>NW_024718273.1:5810485-5882698 GCF_018991925.1 Homarus americanus | reverse complement strand
GGGGCACAGGGCCAGGAGAGAGAGGGGGCACAGGGCAAGCGAGAGAGGAGACAGGCACAGGGGAGAGAGAGGGGGTACAGGGCCAGGGAAGAGAGAGAGGTGGTACAGGGCCAGGGGAGAGGATACAGCCAGGAGAGAGGCAAGGAAATAGAGAGAGAGAGTGGGTGGACAGGCCAGGGAGAGAGAGGGCACAGTGCCAGGGGAGAGAGGGCACATAGGAAGAGAGAGAGAGGGTGGCACAGGCCAGGGAGAGAGAGGGTACAGGGCCAAGGGGAGAGAGGGGCACAGGCCAGGGAAGAGAGAGAGAGGGTGGTACAGGGCCAGGGAGAGAGGGGCACAGCTAGGGGAGAGAGAGGGGGCACAGGGCCAGGGGAGAGGGGGTACAGGGCCAGGGGAGAGAGAGGGTGTTACAGGCCAGGGAGAGAGGGGGCACAGGGCCAGGGGAGAGGGGTACAGCCAGGAGAGGCACAGGGCCAGGGGAGAGAGGGCTTCAGGGCCAGGGGAGAGAGGGCATAGCCAGGGAGAGAGGGGGGTACAGGGCCAGGGGAGAGAGGGGGTACAGGGCCAGGGAGAGAGGGGGGTACAGGGCCAGGAGAGAGAGAGAGGGGGTACAGGGCCAGGGGAGAGAGAGGGGGTACAGGCCCAGGGGAGAGAGGGGGGCACAGGCCAGGGAGAGAGGGGGTACAGGGCCAGGGGAGAGAGGGGGGTACAGGGCCAGGGGAGAGAGAAGGGGACAGGGCCAGGGGAGAGAGGGGGGTACAGGCCAGGGAGAGAGAGGGGCATAGGGCCAGGGGAGAGGAGGCCAGGGAGGAGAGGGGTGCAGAGGCAGAGAGAGGGGGTACAGGCCCAGGCAGAGAGAGAGTACAGGGCCAGGGAGAGAGAGGGGGTTGAAAATAGGGAGAGAGGGGGCATAGCACAGGGGAGAGGAGGGGGCACAGGAGCCAGGGAGAGAGGGGGCACAGGCCAGGCGAGAGAGGGGGGTAAGGCCCAGGCAGAGAGAGGGGGTACAGGGCCAGGGGAGAGAGGGGGGTACAGCCAGGAGAGAGAGGGGGGTACAGGCCAGGGAGAGAGAGGGGGCACAGACAGGGGAGAGAGAGGGTACAGGGCCAGGGAGAGAGGGGCCAGGGAGGGGGAGGGCCAGGGAGAGAGGGGTACAGCCAGGAGAGAGGGGGCAAGGCCAGGGGAGAGGGGGCACAGGCTGGGGAGAGAGGGGGGTACAGGGCAGGGAGAGAGGGGGGGCACAGGGGCAGGGAGAGAGAGGGGGTACAGGCCAGGGGAGAGAGGGGGTACAGCCAGGGAGAGAGAGGGGGTACAGTGCCTGGGGAGAGGGGGGGACAGGGCCAGGGAGAGAGGGGGCACAGGGCCAGGGAGAGAGGGGGGGTACAGGGGCTAGGGAGAGAGGGGGGGGCGGCCAGGGAGAGAGAGGGGTACAGTGCCAGGGAGAGAAGGGGGCATGGGGCAGGCAGAGAGGGGTACAGGCCAGGGGAGAGAGGGGGTACAGGGCCAGGGGAGAGAGGGGGGTACAGAGCCAGGGGAGAGAGGGGGGTACAGGCCCAGGGGGAGAGAGGGGGTACAGGACCGGGAGAGAGAGGGTGAAGAAAATAGGAGAGAGGGGGGGTACAGGGCCAGGGAGAGAGGGGGGGGGTACAGGGCTAGGAGAGAGAGGGGTACAGGGCCAGGGGAGGGGACAGGCCAGGGAGAGAGAGGGGGTACAGGGCCAGGGGTGAGAGAGAGAGGGTACAGGCCAGGTGGGAGAGAGAGAGAGGGATCAGGGACAGGGAGAGAAAGAGAGAGAGGGGGGACAGGGCCATGGGGGTGAGGGGTGATGAAGGTGGAGGAAGAGTAAGAAGAGTGAGGGAAGGGGTTGGGTGGGTCAGATGATGGAGGGAGGAATAGACGATGAATTAGGTGGGAATGGAAGAGAGAGAGGAGAGAGAGAGAGGGGGGGGGGTATGTGATTGTGGGTCTTCATTTAATGTCATGTCCCCGAGTGAGTTGTGGGTGTAGATAGGGTTTGTATACTCCAAGGGCCGTGGAGCTAGAGGTCACGAAGCCAGGAACCCTGACGCAAAATTTTAATTTATTATTTATTTATTTATTTATTTTTTGTTGCTCACTATATACGACGGCAGTTGTACGGCCAACTTAATCACGAAGGTAAACTGTGAAACATCTAAGAACTACAGTATGTTGTTGATATTTCACTCAGATTACTTAGTACTTCCTCCATTTTTTATTCACATGGTGTATGCTATTTAAGGGATTTTCCGCACTTCTCTGCCTACAGTCCCTTGGGTAATACTCATCACCATTATTGCCTCGATTGTCTTACTGCCAGGGACTTGCTCCCACAGGGAGAGCCATTGATCACTGTATGTCACCATTTACTTGTATGTAATAATTAATATGTAGGTACAGTTGCCTCCACATGAATGTACCACGGCCTGTAAGAGTTTGAGGGCTTGATTACAAGATGTGGCACCGCAGCAAGGTAGTCATGGGCTTAAAACACTGTGGATTACCCTGTTTGCCGGCTGCACAACAATGCTGCTTAATACGTATTATAGAGTTCGTTTATGTTTTTGCCTCCTTTAGTGTTTGTATATTATCTCAAACAGGTTAATTTCACTGTTTCACTCCCATGCATTTACCCCTAACTAAGGCGCTGCTTTGCCATGTAGGCAGCTACTAAATAGGGATGTTCTACCACCTGGAAAGATATTGGAAGCATAATGTGTTGTCTAATGGTAGACTCTGCTGCCATATGGCATCACGAAAATTGTGACCAACTCCCAGGTTGCTGATCTGTCTTTCTGCCTCATTTACACACAATTACAGGGTCTCAACTGTTTCTCTTACTTTGACAACACAACATACATATATTGTTTCTCACTCTTGATCTTTTTTTTTTTTCATTTTGTATTTTTATGGTTCTTATTTATATATATTATTATATATATTATTATTATTATTATTATTTTATTATTATTATTATTATTATTATTAATATTATTATTATTATTATTATTATTATTATTATTATTATTATTATTATTATTATTATTATTATTATTACTACTACTACTATTACTATTACTATTACTATTCCATTTTCGCCCCCGGGCCCCGGATTTGGTCAGACCTGTGCCAGGTGGCTAATCCCTGCAAAAAAAAAAAATAATAATAATAATAATAAAAATCTCGTACCCTGAGTTGAGTACCCGAGTCGTGGTATGTTCATCTGGAGGCAACTGTACTTCTGATATGCTACCCACATACTGGTGGTGCTGTACCGCGCCATTTGGGAAAAATCTGCCTGCTAATCTAATAATAATTCTCTTTTTGTCTTCTTACGTTGTGATAGGTCTCAATGTCCTCTGAGTCTACTGCCCCCCTTTAGGCGTAATAATTAAGTAGATCCTCAATAGTGTTGGCGCTTATGTAGCAATATGTGGTCCCGTAAAAATTTCATGTTATTTTTTACACCAGACACCATTTTAAACCTTGGAACCTGTACAGTAGATTAAGAAAATATATAGTGTATTTTTTTCTGATGGGATTTAAGGTCGTGTTTGTCCAGAGAAGTAAGCGAGGAAAAAATTCTCTGGAGAGGCTTGCCCCACTGAGTGTCTTGGGTGATAAAACATCAAATAATACCATTTGGGTTTTCAAATTAAGTTCATTACATAAATTATCAAAATCATAAAGATTACCAAAGAACAAAACACCATGAGCTCTCTACAGTTATTGTCAGCCGTCAGTATGCTGATATACAGAAGCTTCACAATGTTATTGAGGACGGTATTCCATTTTATCAGGAAAATGATGCTCTTTAAACTTGGTGACTGGAGCTGTATTGTCAGGAAATGTCAAGCATGACATACTATCTGCACATGAAGTTGGAAAACAAAGTTATGAAAATTTTGTCAAGCAACGCATTGTTGGTCCAGTAAGCATCTGGGAAAAGATGTCCAAGATTAATCTTCTTTCATGGAAAGTAGCAAACAAGACTTCAACTATCAAATTACCTTCACATGTTATAGAACTTAAGCAGGACTGGACAAACAGATTGCTAATCATCACAGGATCCCGTGATGATCTTCAATCCACAAGAGGCGATTGGCAAGTATGAATTCACTTGTCTACCAAGATCTCTCTTCCCCCCAGATGGGTCTGTCCTTGTTTGCCAACACAAAAGCTAGCTCATGGGTCTCCTTGAAGTAGCTCAAAAAAGTGAAGAGTCTACTGTTCAAAGCATCGCAGATCCTCAAAAGGAACCATGTCATAAGGCTCTTATCCTCGATAGCATGGCATTAGTTCACGAACTGTCAACTTTGTCTGCCAAAAAATGTGCAGTTTGCACCTTGTCTTTAATCATTATGACGTAGGCCATTCACAAAACAAAGAACAAGAAACCGATGCTATGGCAAGGAAGCAAATGCATACAGCTATGAAATCATAGATTCAACACAGATTAAAGTCTCAAGAAGTTACTCAGCATCAACAAGACAAAATCATCATTGGCCACCTATCTAGGAAACAAAGCATTACTTCTGTTCCACTCAAGCAAAACCTCATTTGTGTTATCAAAAAAGAACAGTGTTCAATCAAATGGTGAAAATGTTGAACAGTTGAAAAGTAACCACGAGGAAGCATTTGGCTCATCATTCATGCAATATATTCATCCCAGAAAGGCAGCACTGTACATAACATGTCACCAGACACTGATGTGTGTGTTCTCGGCATATCAAAGCAGCCTCACCTTGGAGAAAATGCAAGTATTATAACAGGAACTGGTGAGCGACAACGCACTATTTCTTTCAAATTCATATGTGATGCTATTGGGCCAGACATTGCAGAGAGCCTTCCAGGTTTCCATGCCTTCACAGGATCTGACTGCATTGAAAAATTTGTTGGCAAAGGAAAGAAAGTATGTTGGAGCACTTTGATGAAATCTAACACAAAAGTCCTAGATGCATTCAAGATGCTGAGTAGACCAAATGCCCTCCAGCAGACATGTATATTGGTCTAGAGGAATTTGTATTTAAGCTCTTGCTCTACTGGAGAACTACCAGCGACTGCAGCAACTCTAAAGTATCATATATTGAGAGGAAGGTATCAAGCTCTTCTGTGGTCTTGTGATGCAGACAGTGAAATGCTTTCACAATTAGAGCATGGCTGGAAGATTGACAATGACTGTTTCATACTAGTAATATCAGACCAACCACCAGCTCCAGAAGCAATCACAGAACTTGTTAAATGTGGATGTGGCGTCAGGAAATGTGGATCATTGTCATGTTCATACAGAAAGAATCAGAAAGAATAGCATGACATGCACCGAGATGTGTAACTGTCAAGCAGATGATGAGAAATGCCTAAACAAGGTGAAGGAATCTGTTGTACACAGAAGACTCTGATGACGAGGACTGAAGCAATGTCGTAAATAATAACTTGTGACTTGTATACACATGATATATAACACTACAAACTTTTAATAAATATAAAACGGTGGTTCTAAGCTTTTCAGATAATGGTAATATGTATATGTTTAATTTCCAGTATTTGTCTTTAGCAAATAATTTTACTTACTGCAATCTCTTCTTTGCCAGAGACAGGATGGCATATATGAGCAGCCATGTTTGTAACACACTTAAGATATTATAACAGCATTCATAATATATTATGTTAAATTGTAATCATATAATACTACATGTTCATAGGTTATTAGTCATGTTTTATGTTACTTAGGATTTAATAGTAATACGTTTGTGGTTGATATCGCTTCTCTTTGATAAAACTTCTTTGATGGCATAAAATTTATAATAAACCGCTCAGAAAAAATTACACCTTAGTTTTTCTTAATCTACAGGTTATAAGGATTAATATGATGTATGGTGTCAAAAATTAACATGAAATTTTTGCGGGATTACTTACTGTTAATACATATGTATTTAAATACATGTATTTATAAATACTTTTTTCATTGAATAATTAATTACATATTTAATACTTTTTGAGGAAGTATTTAGTATTTGTAATTACCTATTTTTAAATACAGTTTTCAAATGCATTTTTTGTGATATTTAAATTTTTCAGAATTTTTTTGAAGGAGCTTCCTGAAAATTCCAATACTCCCATGTCGACAAGGAACTTTAAGTTCTCGGGCCATTGCGAGAAGGTGAAACAGGCTGCAAGCTCCGCCTGGAGTACTGTCACCTCGCCTGGTCCCCAGGGTATGCTAGAGACTGTCAGTTGATTGAAAATGTCCAAAGTAGGGCCACCAGACTGGTACCTGCTCTACGGAACCTCAGCTACCCAGAGATATTACAACGCCTGCAACTGCCTAGCTTATATGTCAGACGGGCAAGGGGCGACATAATCGAAGTGTATAAGCATCTTAGAGGGCACTACTCGGTCTAGTGTACATACCTGGAGCTGGCGGACGTTGAAGATGCCACTAGTCTAAATAGAAAACAGTGAGGGCAAACTTTTTCGGAGTGAGAATTGTGAACTCGTGGAACGATTTGCCAGAGAGTGTTGTGACGGCACCGAGTGTGAGTTCATTCAAGGCCAGACTTGATCAACACTGGAGCAGGTTCCGATATATTCCGGAGTCAGTTCATGCCCAGTACTTGCCAACAGTGCATAATAGATATGTGACCGACCGCCTAAGCTGCTAACGAGCCGATCAGTGGCAAAGATGATAAAATTAAAATTAAAATTAAGAGTGGTAGTCCTACTCTTTATTTTTTTTACGGGGAATAGCCCACCCGGGCACAGGTCATCGACCCACAACTGGGGCGAAAAAATAAGAGTTTCTTGAATGGTAAAATTGTCTGTCTTTCTGCACTAAACGGCTCTTCTGCTTTCTTGTGTTTTTTAGTGTTTTTGTGTTTTTCAATGTCGCACAACTTAGCAGACAAAGTACACTTGCAAAATTTACAAAATCCTTTTTTATTATCTCCTGGCACCTCCAGAAGCCAATTTTTGTATCTGTCATCTCTGAGCCATTCCTTCCTAAATCGCTGCGAATACTGTGGCTTACCCATTTTCTATTGGGACTACGAAGGGTTCAAATTAATAAACAGCATGCAAACAAGCGGAAACTTTCCTTGATGGTTTTTGGCAAAGCTGGTGAACAGTGTCGACTTGCGGGGCAACTGTATAGAGTCTATGGGTCACCCATGGTGGACGCGTACGAGAAGTTTGGAACCACGCAGGCTTGATAGAATTAATTCTATAAGATGTTTTGCTAATATTCTTTAAAATTTAGCGTATTAATGAAATTCATATTGCATATCTGACAAAGAGGTAAGTTACCCAGGTGCTACAAAGGCGAAGGTAATAGACAAATAAATGACGACACGGCAACATTAGCCATGGACGGGCTGACATCAAGTGATCAGGAAATAGACGTGTCCCTCCTTCTGTACCACGACCCGTTCAAATGTATTAAACTTTTCTTATTATTTATTGTCCCTGTAACCCCGTTGCTATATATTATGGCTCGAAATTAGGAAAACTGAGTTTTCATGGACAGTCCAAAAGTATCCAGAAAGTCGCTAGATTTCTGTGGATATCTCTAGATTTGCGACAAGTCGCAAATCGCTCTAAAATGTCGCTAGAACAAAACTAAAAGCTCTAGATCTAGCTACAAAGTCGCTAAGTTGGCAACTCTGGTTACGAGCCCACGACCTTGCCGGCGTTACACAGGATGGCGGTTGTCACAACTACAGTCTTGCCTTAGACATTGTCATATATTGACGTTGCTGTTTTTTTTTTTTAGAGTTTATTTGTTACTTTCTAATGGAGTCGTGTTCTCTCTTTTTTTAGGCTGTTGCATTAAACCCAGTCACGTATTTGCATAAACCCTTCAGGGCCATATCAACAACATTGTTTTATTTAAGGGTTTAAATAAACCCTTACATATTTAATAAGCTCATGTTAGTGATTTTAAGTACTTTTTGGAATGTATTGAAATATATTTTATGAGTAATGTAATTAGTATTTAAATACTTTCTGAAAACCTGTAAAGTATTTTGTATTAATTACTTTTATTTTCAAGTAATGTATTTAGTATTTAAATACATCCAAAGTATTTAATGCCCATGCATGATCGTAAAAATGTTATATACCTTAAAATTTATTGTATGTGATAGGAGTTTGTGATCGTGAAGACTGTAGTTAACATTGCAGCATACAACAGGCTTCTTATCGCCTATTAACAGTGAACAATATTTTTCGTAAGCGCAAAACGTCAATAATCCGCATGTTGAATAACCGCAAACATAAATTTTCCGCATATTTATTACAGACGAACGTCAATTATCCACAGGAGATTTATTCGCCAGCCTCTGCAGATAATCGAAAATTTATACATCACTAATTCTCAACTGTACGATCCGTATCCCATAACTTGGCAGCAGTACATGTTACCGGAATAATTTACAATATGAAGCTTAATAAAGGCAGTCGGGTCACGTGAAGATCTGGCACCCCATCTTGTTTCCCATGATAATTAAACACCTTAACGTTAACCCAACTTAACATAACCCCCTGGTATGGTTAGGGTGTATTAATCAAGTGAAATAAGCTGGCGTGCCTAATCTTCAAGTGTTCCAATATTATTATTATTATTATTATTATTATTATTATTATTATTATTATTATTATTATTGCCTCCAGTTCCCGAAGGTAACAATGGGTTAATCAGGGGAGAGGAAGACCTTTAGATACGGGCAGGAAACGCTGATACAAAGACCACCAAATTATGTAAACAAACGCATTGAGGGAGCAGACCACCGTGGAGAGCTAATATTTGCTTACAGAGGATGAGCTACCATAGCGGCCTCTCTCTTTTTTCTTTTTCTTTTTTTTCGCCCTAGTATCTCCAACAGAGAATTATTTATTACATGCATCGAAAGATAGATTGAGGTAGTAGATAGTAGGCAGCTACCAATCAGGGAGGTACTACCGCCTGGGAAGATATTGGAAGCATAATGTATTGTCTAATAGTAGTGTAGGAATTCGTGGTATAATGTTGTCTAGCACTCAGGATGGATGGAAACTCTAAGGTGGTTTTCTTGTATAATATAAGTTATATGATAGACAGTCTGGTGCTGGAGGTGCCGTGTGGTGAGGAGCTGCTCAGTAGAGACGTTCGGTGAGTAGCGTGTTGAAGGAGGTAGATGTGCAGGAGCTTCGTTAGAGAAGATGTTGCCTGTTGCTGGCCTCCTGGTTGAATGAATGCTGGACAGCGTGGAGCTTGCTGGAGGAGGTGTTGCGTGTTCAGGAAGATGGACCAGAATGAATCTCAATGGAGAGACAGAGCTTATATACCCAGCAGCCGTGAGTCCTCTATGAGTCATGTTGGGAAAACCCGAGAAAGTCGCCGGTCTCTGGTTCCGTTGCTAAGATACGGTAACATCTGCTGTCGCCGCTCGCTTGGTTGCTAGGGAAGATGGTAGCAGCTGGTGACGCCGCTACGCAGTTGTAGGGGAGAAGTCCACTACAATACTCCCCCTCCCCTCCCGGCGCGGCGGGAGGCTGGATGTTGTCCGGGTTGTGTCCCACACATAACACATACCGGGCAGGTGTATGTACGACTCGACCGCTACGTGTAACAACTCCGTCTAGTGACACAAAACCTGTGGGAGAATTAGGAGGAGAAAGAGGGTTTGGGATTAGAGGAGGTTGTACAAGCAATGGTTGTTGTGCTCCTGCTGCTGCAGGGGCTGCGTCAGGAGGAGGGTCCATGGCAGGAGCAGGTTCTATGATAGAAGGGAGGTCTATTACAGGTTCAGGTTCTATGACAGGAGGAGGGTCTATGACAGGAGCAGGTTGTACATGAGGGTGAAAAGAGGGTGCCCAGAAATGTCGTGGGCGTGGTGTTGCTGCCGGTGGTAACTGCGGGTAGACTGGTGCAGGCGTAGTTTGTTGATGGTGCTGCTGGGCTGGGGGCCCGACGGGTAAGGCGGCCGGTTTGACTCGGTCTATGCTGACGGTGTCATGTCTGCCATTCCGGATAATTGTCAGGAACTTTGCTGAACGGGTAACCACCTGGAAGGGTCCATCGTAGGGGCGTTGTAATGGGTTGCGGTGAGCATCATGCCTGACGAAAACATACTCGGCTGTGAGTAGTGCAGGAGGGATGTGTTCAGGGCGCCGAGTAGGCTGGCGTGGAGCAGTAGCTCTGAATGCAGAAACTGCTTGTCGTAGCTTTTGGAGTAAGTCGTGACGAACGGCTGGAGTGGTTTGGTTGGGATCAGGAGGAAGTGAGAAATCCCCGGGTAGCCGAAGGGGCTCGCCTAGTGTCAGATCTGCTGGGCTACAGTCCATATCCTCCTTGTGTGACGCACGGATGCCGAGGAGCACTAAGGGAAGCGCATCAGTCCAGCTGTAAGGGTCGTGCTGTGCCTTGAGTGCGTCCTTCAGCTGCCGGTGAAAACGCTCTACCATGCCGTTGGCTTGAGGGTGGTATGCTGTAGTGCGTTGTCTAGACGTGCCGAGGAACTGTAGGAGGTGCTGCCAGAGTTGTGACTCAAACTGTACTCCTCGGTCAGTGATTACGGTTGCGGGGGGGCCAAAACGGGAAACCCAACCGGACATGAAGGCGCGGACAGTAGTCTCTGCTGTAGCGTTGGGCATGGGAATTGCTTCTGTCCACCTGGTGAAACGGTCGATGCAGGTGAAGATGTAGGTGCTACCGTAGGATGATGGTAGAGGTCCCACGATGTCGAGGTGTACTACTTGAAAACGTCCTTTGGGAATAGGGAAGGTTTGTAAGGGGGCCCGTATGTGACGATGTATTTTGGAGGACTGGCAGGCCAGGCACTGGGCAGCCCATTTCTTAGTATCAGACTTGATGCCGGGCCAGACGACACGTTGCGTGAGGAGGCGCTGGGAGGCCCGCACACCCGGGTGGCTGAGACCATGGATGCGGTCGAAAACAGCGCGGCGGTGGACGTGAGGCACGAACGGTCTAGGCTGTCCACAGGATACGTCGCACCACAATTTTATCTTTGTGCCAGGAACAGGGAGTTCTTGGAGTATGAGGCCTGAGGGGGATGTCTTGTATGCTGCCAGGTCTTCGTCTTTCTCTTGAGCCGCGGCTAGCTGCCCATAATCAATGGGTGGAGATGAGGGAAGAATGGTGGATATACAACGAGAGAGGGCGTCGGCGATCTCGTTGTGGCTGCCTTTAATGTGTTGGACGTCGCTGGAGAACTCCGAGATGTAAGCCAAGTGGCGCAGGACACGAGGTGTATGTGACTGGGAAGCTGAAGCGAAGGCGTGGACGAGGGGCTTGTGATCAGTGAAGATGGTGAACTGACGGGCCTCGAGGAAGTGCTGGAAATGTTTGACAGCCAGGTATATGGCCAGGAGTTCTCGATCAAAAGTGCTGTACTTGAGGTGTGGTGGTTGAAGCCCTTGTGAGAAGAAAGCAACGGGCATGAAATTTCCGTTGATCTCCTGCTGTAAGACGGCGCCCACTGCAGTAGAAGAAGCGTCTGTTGTGAGAGTGGTCCGGGCGTTAGGTGCGGGGTGGGCCAGGAGGGTGAGGCGTGTAATGTGCTGTTTGATAGTGGTGAATGCCGTAGTAGCCTCTTGAGTCCACATGAGAGACTTGTGAGACTTCTTTGGGCGTCCCTTGAGAAGGTCGTGTAGGGGGGCTAGGACGGTGGCAGCTTTGTCAATGAAGCGGTGGTAGTAGTTGACTAAACCCAGGAATTCTCGGAGTTTCTTCGCCGTTTCAGGTTTGGGGAACTCCCTAATCGCGGTTATCTTCTGTGGTAGGGGTTGTATGCCACTGGGCGAGACTCTGTGACCGAGGAAATCGATGGCCGAGGTTCCAAAGACGCACTTAGCAGGATGAACTTTCATGTTGTTGTTCTGCAGGCGTTGGAGAAGGAGTTGTAGGTGGTGGCGGTGCTCGGCAGGCGTCGAAGATGCGACGAGGATGTCGTCAATGTAGACGGTGACAAAATCGAGGTCGCGAAGCATATGGTCCATGAACCTCTGGAAAGTCTGTGCTGCATTGCGTAAGCCAAAACTCATGAAAGTGTACTCGAAGAGTCCAAACGGAGTGGTGATGGCTGTCTTCTGGGTATCTGCCGGTGCTACTGGGATCTGGTGGAAGGCACGCTCCAAGTCGATCTTCGAGAAGATAGTCTTGCCATGAAGTTTGTGGTGAAAGTCCTGGACATGCGGAATAGGGTACCTGTCAGGTTTGGTGACGAGATTCAGGGCTCTGTAGTCGCCACACACCCTCCACTCGCCGGGTGTTTGCTTAGGAACCATGTGAAGAGGCGATGCCCAGGGACTCCTTGAAGGGCGAATGATGCCGTCTTGCAGTAGTTTGTTGAATTCTACTTTGGCTGTGTTCAGGAGCTCAGGGCGCAGGCGGCGAGGGCGTGAAAAGACTGGTGGTCCTTTGGTTTCGATGTGGTGGAAAATTCCCGATGTAGGTGGTGGGGGTAGGGAGACTCGGGGTGAGAAAAGCTCCTTGAATTCGTCGAGCAGGGAGGAGAACTCGTTGGAAGGCGCAAGACAGGTGATAGTGTCGGTGTGTCTGGCACGAGAACCCTGGATCTTGCGTGCTGTAGGCTCATGGATGAGGCATAGATGACTTGGTTTGACGCCGAGCTTGTGGAAGGTGAGGAAGTCGAAACCAAGGATGGGTTGAGACACGTCTGCTATCACGAATAACCAACGCAGAGTCTTGGGCAGACCGAGGTCTAAGGCGAGGGTGCGTACGCCGTAGGAGGCGATGGAGGTACCGTTGGCAGTGAACAGGTCATACGAGGGTTGCTTTGACTTGTCTCGTAGTGAGGGAGGGATGAGGCTGACCGATGAACCTGTGTCGATGAGGAACTTCTTGCCGGAGGTGCGGTCGGTGACGCGCAGTAATGAGACGCCTGGAGGGACGGAGGCTGAGGCGTCTACCAGCCTCCGGTGTTGCCGTTTCCCGAATAGGTGCAATAGGGCTCACAGTTTCGAGCATTGCGGCCGAAAGTCTGGTGATACCAGCAGAGGGTAAATTTGTTGTGCTGGGGGTTGGCTGCTGTGTGTCGGAACTTGTAGGGCGTGGTGTGTGAGTCAGGAACTGGCGCAGCAGCGGGTATGGAGGAGCAGAACTGCTCAATGGTGTCCATCCTGCGGTTCAAAATTTGCAACAGGTCCTTGATGTCTTGTGAGGTATTGCTCGGCTGAGGGGTGTTGACCCGGCTTACAAGTTCGATGGTAGGTACTGGTGTGACCGTGGCGGCAAGGGGTGCAGCAGCGCACTCGTTGAAAATTCTATCTGCCGCGGTTGCATATAGTTCTGGTGTCGTAGAGTAATCTACTGCGGACAGGATGTTGCGTACTTCTGTGGGTAGCTTTTGTGCGTGAAGCTGGCGCAGGATAGAGTCGGGGAGTCTGTCTGTGTGACGGGAGTTCAGCCGACACATCTCCTCCCAGAGACGTCCCGGGGTTGAGTTCCCGAGGGAGATAGAGGATAGATCTTGCAGGAGATTGGGGCTGGTCTGTTGATAACACGTCTTCAAGGCAGCCCGCAGGGTAGCGAATTTGTTGTCATCTGGAGGGTTGGAAATGGTTTGTGAGACCCGCGTGGCCACTTCCGTGGGCAAGGCACAGAGCAGGGCGCCATACTTTTGCTCGTCGGTCGCTCGTGTAAGTGCTTATCTCCGGGAGTCACCATTTGTAGGAGTTCGTGGTATAATGTTGTCTAGCACTCAGGATGGATGGAAACTCTAAGGTGGTTTTCTTGTATAATATAAGTTATATGATAGACAGTCTGGTGCTGGAGGTGCCGTGTGGTGAGGAGCTGCTCAGTAGAGACGTTCGGTGAGTAGCGTGTTGAAGGAGGTAGATGTGCAGGAGCTTCGTTAGAGAAGATGTTGCCTGTTGCTGGCCTCCTGGTTGAATGAATGCTGGACAGCGTGGAGCTTGCTGGAGGAGGTGTTGCGTGTTCAGGAAGATGGACCAGAATGAATCTCAATGGAGAGACAGAGCTTATATACCCAGCAGCCGTGAGTCCTCCATGAGTCATGTAACATCTGCTGTTGCCTCTCGCTTGGTTGCTAGGGAAGATGGTAGCAGCTGGTGACGCCGCTACGCAGTTGTAGGGGAGAAGTCCACTACAGTAGACCCTGCTGCCATATAGCATCACGAAAATTGTGACCAACTCCCAGGTTGCTGATCTGACTTTCTGTCTCATCTACACACAATTGCAGGGTCTCAATTGTTTCTCTTACCATTGACAACATAACATATATACTGTATATTGTTTCTCACTCTAGATCTTTTTTTTTTCATTTTTGTATTTTTATGGATCTTTATTATTATTAGTATTAGTATTATCATTATTATTTTATTATTTTTATTTTTGTATTTATTATAAATTTTACTTTGATGAATTATTATTATTATTATTATTATTATTATTATTATTATTATTATTATTATTATTATTACAGCTTCGCCCCCCAGGCCCCGATGTGGGTCAGTGACCTGTGCCCTGGTGGACTAATCCCCGTAAAAAAGAAAAAACGCTCTCTGACTAATTTCCTTTTCATGGAAATTTAACCCGTTTACGCTTCTTAAAAAAATTTAGAAAATCAGTAACTTTGTACGAAATTATCATGTTATCTTTTTTTCTTTTTTTTTTATTGGGCACCCCCCTACATCCTTGTGTAAGGTGAAGCGCAGAAGCGTTTACAGCGCCCAACAGGGAAACATGCTAATTTCATGCTTGCCTTTATGTCTCATGAGTTAAGGAGCGTAGAAGCCTGAAGAGTCAAGGGCGTAGAAGCCTGAAGAGTCAGTCATTTATGTCATCAAGTTTTTGGAAGCTCCAACAACTCCCTGAATACGAATTCGCAACTTTCGACTTACAACAGGTACCTACTTTACTGCTAGGTGAACAGGGACTAATGGGGGCTAGGAAGTAAGTCCAAACAACTTCCACCGGCCCGGGAATCGAACCCGTGACATCTCGCTTGCGAGGCAAGAACGGTACCGCTTCTACCACCGGTCCCCATATCATGTTATCATATGAAGTGGACTCCCTACTCTTTGATTACCACACATGTGTTGATAGTGAGAGATAGAAGTTTTGACTCGATGTTGTAGACTTTGTCGGAAGAAAACGGAAACAGCGAGCGTAGGTAGTGGTGGTGGTGGGGAGTTGCGGTGGTTGGGGGACAAATTACTCCCGCTGATGGTGGGACGGGAGGATGGAAGCTGCTCGGGCCAGTCTTTTTTCTTTTTTTTCTTTTTTTTTTATCTTGTATACGACTTGGTTGCAGATTTTCTTGCATGATTAGTCTGTAGGATGTCATTGTGTTGTGGTAACATTATACAGTAGTTAGACTTCATAAGTATAGTATACTTCGGAAGGTAATGTGTTTCAGAAGCATCGCTGAAGGTTCGTTTGGATCTCGTGAAGATTGGGATTAGGAATTCCCGCTTATTTCACCTGATAATTACATACCAAAATACTAACCTCACCAAACCTAACCCAAACTCCTCATTTAGCATTAGGTGTTGAATCATCAGGTGAAATAAGCTGGGTTTTCTAATCTTCGTCACATCCATCCATAATATTGTGAGATAATAAGGATTCGATAAAGTTGTAAGGTGACTATATATTATTTTAATCCAACAATGCTTAAACTCGGTTAGGCTAAGTTAGGTTACATCGATAAATGATTGTTTAAATTTCTGCGCTTGTATTTTTCATATTGTCACCGACTATTAATATTCTTGTAATAGTTTATTCGTTTTATTTTAAAATAATTCTTATATACTGTAAGATCTTTAATTGAGTTATATAAATTTTAGCTCCCATTATATTAATATGGCCAAATTATATTGTGTTGCTGTGTACATTTATTAAGCAAAATTGAAATTCACGAAAATACTTTTAAGGCGCCGAGCTAGTGACTCATTAGGCCTAAGCTGTCAATAGTATACCAGCCAGAATATTGTAGTAGTAGTACAGTAGTAGTAGACGAACTAGGTTATTGTAGAAGAGTGCCGCTTGTTGTTTTAATTTACTGTATGAAGTATTTGGGATCTTGATAAATACCGTTAATTAACTATTTATTTCTACACTATAGAAAGCAAGTAAGAAATAAAGAAAATTGTTTCTCTTCTACCCATCAATTTTTTAAGCGGAAAATATTCCACGTCGTGCGATGACTTTATATTCTAGTACTATACAGTATTAGAACCCTTGCTTTAGCCTAGTGGCTACAGTTTAGACGCTGTTCAGTGGAACCATTCCTTTTTTTTTTTACTTCGTTATAAATTATTTTTTTCTTCTGCGCTCTAGTTCCGATTTGTGTTTTCTCTGATATATTATTATTACAATTCTTACAAAAATCGCAAAATGAATCTTGACTGAGGCTTGACATGAAAATTATTGTACTGATTTACAAACTTTGATACAGTTGCTAAAAGTGTTTTAGAATTGTGGAAATGAACGTTTATGTGGGAATTTCAATCGTTCGTTCATATTGATAATTTAATCATTAATTTGCATTAGCAACATATAAGTACACCTTGAATTATATAATAATAACCACTTCACCTTACATTCATTAATTTTAATGTAACTCACATGCCCTTGCTAAGGGCATGCTAAGGGCCTGTCAGCATGCACTGCACATGCGAGGTCACATTCGTGATCTCCAAAACAGCAGTCAGACATACAAAGCTCGAACCAAGCACATCAGCTGTGCTAAGCTCTGATAGGAAGATCCGCTATAACAGATCTTCCTTGTACAAACTGTATAAAATAGTGTGTGTGTTGTTACGACTGTGTCGTATTTTTCTATTATTTTTTATAACATGCTTCCATGTTGTTCCATATTATTCCTGTAATTATGTGTTATATTTACTATTATATAATCTAGTCACCTTACCCTGTGCTGTTCAGGTTTTAATTGTTATTATTTGTTCAAGCCCATCTTATTTCTTCATTTAGTATTGTAACAAGCATTCTTTGTTTCTCTAACGACCATCTGCGTCGTTAAATGACCCATGTTTCACCTGCCGGTCGCATTGGCGGGAGCCAACCCTATATATAGTACTCCACCAGCTGACGGAGTTCAGTCCAGTCCTCCTGTCATTCAGTTCACGTTCTTTAGAGTGACTCCCGTCACCTCTTACTTATACTTTAAATTATTTCTGTGTTGTTCCTGTCGCCACCAATGTGGTATATCAATGTGAGTCCCTATTCATGTCTCTTATGTGTCCATCAGTGTTTGCTTAGTTACATTTAAGTAATTCAGTGTTGTTTCACAATAGTTATTTTCAGTGTTAGTTATTTTATATGTTGATGCAATGTTAACGTAATCCAATGCTTTATTTTTATTCTTTTGATGTTTCGATGTTTTAGTATCATTTGTGTCTTAAAGGTTTCGATATTGAATACATTTGTTGTGACAGCCTACGAGGCTCTTTATTGTGTTAATATTTAATTTAATTAAACTCTTAAAGGTTTACTTTATTTATTTTTATTCCCTTTTGATTTACTTCATTTTTTTGTTTGGTTATGCCTAGAACCTGGATATTAAAGTAAATTAAGAGACGGCGTAACAGTGTTTAATAAACAGAAAGAAATAGTGTTTCAGAATAATCACCGCCACTGATAAACTCGCTTACATAAACAGTGTAAGCTGCAGGACAGCTCCCAATATTATTCTTTTTGAAGGAACTAAGGTAAGAACTCGAGTAAAACTGAAATAAATGACTATTATAAATTTACTAACTATTAATAATTATCACTGGCCTTATTTGTTATGAATTTTCATAAATAAAATCGGAGTGTGAGTCCTCTCGGAGAACCATCCAACTGGAGTAGATGATCCAGAATCAGAAAATTCTGTATGTAAGACTATGGTAATGTTTTCTGCAACTGATAACAAGTATAAGGTACTGGCTCGTAGGGTTAAGACCGAGATAAGAAAAGCGACGAGGAATTATGAACTGAAGATGGCAGGGGAGGCGAAAACAAACCCCAAAAGATTCTACCAAATGTATCAAATTAAAACACAAGATAAGATTGGACCAATACGTTCAGATACCGGCGAGCTAACTGATGACGACAGAGAAATGAGCAATAATCTGAATAAATATTTTTCAACAGTTTTCACCACCGAAAATTTAAGCATAATACCCGAGGCACCAACTCTATTCAGAGATAGTGAAAAAAACAAATTAAGCGAGATAGTAGTGACTAGTACCGATGTTAATAAGCAAATAGACAAACTGAAGCCTAATAAGCCTGGTCCCGATGAGATATTTGCCAGAGTATTAAAGGAATGTAAGGAAGAGCTTAGTATGCCCTTAGCAAAGTTGTTTAACATGTCCTTAAAAACAGGTGTATTACCAGAATCCTGGAGGAGAGTGAATGTAATACCGATTTTCAAGAAGGGGGATAGATCACTATCCTCTAACTACCGCCCAATCAGTCTAACATCAATAGTAGGTAAATTACTAGAATTGATTATTTCAAACTCTATTCGAAACCACCTGGAGAAGCACAAGTTGATCAATGATTCCCAACATGGCTTCACAAGTGGGCGTTCATGTCTAACTAATCTATTAACATTCTTTTCATCAGTTTTCGAATCAGTGGACGAGGGGCACAATTATGATGTGGTATATCTCGACTTTAGCCAATGACACTAAAATAGGACGTGTAATTAAATCTGACGAGGACTCTGCAAAACTACAGGAAGATCTAAAAAAAATTTTCGAATGGTCGGAAAAATGGCAGATGAAATTCAATGTGGACAAATGTAAAGTACTCAGTATAGGAGATGTAAACAGGGAAACCAGTTACCAGATGAACAACGATGCCATTGTGGAATCCGACTGCGAGAGAGATTTGGGAGTAATGATAAGTAGGAATCTTAAGCCAAGTAAACAATGTGTTTTTGCTCGTAACAAGGCTAATAAAGTACTTGGGTTCATACAAAGGAATGTTAGTTACAAGACTATCGAGGTCATCTTAAAATTATAACTAGCGCTTGTGAGACCTCACCTGGATTACGCAGTTCAGTTCTGGTCACCGTATTACAGAATGGATATAGAATCCTTCGAAAGAATCCAGAGGAGAATGACAAGACTAATCCCGGGCATTAGGAACCTTGAATACAGAGACAGGTTAAAGCATCTTAATCTGCACTCCCTCGAGAGACATAGAGTGAGGGGCGACATGATAGAGGTGTATAAGTGGAAGTCAGGGTTAAACAAAGAGGACATTACAAAGGTACTTAAACTATCCAACCAGGAACAAACTCGTGATAATGGTTTTAAATTAAACAAATTTAGATTTCGCCGTGAAATAGGTAAACACTAGATAGCTGGATAGCTTCAAACATAGGTTGGATGCTTATATGAGCAATAGGGGTTGGGTATAAACTGGACTGCCCAGTGCCCAGTATGGGTCAATAGGCATGCTGCAATTTCCTTCATTCTTGTGTTCTTGTGTTATGTGTACTGTAGTTAAAGTAGAGTCTGAGTAATTTTGAGAACAGTTTGGACATCATTATTGTATTGTTACGACCTTCTTCCTTTTACCGCTTACCATCGGATGAGTAGAGGGGGGCTGCGCCATGAGTGATTGGCTCATAAAATGTTTTAGTGGAATTGAAAAATTCGCGCATCTTGTATTAATCTTCAAGTTTTTGTGCTTCACATGCTATATTTTTCAACCATTCGTTCTTTAGATTGCGAAGTTCATGCTGGGCCACCAATTTCTTCTTGCAGAAGGTATGGGGTTTGGTCCGAGGCTGAGGGTTATTCTGCCAGTCAGTTAAAGCAGCACGTTTATCATCGACAAGTACATTGATTTCCGTGTCATTTTCATCAAACTAGTCCTGGTTTATTCTTTCGATCTGGCCGAGGGTCTCTGCATGTTTTTGTCATGACTGTGTCAAGAATACCCCGTTCGGCACTGGGATTTGGGTTGTTTGTTGTCGGGTTGTTTATTGGCTCATGTTCGAGCTGCTCTCTGAAAGCAAGTGCTACCGCTGGATCCTCCAGAAGCTTAGTGTTAAAACCTCTTCGGAGGCTTGTTGCCTTCGCCGTTTTGGGACGACGTGACGTGAGAGTTTGGCTCTGACAAGCCGATGATCAGTGTCGCAGTGGTCTGAGCCATGCATGGTTCGGGTGATGAGGACATCTCGGCGATTTTTTTCTTTGACAATGATGTAATCAATGAGATACCAGTGTCAGCCTGCCTAAACAAGGTATTGGTGAAAGTGATGTTGTGTGCAGCACACTTGCTGAGGAGGAGTAGGCCATTGGGATTACACTTGCCTAGTCCATTTCTCCCTTTGATTCCCTGCCAAATGTCAGCTTCTCTGCCAACTATGGCATTGAAGTCACCTAGGAGCACAACCTTATCTTCTCTGGGGATAGAGGTTAGCACAGTGTCAAGGTAAAAGGCCTTCTTGATGTCATCTTCTACATCCAGTGTTGGGGTGTATGCACTGATGAAAAAGGCGTGACGTGAGTGATTCAGTGGGACTCTTGAGTGTCATGAGGTGCTCGTTGATCCCAATAGGCATTTCAGTTGGCCTATGTAGGATGCATTGGCGGATGGCAAAGCCAACTCCATTAATGCATTTTTTCTCTGCAGCAGGCTTACCCTTCCAGAAGAAGGTATAGCCAGACCCCCGTTCTGTGAGTCGACCCTCGTCTGGGGGAGCCTGGACTTACTAATGGCTGCAATGTCGATGTTATACTTAGCCAGCTCTTTTGCCACAAGGGCAGTTCTTCTTTCAGGACTCTCATTTGTGCCAGTATCCAGTGGGGTCCTGACATTCCATGCAGCGACCATAGGAGGTTGTATAGTTTGTTTTTATTTTGATCTGTGATTATGATTGTGTTTTCGACCGCATAAGGATGACCTTACTGATTGCGGTTGCCCAGTCATGTCATGGATTCAAAGATGCACATTATTGTTTCTAGTGTGTGTGTGTGTGTGTGTGTGTGTGTGTGTGTGTGTGTGTGTGTGTGTGTGTGTGTTTAAAGATGACATAAGTAGTTCGACTGAAGGCTAAAAAACTGGTGTCATGCCAACATTGATCACTGAACTGACACGATATGAGTAATAATTTGGTGTTAGCAACAAAGTTAGATTTCCAGTTAATGATTGCAATTGTTATTGTTATTTGTTGTTGAATTAATTGTGTTGTCTCCACCAATAACCACAATCTCTTCCCTCCACCACAATAACTAGAATTAACTTCCTCCACCACAACAATTTTCTTCTTCAACAACCACACTTTCTCCCCCTCCAACGGCTACACTTTACTTTCCTCCATCAACCACACTTTACTCTCCTCTAACAACCACACTTTACTCTCCTCCAACAACCACACTTTACTCTCCTCTAACAACCACACTTTCTTCCCTCTAACAACCACACTTTCTTCTCTCCAACAACCACACTTTCTTTCCTCCAATAACCACACTTTCTTCTCTCCAACAACCACACTTTCTTCTCTCCAACAAAAACACTTTCTTCCCTCCAACAATCACACTTTCTTTCCTCCAATAACCACACTTTCTTCCCTCCAACAAAAACATTTTCTTCCCTCCAACAAAAACACTTTCTTTCCTCCAACAACCACACTTTCTTCTCCCCACCAACCACACTTTCTTCTCTCCAAGAACCACACTTTATTCTCATCCAAAAACCACACTTTCTTCCCTCTAACAACCACACTATTGTCCCCCAACAACCACATATTCTTCCCTCCATCACAATATTCTTTCCGGCCTCTGTGGTTGAGTGACTCTCAAATTGTTTCCATTGTTGCGGTGAATGGTGGCGTGTGACTCAGTGGCCTTTACCGTGCCGCATTTAGATTGAGGTGGAGGGTGGAGGTAATGTGGAGGTCTTAGGGGCGTGGAGGGTGGGTTTGGAGTGTAGAGGGAGGGAGTGAGGGAGGGAAGGTTTGGAGTGTGGAGGGAGGGAAGGTTTGGAGTTTGGAGGGAGGGAAGGCTTGGAGTGTGCAGGGAGGGAAGGTTTGGAGTGTGGAGGGAGGGAGAGTTTGGAGTGTAAGAAGGAGGGTTGTATTGTGGAAGGAAGGAGGAGGGTTTGGAGTGTGGAGAGGGGGGGGTTAGAGTGTGTGGAGGAAGGAGGGTTTGGAGTGTGGAAGACGGCGAGGGTTTGGAGTGTTGAAAATGTGATTATTGGAGAGGGTTATAGTGACTGGTGGAGGGTGGAAAGGACTGTGGAATGTGTGTGTGTGTGTGTGATGAAGAGAGTTGCAGAAGGGTTGAGGGTTGGTGAGGTTGTGAATTGTGGAGACTTGTGTGGGGTCGAGGGCATACTGGAGGCAACTTGGTTTGAGGGGGAGAGTGTTTTGGGGAGGGAGTGGGGACAAGGAGGAAGTGTGATGGAAAGGAAGAAAGAGTGTGGTGGAGGGGAAGAAAGAGGAGTTAGTGTGTGTGGAGGGGAGGAAAGAACTTCTTGGAGAGTACCTGCACTTCGGCACCTCAGTTATCCAGAGAGATTAGAGCGCCTGCAACTGCCTTGCTTACTGTATAGTGCAGACGGGCAAGGGGTGACCTGATTGAGGCGATAAACATCTCAAAGGGCACTACTCAGTCGAGTGTCCATACCTGGAGCGGGCGAACGCCCGCCCCACAAGGGGTCACAGGACGCACAGGTCAAGATTGAAGAAGCCGCAAGTCCAGAAAACTGTGAGGGCAAACTTTTTCGGAGTGAGAGATGTGGACTCTTGGAACAATCTACCAGAGGGTGTTGTGACGGCACCAAGTGTGAGGTCTTTCAAGACAAGACTTGACCAGCACTGGAGCAGGTTCAGGTACATTCAGGAGCCAGTGCATGCCCAGTACTTGTCAACAGTTCGTATCAGAGACGTGACCGACTGCCCAAGCAACTAACGAGCGGATCAGTGGCGAAGAGGATAAAGGTAAAAGTAATAATAAATTAAAAGAGAGAGTGTGGAGAGGAAGGAGAGGAGCTGTGGAGGGAGAGAGTGGAGAGTAATGGTGGGGGGAGAGAGTGGAGAGTAATGGTGGGGGGAGAGAGTGGAGAGTAATGGTGGGGGGAGAGAGTGGAGTGTAATGGTGGGGGGAGAGAGTGGAGAGTGTGATTGAAGGGAGTGAGGGTGGATTGGAAGGCGAGTGATGTGCTGTTCAATACCAAAGGGTACTACCCGTCCCTCTGGCGAATGGTTCAGGAACTAATGACGTAATTTCTTCCAGTTTGTGTCCGAATATCTCTACAATTCCATGCCTGATTTCTTTCAAAATTGGAACACACTTTTCCTGTCATACTGCGCGTTATTATGATGTCTGTTTTGATGTCATCCCCTAGTGAACGTTTGGTGACTTATATTTGTATTTTTTTAGGCAGTATCTCAACAATGGTTCACCTTAAGTCTTCAGAATTGAAAGATACAGGTACGGGGTCACCAGAAGATTCCCCCCAGCTTATTTTACCTGAAGATTAATTGCCCTAACACTGAATTAACCTAACAATCCCAGGTAGCATTATGCTGGCTAGTCATCAGGTGGTCCCAGGTAACTCCCACAGCAAATAGCATGTAACATCTGTTTCTCCCCCTACAGCTGTGTACTTGTGTAAGCGGACGATGCAAAACAAAGCGAGGTTGGAGCTGGCAGACTACGAGGCGGAGAATTTGGCCCGACTACAGAAGATGTTTAGCAGAAAGTGGGAATTTATTTTCATGCAGGTAAGTGTGTGTGGTGTAAGTGTTGTACGTGGTGCAGGTAGGTGTATGTGGGTGTACTGTATGTGGGGTAGGTTGAAGTTCTGTACAGTTGGCACCCACTCAACCCCCCACCCGGGAGGCGGCGCCAGCTCAGCCTACCGGACAGGAGGAGGCGAGCGCCGTGTGAACAGTGACATTTCTAACCACACCCTGCAAAATACAGTGTACTTAGCAAATGCTGCAGCTTCTGAGAATAGGGGAGGGAGCGGGGTTATTACTAAGAGCAGAGACGTTACCGAGAACAAATTCTGGCTTGAATGTCATGTACACTAATACTGACACGTTCCTTCATAAGAGAGAGGAGTTTGAAACACTACTGAGAGTACACCAACCAGATATTGTAGGTGTTGTAGAACTGTTGTACAAGAACAGGAGAATCGACCCAAAGGAATGTGAGTTCAGTACTGCTGGATATGACTCATTTACGAACCTTTCTCAAGAAACTTGCAAGAGGGGGTGTGGTTATCTACGCTAGGCAAGAGCTTCGAGCCAGCCAGGCGAGGGTACAGGGAGGGGATGTTTTTGAAGAGTCCAAGTGGTGCAAAATTAAATTAAAGGGAGGGGACTTACTTATCGTCGGGGGTATCTACAGATCCCCAAACTGTGGCCCACTAAATCAAAGGAACTTAAGATCCTTAATAAACAACGCGGCGATGCTCAACCCTAGCCCCCTCCTTATCATGGGGGACTTTAACTATGGCGACATCGACTGGAGAAACGAGTCCACCCCGAATGACTTGAATAACCCTGCTACTCTTTTTGTAGAAACTCTGAGAGATAATTTTCTGTTCCAACATGTTAGAGACCCGACACATTACAGAGGGGAGCAAACACCCAAGCCACTTGACCTCATCATAACAAACGAGGAAGGTATGGTGGCCAAACTGGAACACCTTGCCCCAGTTGGCAGCAGTCACCATATCGTGTTGTCATTCAGATTTAACTGTTACCTAGTTCAGGATAAGGCCAGGCCAAGGTACAAATATTACAAGGGAAATTACAATGGGATGAGGGAAGAGATGAGGGGTATCAACTGGCCTGACTTATTAAGGTACAAGAACGCAGACACTACGCTGAATATCATAACTAGTAAAATGACCCATTTGATCGATAAATATATACCCAAGACCAAACCCAGTGCTTCTAGGAATACGAGGGGATCCCTACACGTGAACCATGCGGCGGTCGACAAAATTAAGAAGAAAACCCAGAAATTCAAGACGTGGGTTGGGTCAATCGATGAGCAAGACAGGAGAATGTATGCAAGAGCCAGAAACCAAGCAAATATAGAGTATAGAAGGGCTGAAAAGGAGTTCCAGAGGCTGGTTGCAAGCGAGGTCAAGTCAAACCCAAAGGCGTTTTATCGCTTTGCAAAGTCGAAATTGAAAACGCGAGTAGGAGTATCAGACCTGAGGCTGGTGGATGGTAGTTACGCAGATTCTGACCAGGATAAAGCTGAGGCATTGAACAGCTTCTTTTTCTCGGTGTTCACAAGAGAGGATGCAACTAACCTTCCTGCGTTTGAGGACAGACGGTTAGCCACAGCACTGACCCACATTGTGTTCACAGAAGAGGGTATTAGAAATAAACTGTCCAGGCTAAACGTCCATAAGAGTCCCGGCCCTGACATGGTGCATCCTAGAGTGCTAAGAGAGTTGTGCAACGCGCTTGCCAAGCCCCTGAAGATCCTGTTTTGTAAATGCCTGGATGAACAAATGGTCCCCAGTGAATGGAAAGTGGCTTATGTGAGTCCTATCTTCAAGAAGGGCGATCGTCACTCCACGAACAACTATAGACCGGTGAGCCTGACCAGCATAATATGTAAAGTACTTGAGAGTATTATCAGAGATGCCGCAATGGAACATCTAATACGAAACAACCTTGTAAAAGATTGCCAACACGGTTTTATGCCAGGGCGCTCCTGCTTAACACAATTGCTCAAGGTATTGGATATTTGGACCCATATTCTGGAACGGGGTTGTAATATCGACAATATTTACCTAGATTTTGCCAAGGCTTTCGACAGTGTACCCCACGAAAGACTGAAAATCAAACTGGAAGGGTACGGAATTCGGGGAAATGTCCTAGCGTGGAGAGAAGACTTTCTTCATGACCGCAAGCAGTGTGTGGTGATTAATGGCACGAAATCGTCATCTGTACCTGTCACAAGTGGGGTACCACAGGGCAGTGTATTGGACCCGCTGTTGTTTGTTTGTTTCATAAATGACATGCCTGACGTTGTACACTCCTCCATACAAATGTTTGCCAATGACGCCAAGTTATTTCGGGAAATTAAGAACCAAGCGGACTGTGAAGAACTGCAGAAGGACCTCTGTGGGCTCCAGGAATGGTCGAAGAAATGGCTGCTGAGATTCAATGTCACGAAGTGTAAGAGGATGCACCTGGGGCGTACCAACAGTACTAGTTGAGACTGTGTGTGAGAAGGACCTAGGTGTGTATGTTGACAATGAGCTGAAGTTCTCGGGCCATTGCGAGAAGAAGGTAAATCAGGCAAATAAATTATTGGGTCTTATAAGAAGGTCGTTCAGATATCTAGACGGTCCGTCCCTCGTAGCGATCTTCAGGAGTGAAGTGCTTCCCCATGTGGAGTACTGTCACCCCATCTGGTCCCCGAGATATGCTAGGGACTGTCAATTGATTGAAAATGTTCAAAGGAGGGCCACCAGACTGGTGCCTGCACTTCGGCACCTCAGCTACCCTGAGAGATTGGAGCGCCTGAACTTGCCTAGCTTATACTACAGACGGGCAAGGGGGGACCTAGTCGAGGTGTATAAGCATCTCAGGGGGCATTACTCAGTTGAGTGTTCTCACTTGGAGCTGGCGGACGCTCGCCCCACAAGGAGTCACAGCTCAAGATTGAAGACGCCGCAAGTCCAGAAAACCGTGAGGGCAAACTTTTTCGGAGTGAGGGTTGTAAACTCTTGGAACAATCTACCAGAGAGTGTTGTGACGGCACCGAGTGTGAGCTCTTTCAAGACAAGACTTGACCAACACTGGAGCGGGTTCAGGTACATTCAGGAGCCGGTGCATGCCCAGTATTTGCCAACAGTGGGTGACAGAGACGTGGCCGATCGCCCGGGCTGCTAGCGAGCCGATCTTTTGGTGAAGAAGATAAATGAAAAAGAAAAGTAATCAGAGACGTGACCGATCGCCCAAGCGGCTAACAAGCCGATTAGTGGCGAAGAGGATAAAAGTAAAAAAAGTAAAAAGTATAACGGGTACAGTGGCTGGTTTGTTTTATGAGATGTTTCACTACCGCCCACCAAACAACAGATAGGAGCCAATGACATTCTACTTGGTAAGGCACGCACGCACTCACCTTGGTCTGGTTACTCGAGCGAGGGTAGTTCTAAACAATTTCCTAGTTTTACTATGATGTAAAAAAACAGTGGTGCCACATCTCACAAAAATCGCCAGCCTCTGTATCCGTTATAAATCGAAGCAACTGTAGGTCGAGCCTCGAGGTGTACTGATAAAGAAAGGTATAAAGATATGATAATAATGTTCCTCTTATTGGTGACATCCCCAGACAGAGACACAATATCATCACTTTGAGTGACCTACACCATACTTAACCTTAGTGTTCACTCAGTTCACTAACTACTGTAATCCCTTGATCTCTGATTTCTTGACTTATGTGTTCATTTCACCGGGGGACGTCAGGCAAGGACAGGTTAATCCCCACCAATGGCAAGGTTGAACATATTGAGCTCACATGATAATGTATTTCGATGCTCACATGTAAACAGATGTACGAGTACAAATGGATGGGCGAGACAAGGAAACATGCAGAGTTGTAAAACGTACCGGACTTTGTTACACTAGCAAAATGTTACTCAAGTAGAAGCAAAATTATCCAAAGTTCAGTGTACTAAAGTAGAAGTAAAAAATGATCATTCATAAAGTTCTCAAGTACTGAAAATAAAGGTAACAACAAACTTATTAATTGTCTCAAATGTTAAAGTAAATCAAGAGCAAATCATAAACAAAATCTAGTTAACTAAAGAAAAAATAAGACACATGTTTATCTGCAAATCTTTCTATTGAGATTAATCAATAACTTTTAGGCCTAAATATAAGCCCAACATGAGCTACGGAAAGAGTTTACGTTGAGCCCTACAATCCATAGTAGGGATAGTGAACAGACTGATAATATATCCATCCAACACTGTGATCACTTTCTTCCATATCCACACAAGTATCTTCGACGTGGACTTATGGTCTGCAGACATAATGTTGTCTCTGCTCACATTAGGTTAGGATACATACCTATCTGACAAGTATCTGAGGCAGGGGATGACCCGCACTTCTCTTCCTGTAAACTCTGTAATTGTCCCAACGCTAACACCCTTCAACACTATTGCCTTGACTGTCCCACTGTCAGGGACCTCCTACCATACGGAGAGTCACTAACCACTGTATGTCACCACCTACTTATTCATAATAATTTAGATTTTATTCTTGTACACTACCAACGCTTTGGTGGGTGCTAACTCCCATTGTCCTTAAATCATATCAATATTGTCTCCATACCACAAGTCATAGCATGTCCTGCAAGAGACAAGTACCAATACTTTACTTTATCCTCTTCGCCATTGGTCGGCTCCTTAGCCGATTGGGCCGTCGGTCACGTCTCTGTTACACACTGTTGGCAAGTACTGGGCACGCACTGGCTCCTGGATGTATCTGAACCCGCTCCAGTGTTGGTCAAATCTGGTTTTGAAACAGCTCACACTCGGTGCCCCGTCACAGCACTCTCTGACAGGTTGTTCCAAGAGTTCATAATTCTCACTCCGATAAAGTGCCCTTTGAGATGTTTATACACCTCAATTAGATCACCCCTTGCCCGTCTATAGTATAAGATAGGCAGTTACAAGCGCTCTAATCTCTCTGGATAGCTGAGGTGCCGAAGTGCAGGCACCAGTCTGGTGGCTCTCCTTGGGACATTTTCATTTTACTGACAGTCCCTAGCATATCTCGGTGACAGTACTCCAGATGGGGAAGCACCTCACTCTTGAAGATCGATACGAGGGACGGCTGTCTAGTTATCTGAACGACCTTCTTATAAGACCTAACCTAATAATTTAGTTGCTTGATTCACCTTTTTCTCACAGTAACACGAGAACTTCAGTTCATTGTCGACATATGGTATACACCGAAGTTCTTTTCGCATTCAATCTCTATTAATGAAGTTTCTTCATCCTGTTGGGACATATGATCTGCCTCCTTACCATTGGTACGACCCAGGTGCAGCCTCTTACACTTCATGACATCGAATCTTCGCACCGTTTCTTCGACCATTCTTGAAGCTCACAGACATCTTTCTGCAGTTCCTCTACACAAACTGTTTAGTTCTTAATTGCTCTAAATAACTTGGTATCGTCCATAAACATTTGTATGGAGGAGTGTATAGCTTTTGGCATGTCATTTATGACGTAATTGCTTCCGGTTACCTAAGACGCGAATCACTGATAAGAAGTAACTTCACAGAAATATTCATAAATGTTTATGGGTTAAGTTTGCAAGCCCAAGTGGTTTTTTCTACATTTATTTATAAAAATAGATGTATGCACAATTAACTAAGATATCACCGTAATTAACGCTATGAGCTGTGAGCGTTAATGATGGACGGAGCTTATCAGTAATAGCTTTGTGTCGGTACGTCCATCAGGTGTGAGAGCTGAGTGGATACTGAGAGTATACTGGCCAGGCGCCTTAGAGACGCGTTTGCCTGTGGAGACAACCTATCACATGATCAATGCTTGACAGCTCACTGCTCATGGAAAATTGCCGTGGGTGATGTAGTTATATAAACCTAATGTATATAACCCACATTTATATAAGTACCACTGTCTGTTAGACAGGGGTTAATACAATGAAACTAACAAACAACAACGGGGCCAATACACTGCCCTGTGGTAACCCGCTTGTCACGGGTACACTTGACGATTTCGTACCATTAATCACCACACACTTCTTGCGATCATGCAGAAAGTCTTTGATCCACGCTAGGACATTGCCCCGAATCTTGTACCCTTCCAGTTTATTTCTCAGCCTTTCGTGGGGTATGCTGTCAAAAGCCTTGGCAAAATCTCGGTCAATATTGCCACCCTGTTTCAGAATTTGGGTTCAAATGTCCAGTACCTTGAGTAATTGTGTTAAGCAAGAGCATCCCGACATAAAACCGTGTTGGCACTCCTTTACAAGGCTGTTTCACAGTAGATGTTCCATCATGGCTTCTCTTATAATGCTCTCAAGTACTTTACACATTATGCTGGTCAGGTTCACTGGTCTATAATTATTCGTGGAATGACGATCGCCCTTCTTGAAAATAGAACTCACATTAGCCATTTTCAAATCGCTGGGGATCTTTTGCTCATCCAGGAATTTACAGAACAGGAGCTTCCGAGGCTCGGCAAGCTCGGTGCACAATTCTCTTAACACTCTGAGATGCATCATGTCAGGGCCGAGGCTCTAATGAACCATTAGCTTTGACAATTTATTCCTTATAACCTCTTCTGAGAGCACAGTGTTGTCAGCACCGTGTCAACCGTCTGTCCTCAAACGCAAGAAGATTGTTCGCATCCTCTCTTGTGAACACCGAGGAAAAGAAACTGTTCAACGCCTCTGCCTTGTCCAGGTCAGAATCTACATAACTACCATCTTCAAGCCTCAGGTCCAATACACCTACAGTACTCGCATTTTTAATTTCGATTTTGCGTAGCGGTAAAACACCTTTGAGTTTGACTTGACCTCACTCACAATCCATCTCTGGAACTCTTTTTCAGCCCCTTTACACTCGACTTTGCTTGGTTCCTGGATCTGGCACACATCCTCCTGTCCTGCTCGCCATTTGTCCTAACTCACGTCTCGAATTTCTGAGTATTCTTTTTAACTTTGTCAACCGCCGCCTGGTTCATGTAGCGGTCTCCTTGTGTTCCTGGAGGCACTCAGTTTGGTCTACCTTTGACATAATGACCTTGACCTTTGAAGTAATGACACTAAGACATGCACACTCTTAGACATTAAGAATGACCCACACACACACACACGCACACACACGCACACACATGGAGACAGACATTTAGTTATTCTTCGAGACACAGACAGCTAAAAAACAATAGTTCTTCTAGCAGGTTCTTAAGTTAAACCCTTCAATTTGTAAATGGATAATAAACATATATGCACTTTATTAAGCAACTGATGACATCATATTCATATATTTCAGGTCAATGAAGTTAAAAAAATACACACGGGTAACGAGATTGTAAACAGCTTGTCATACAAAGGCACATGGAGGATAGCTATCAAACATCAACGTACCATTACCTCCCTTGAAAGCTTTCTTTTTCAGTATGGGAGAATGAAAAAGATAATAAAATTAATAGGAAACAGTAGAATGGACGAGTTGACGGTTGTAATTTTTTTGTAAGATGGCAGGTCAATGGGTAAAGAAAACGCTTAAATTCACTATGGCAATGATATTTTAAAATAAATTAGGCCATAAAGTGACAAAAATAGGGGTTAAAGTTGCTAAAAAGTCACGTGACTGCAAAAAGCTGTGATTGGTTGTGACGTCACTGGCTGGGGCGAGCCGCAGAGTGGGAGGCAGCCAGCTGTACTGTAGTTGTCCAACCTTCTCGGCTGATCGGCTTTGTAAATGAATATTATTAGATGATTAATTGTGCTTTACTGTGCAACACAGTAATACTATTTTAAATATATAACTATTACTAAGCACATAAACTAATTCAATGGATATTAGCTGCCCATACAACAAAATTCATAGTATAAACATTCCAAACAATATTGGTATTATTTTGGTTTGGGTCATCTGGGGAACCTTAAGATTCTAACCATGGGATTAAGTACTTTAAACCATAAGACAAATTATCTCTACAGGATTTCTGTCGCAAAACATTTTTCAATCACATAAGAAAATACAGACCATAGGTTAGGTTAGGTTAGGGTATGATGAGTTATAAGGGTAGCTTAACATACATCGGTAAGGGGGGGGGTGGTAGTAACTCAAAACTAGTGATTTCCGATAGAAATGAAGGTCTAAATCGTTCATAACACATCGCAAACCATCAGAAAAAACATAGTCTGCATGTCTAAGTACAGGGATGGCCAAAACTTAAAATTTACCCAATATACTGTAGCCTACCTCGAATCTAAACATTCAAATACTCATGGTAGTTAAAGTAAAATTTTACCCATTAATTAATATAAATGATGATATATCCCAGTGGTTCATTAGTGAATCACCAAAACAATAACATCACTATGTTGTCATGTTAAGCTAGCATCAGGCATTCTCAAAACAAAGTCCAGACAATGTCATTACTTCTAAATTTACTCGTATCTCCATCTAGTATTGATATATTCTCTAAATGCACTGAAAAAAGAGAGAAAGTCTACCAGGTAAGAGTACATGACAGCTGAGCTGGTGTGAACGTAGGCGTTTTTTATGTCCAAAAGAACACAAGAATGGAGGAAACTGCAGCGAGCCTATTGGCCCATACTGAACAGTCCCATTTACACCCAACCCCGACGTGGCATTTGGGCTCTGAAGAGGCCACTCTTTCTACTACCTCCGACTGCAGCGATGAGTTTGTAGTGGATACCTCCCCTACAAACGCTGTTTGTCGCTGAGTAGCCGACCCCGCGAATTCCCCAGTGTATGCCTCGTGGTATAGGTCAACCAGCGCCGCCTTACATGACGGAGGTCAACTACTAAGCCACGCCTACCTCCGCTATATAAGACCTGACCTCGTGGTGACCTATCTCTCTCTTTCGACCTACACCAACCAGCAAGCAACACCTCCTCCTCCTCCGCCTGCCTGGCGGTCCTCGCTCCCGCCGGCGAGCATGGCGACCCACAAGCTGGTCCTCCTCTGAGCACCCTCACCAACCTGCTCTCTCTACTCAACGCTTGTAACCATGCTGCCTTCCCAGCACCAAGCTGCATTGTACATCCAATACAACATGTATACAGAGAGCACATTGTGAGTTTCCTTTCTCCATCCCATACTGAGTGAGAACCAAATAACCCATACCCCACAAATGGTGACCCCGGAGATCCGCACTCACACAGGATGGAGGAGAAACCGATCACTCTCCCAGTCTTCAAGCAACATGGAAGACTGGCTTATCCACACAGAGACAGCTCTCATCGGTTCTACAGCTACTGTCTCTACACCGCAGATTAGACACCCTAGAGCAGTGGTTCTCAACCTTGTTTGCCCCATGCACCCCTTTCACCATATGTCAGAATGTCATTCCCCCCTCCTTTCCAAGATTGTCTGCCTCAAAAAGTGCATTCCAAATAATATGCATATAATACTGAAAATCCTTTATTTTTTTCCATATTAGTATCAGTTTCCTCCCCTGAAAACCTGAGGGGGGAAATTCCCCCCTGGTTGAAAACCCCTGCCCTAGAGCAGCTCTGCTACTCTAAGCAGACAGCCGCTTCTCTTCCTGCCCCAAGCACCACGTCCTACCGACCCCAGCACACCCGTCCTACCAGACGCCGCCCCCGGCCCAGCAGCAGCCCCTGCTCCCGACGCGGCCCATGCGCCTGAGTGCGGACCCACACACCCCTCTTTTCTCCCCCAGGTACTCCCTGCTACTGTCCTGCACCCTGCTGCTGTCGTGGACCCAGCTGCTGTCACGAGCCCTCATCCGCTCCTGCTGACGCAGCCCCTGCTCCTGACCCAGGCCCACACACCCCAGCAGGCGCATCTGAGGACTCTTTACCTGTCGCGAGTGAAGCACAACATTCATCGCCTCCACAACCCTCTTTCTCCCTCTCTTCTCCCACAGATCTTGTGTGTCTAGACAGTTGCCTCCACTACCGGCCGGCTCATCCACGCCCTCGCCGTTATGGCTCACATGTGGCATGCACCGCCCGTTCTGCCTCACATGTGCCATGCAACCCTGCAGACAACAAGTCTCTTACACCGCCTGGGGGGAAGGGGGGGGTACTGTAGTGGATACCTCCCCTACAAACGCTGTTTGTCGCTGAGTAGCCGACCCCTCGAATTACCCAGTGTATGCCTCGTGGTCTAGGTCAACCAGCGCCGACGGAGGTCAACTATTAAGCCACGCCTACCTCCGATATATAAGACCTGACCTCGTGGTGACCTATCTCTCTCTTTCGACCTACACCAACCAACAAGCAACACCTCCTCCTCCTCCGCCTGCCTGGCGGTCCTCGCTCCCGCCGGCGAGCATGGCGACCCACAAGCTGGTCCTCCTCTGAGCACCCTCACCAACCTGCTCTCTCTACTCAACGCTTGTAACCATGCTGCCTTCCCAGCACCAAGCTGCATTGTACATCCAATACAACATGTATACAGAGAGCACATTGTGAGTTTCCTTTCTCCATCCCATCCTGAGTGAGAACCAAATAACCAGTACCCCACAAGCTTGCAGGTAGTGACATCATTGCAAATGGCGGCCCTGTTTCTAGAGAAATAAACTTATCTCGACTATTACAGTAGGACTTTAAACTTTTATTCCATATTATATATACCGTATCACTCTAAGAACGTGACGGAGTGTATTTCCTGTGATTACCGAGAACCGTCAACTCGTCCATTGAGAAGGAATTCAAGGTAGTGTAATGGTGTTTACACTTTCAAAGTGGCACAAACTTTGTGGGATGAGGGTTACCACCAATGTACTGTATTTGTTAAGCCTATTAAAGTATTCATGATACTGTACTTCTTTCCATCACTGGCTGCACATATTTGTTAAGTGACGTCATTGAAGGTTATCTGTTCTAGTTATTGGTTGTTGGTAATATACAGTAGTGTGTGATTGATTTTTTTTTCCATTACTGAATTTTTCTGACTTATACTTCTGATGTTTTGAATTAATACATGCTGACTGTAGTAGGAGGTATGGGAAGAGCACCACTGTACTTTGGGCTTCAGAAATAACTGGGATACTGCAACATTTACTTATCATCAATCATATTAACTTATTTTACACCTAAGGTATCATCCTACATGGACAATTCCCATCTGGATGATCGTTAATTTTATATGATTTTTGCCATTCCACTTAGACGATTATGTTAGATTGAATAGTCTATAAATACAATTTGTCAATTTAGGAAGTCTTAAGTGTCATGTAATTATGCCTAATTCTAACTATTTTCAACACAATGTAATATCACTTGTTGCATCTTCTTTAAATTGTGATCGCTAGTTTCACACATATTTGACTGAACAGTTACATGATATCCATTACAGTATTTATAACTTAATGTATTCCCCACAGGCGGAGGCTCAGAGTAAGGTGGACAAAAAGCGGGATAAGCTGGAACGGAAGGTCCTCGACTCACAGGAACGGGCATTTTGGGATGTGCACAGACCCATGGTTAGTTTTCTTGTATTCTTTCAAGCCTCATCATTCTATAATGGAAGGGGCGGGGGTAGCTGGAGCCTTGAGTGAACACAAACCTTTACTGTTATAACAAATGTTGGATCACATGAAGATTAGCTCCCCAGGTTATTTCACCGGAAGATTAAACACCCTAATGTTACCTGGGGGAGTTACTTTGATATTAGCCATTAGGGTGGTTAATTGTAAGGTGAAATTAACTAAGGGCTAATCTTCATAAGATCCTAGATGTGTTCTGTAACTGTATCTAATTCAACTTCCTTACCATTCCAAACAACCACATGATCACTCAAGGGAGCCATATCATCTTTGGAGGCTTTCAGTTACAACAGGCAACTTCTGAGCATTCCAGAGAACTTTTCTCCATCCCCACCAACTTACAAGGCATTTAATTCGGCCCATTGTTGTTTGTTTGTTTGTTTCATAAATGACATGCTGGAAGCTATACACTTCTCCATACAAATGTTTGTGGTACGGAGGCAAAAGAAAAAACAGCTTTAATAAAGACCGAATGCAAAACTCGGGGCGGATCCAGGAATATCAAGAGGAGGAGTCCAAGAAGTTGCGAGGGTAACATAAAAGTGAGCAATTTTTTTAAAATAAGCTCCCTCAGGTTTTTTTTTTTTTAAATCTGACTAATATCATGGGCATTTTTAGACCATTTCGAAGCCATGTGCACTTGATATTAGGAGATATTCTGAAGTCAATAGTAAATACTTTTTACTATACAAAAATGTCTGAGTACAATACTGCATTGAAGAAAAAGTATTGGAATTTTCTAGTGAAAAGGGGGGTTCGGACCCCCAAGACCCCCCTGGATCAGCCCTTACAAAAGGACCTGGGTGTGTATGTTGACAGTGAACTGAAGTTCTCGGGCTATTGTGAGAAGTTAAATCAAGCAACTAAGCTAGTAGGTCGTTCAGATATCTGAACGACCTTCTTATATGACCTACAAGTTTACTCCCTCGTAACACTCTTCAAGAGTGAGGTGCTTCCCCGCCTTGAGTACTGTCACTCCGACTGGTCCCCAAGATATGCTAGAGACTGTCAGTTGATTGAAAATGTCCAAAGAAGGGCCACCAGATTGATGCCTGCACTTCAACACCTCAGTTATCCACAGAGATTAGAGCACCTGCAACTGCCGAGCTTATACTACAGACGGGCAAGGGGTGACCTAATTGAGGTGTATAAACATCTGAAAGGGCACTACTCAGTTGAGTGTCCATACCTGGAGCTGGTGGATGCCTGCCCCATAAGGGGTCACAGCTCAAGGTTGAAGAAGCCACACGTCCAGAAAACTGTGAAGGCAAACTTTTTCAGAGTGAGAATTGTGAACTCTTGGGGCAACTGCCAGAGAGTGTTGTGACGGCACCGAGTATGAACTCTTTCAAGACCAGACTTGACCAACAGTGAGGCAAGTTCAGATACATTCAGGAGCCAGTGCATGTCAAGTATTTGCCAACAGTGAGCAACAGAGACGTGACCGACCGCCCAAGCGGCTAATGAGCCGATCATTGGCGAAGAGGATAAGGGTAACGTAAAGATCACAATAAGATACTTCAGTTATCTCAAGAATCGCCATTTCTTGCCTCTTTAAAACTAGAATGTATACACCTGTGACATCCAACTTCTCCACCTCCTCATCTTCTATTCCTTAGAAAAATTAAACTCCCTCCTTCCACGTGGTTTCCCTATCTCAGTGAAACCAGATGCTTCACAAGTGAGACGTATACAGGCACCTCTTGACATCCTCAAATTAAATGTTCTTTTCCTCCCCAAAATTGAATGTAGATTACAGTTGTGGTTGCACAATCGTGCATATCATTAATTTCATGTGCAGCTCCCTTGTTTACCTTATCTTCATGAATGCAGTTAGCAGTATAGGATATTTTTCATATGCTTTTATTGTCGTGAACCACTTTTTTTTTTAGTTTATATTTGCATTTATTTTGACAAGATGCTTATTAACTTACATAACCATCACTTCTTAATTACCGTATACAGTACAGTACTTTATCATTATATTCTTACTTCCACAGCCGGGCTGTGTCAACACCACAGAAATTGATATAAAGAAAGCGTGTCGAATGAATAAACCAATCAAGTCAACCAAACACCTTGCCCTTGGTGTAGCTGGAGGTCGAATATCTCCTTCAGTCTCTGAGGCAGACCTCACTAGTCCGGTCGAATCCCTTAAGCACGACATCGACCTTCTCAAAACTAGAGTCGACCGGTGTAACTTCAAAGTGTCTAAAGCAGCAGAGTCGTGAGTTTAAACTATGTATCTTTTTAGTTTTATGTTCATGTAAAGATAGTAAGAGCGCCTGCGTGTACAGTAGGATACATATGAGAAAACCTATTATGGTTAAAAGATTAAAGTTAGACTGGTTAATATTAGAACAGAAACCAGACCCTGAAATGAGTGTTGATATTACTGTGAAGAGGAGACTGGATCTTTTTAGGATAAGGATATGTGGAGGATTCACTTATAAATTTAAGAATATTCTCATAATTTTGGATTGCTGTAATAGAGATGTGTAGTCGTGACTCTTGAGTAAATGTTACTTTTCTTTGTTGGATGGAATTTAATGAGGGTTGAGTTACTGCTTTATTATGTCTATCATTTAAAAAGGTTTGAGATTCCTTTTAATGCTGGGTGTTTTGCATATAGTACTGTGGTTTGTTTTATGTACTGTAGCTCAGCAGTTTGGGGTGTTATTTCCTGGTTCAAGGATTCTGTATAGGAGTTCAGTACCTTTATAGATTTTTTATTTTATTTATTTTTTTATTTTTGGCAAGGTAAGAGAGACCCAGTAGACAGGTATGAGCTTTGATGTCCAGATACTTAAGTATAATTCATATTGGAGTGATGAATGGTAGATACAGTGTTTAATCTAATTCAATAATATGGTAAAAAAAGACCGAAAAACTATATTTGTTAGTGCATCGGTAATGGCTAAAACACATATTTATGTACAGTATATATTGTTATCTATTCTCTTAAACTATTTCTGTGTAGGGTAATTCAGGGTCTGCAGAAGCCTCAACAAGGGGAAAATCGCTTAGGAGACCGATGAAGGACAACAAGTGGCAGCTGGAAGGAAATTCAGTACTCCACACCCACTAATTCATAACTTCAACTTGCAAAAGAGTTTTGGAAATTCTGCATAATAACTTAGAGGAAAATTATTCTTGTTATTAGCTCAGGATATTGAGTGCAATTTTTGTAAAAAAAAAATAATGGCTGTATCTGAATTTTATTTAGTTTATCAGGGTCATCTTCTAGGAATAATGATTTAAAACCATTCTGAGAGTACAGGTATGGGTTAATGCTTATTGTGGTACAGTATACAGTAATTTGACTGTAAGAATTCTTTCCTTATTATATCTTTAGTTTCCAGAAGTGCGGTACCTCATTATTCTCACCTTACAGTTTCTTCCCTTTGATCAGCTGCATTGTTTGTTCATCCCAACATATTTTCTTTGTTCATGTTCCAAAATGGTTGTTCTGTGATGAACTGATAAGTTGATAAACTCTCCACTTAACCTTCATTTTCTGCAATGAAGGTCTCCTATTTGCAGATTCATCAGCTACTGGGAACAGTACCAGGAATATGACCCTTTCATCACACCTACAGATCCACCCAACCCCTGGGTTGCTGATTGCCCAGATTTCTGGGAAGCAGAGAAAATAGCGTAAGTTCTGGCAGTAGATGAGATACTGTAGTGTTTTTGGTCATGATTCCAGCCACCTTGCAATGTAGCATGGAGTCTTACAAGATTGTTATTTTTTTTTTTTTTTTGCAATTACAGGTACCTGTATATAATGTGCAATGCAGGTAACCCTGGTTGGGACTGTGTCACCTAACACCCAAGTGGAGCTTCTTGTAGTTTTCATCATGAGTGAGAAGTTTTAAGATGGTGGTGACTGACTGCACTATATTGTAATTGGCTTCTTGACAAGTAACATCATGACAGCCCTGTAGCAGGAGCACATTGGGATGAAAGTAAATGTACTGTACAGGCATATACAGTATACCCAAGCCTCAATGCATGGTACATTAAGGTCAAAATATATATATGGAGAATTTGTTTTTGCACCCCAGTTTTACTTGAAGAGTAATTTAAAAGTAAAAATTCATATCACCTTTTATCAATTTTTCTGTCATTTTATCCTACCTTGTGACATGGTAGTGATTGTGAGCTTGTGGCCAAAATTGGGCCTACGCCGTACTTTACGGCACTGAAAAATACCTACATATTATGCCAGCTAGTCTGAAAAACATAAGACATATTTACCTACATACTTAACTTGTGGCCACCATAACTACAGGTGGCTGTGATGGAGAAGGAGGCTGATGGCTGATGAATATGAATAATTTCTGGTGGTTTTTCTTTGCTCTTTTCCCTTTCATTGTTAAACATACTATCCACTTTTTCTCCTTTTTACCTCCAGTAAGGAAATCCCGACGAAGCGTGTAAGGCGGTGGGCCTTCAGTGTACAAGAGTTACTCAAAGACCCTCTTGGACGTGAGCAGTTTGTCAAATTCCTGGAGAAGGAGTTCAGTGGAGAAAACCTAATGTGAGTCTTTGTTGCATTGTAAAAGCAGCAGACATTATTATATATGTATCCTCTTTGTGTCCTTTCATCTTGCCTCCAATTTGAACAATAAATTTTTTTTTAACTACCACCATCACCAGGTACTGGGCATGTACTGCACTGGCTCCTGAGTGTACTGTACCGAACATAGGAATGGTGAGAGCACAAGTAATGAACCACTGTTTAAATGATATACTGCCTTACATATTCTGCCTCTTGATTCATGTTTTGATACAGTAATGTGCCCCTCCAAAGAATAACAATCAATCGGAATACTTTCCTCCTGTCTGAGGGTTGGCGACCATAGTCCTCCACTCTAAATGTTCTCGGGCAGTTTTTATCAATCCTTCAAGGTTTTATATCTCTCTGGAGACCCAGTTTTTAATTCAATTTATCCATCCCCATCTCTGCCTTCCCCTGACCCTCCTACCCTCAACTTTGCCCATTAATATTTCTGTTGAAGTTTTTGCTAATCTTAGTACTCAGGGGCGGATCGAGGAATATCAAAAGGGGGTCCAAGAGGTTGTGGGTAGGGGAACATGGCGAGCGCAATGAGCCCGTCCAGGTGGGTGGCGCTGTAAGCTTGTGGGGTTATGAGATATTGGTTCACACTCAGGATGGGATGGAGAAAAGAAACTCACAATGTGCTCTCTGTAACATATTGTATTGGATGTACAATGCAGCTTGGTGTTGGGTAGGCAGCATGGTTACAAGCGTTGAGTAGAGAGAGCTGGTTGGTGAGGGTGCCCAGAGGAGGGCATGCAGCTTGAGGGACGCCAAGGTCGCCGGCGGGAGCGGGAGCCGCCAGGTTAGAGCAGAGGAGGAGGTGTTGCTTGCTGGTGGCCGTAGGTAGAAAGAGAGGGTGGTCACAGCGGGGTGAGGTCTTATAAGGCCGGGGTAGGCCTGGGTTGATAGTTGACCCCCGCTCCATCAGGCGGCGCTGGAGGCGTAGGCTGGGGAATTTGGAAAGGGTCGGCTACTCAGCGACAAACGGCGTTTGTAAGGGAGGAATCTACTACAATACTCCCCTTCCCCTCCGGGCGCGGCGGGAGGCTGGAGGTTGGCAGGGTTGCGTACCACATGTGAGGCAGAACGGGCGGTGCATGCCACATGTGAGACATAACAGCGAGGGCGTGGATGAGCCGGCCGCTGGGGAGGACAGCTCTGTCTAGGTACACGAGATCTGTGGGAGAAAAGAGTGAGAAGGAGGGTTGTGTAGGCGATGAATGTTGTGCTTCCCTCGCGGCAGGTACAGAGTCCTCAGATGCGCCTGCTGGGGTGTGTGGGTCTGGGTCAGGAGCAGGGGCTGCGTCAGGAAGAGGGTCCATGACAGCAGTAGGGTGCATGACAGCAGCAGGGTTCATGACAGCAGCAGGGTGCAGGACAGTAGCAAGGGGTACCTGAGGGAGAAAAGAGGGGTGTGTGGGTCCGCGTCAGGAGCAGGGGCCGCGCCAGGAGGAGCGGCACGGGGTACTGCTGGGCCGGGGGCGGCGTCTGAGGCAGGACGGGTGTGTTGGGGTCGGTAGGACGTGGTGCTTGGGCAGGAAGAGGAGCGGCTGTCTGCTTAGAGTAGCAGAACTGCTCTAGGGTGTCTAACTTGCGGTGTAGAGACAGTAGTTGTAGAGCCGATGAGAGCTGCCTCTGCGTGGATAAGCCAGTCTTCCATGTTGCTTGAAGACTGGGAGAGTGATCAGTTTCTCCTCCATCCTGTGTGAGTGGTCACTCTGGGGTCACCATTTGTAGAGGTTATGAGATATTGGTTCACACTCAGGATGGGATGGAGAAAGGAAACTCATAATGTGCTCTCTGTATACATATTGTATTGGATGTACAATGCAGCTTGATGCTGGGTAGGCAGCATGGTTACAAGCGTTGAGTAGAGAGAGCTGGTTGGTGAGTCAGAGGAGGGCACGAGCTTGAGGGACGCCAAGGTCGCCGGCGGGAGCGGTAGCCGCCAGGCTGGAGCGGAGGAGGAGGTGTTGCTTGCTGGTGGCAGTAGGTAGAAAGAGAGGGTGGTCACAGCGGGGTGAGGTCTTATAAGGCGGGGGTAGGCGTGGGTTGATAGTTGACCCCCGCTCCATCAGGCGGCGCTGGAGGCGTAGGCTGGGGAATTCGGAAAGGGTCGGCTACTCAGCGACAAACGGCGTTTGTAAGGGAGGAATCTACTACTAGCTCTCCAGAATTTTTTTTGAAATCTGACCAATATCATGTGCATTTTGAAGCCATTTTGAAACCATGCGCATTTGGTATTAGAAGATATTCTGAAGTCAATAGTAAATACTTTTTACTACACAAAAATGCCTTAGTACAATACTGCATTAAAAAAAAGTATTGGAATTTTCTGATGAAAAGAGGGGGGGGGGGGGTGGTTCGGACCCCTGGATCCGCCCTTGGTACTTCTTCATTTGTTTACCTCTCAGTGTACCTCTTCTCAGCATTCACCCATAAGCCACATTTCAAAGGCCTCCAACCTCTTTCTGGTGTCTGCTGAAGTTGTCCACGCTTCTGACCCATACAATACTCTTTGCCATATAAAACCTTTTAGCAGCCATTTTCTCAAATTGAAGTTAATGTCCATTTTCATCAAGTCTTTCAGATTATTATACAGTATGCTGTTTTGTTTACCTTATTCTTGTTTTTATTTCTTCCTTACATCTACCATCACAGCTAATGTAACTTCTTACTTCCCAAATACACAAAATTTCCACTTGTTTTAGATCCATGTTGCTTACCATAAATTTATTTTAGGATTTTTTTTCCAATTTGGAAACAAATATTACTTAAGTCTTTAAAGCGTTAACCCTTAAACCACATTTTTCACTTTTTTTTCCACTAAACTGTAATGTAAGGAGTATATACTGTAAATATGATATATTCTTGTGATGTATTATGTTAATGTCTTTCCTTGTAGTGTAGCAGGAAGAGGTGATTTAGTTGTGTAGCTAGGTGCTGTAAATATTTTTCTGCAATGTGTTTTAGGATTCATTTTATCGAACTTTGATCGTGGCTTTCAGGTTAGAAGTGAAAAAATATTGTATTATTTTAAACTGGCTTGCTTGTTACACCCTGATGATGAAAATAAAACCTGGCAAGGAATAACATAATTTTAAAATGTTTGCATCAAGGTTTTCTTTTTAAGGATGGAATTACTGTAATACTAATGTGTTTTGCTTGGTTGATGTCTGAAGCAACATGAATAAATCCAATGTATATCTTAGAATCTAGTTGTGGATGAGGGACACCATAGTAGAACACAACTTGTAAGAGAGCTAAACAGAACAGGTGACTGTTAATGATGGGGACTTTCTTGCTGTCACCTATGTCGTCAGAGCAGTAATGGGCTTGCAAAAGTGAAAGATTAATCAAAATTAAATCACTCATTGCAAATTGAAGGAAACATTCAGTCTGGTTGGTGAACTTTTTTATGAAGAAAATAATCTTTTAAATAATTAAGATTCATTATAAAATTTATCCTGTAAATTGCAGTTCACTTAGTAAACAAATTGCAGCCAGATGTCTTACCTAGATTTTCATTGCATTTCCCTTCATTTCTTTATTTTTTAGAATTAATGTTATATTTCAGGTTCCTTACTGCAGTTCAGGAACTTAAGTGCCTCCCACAAAAGGACGTCCATGATAAGGTCCAAGCTATCTGGGACGAGTACCTTGCCCCAAATGCTCCTGTACCAGTAAACATCGATTCCAAGTCCATGAATATTACAAAGAAAAACATGCAAAACAGAGATCGTTGGACCTTTGATGCAGCAGCTGTGAGTTGTTTTCTTATGCTAAGGGTTTTTTGACATGAATTATTATTATCTTTTTTTTTTAATCTAAGTGCAGGTGAAATTGTTGAAGGTGGGAGGTGTGAGTGTAATAACGAGCCGATCAGTGGTGAAGAGGATAAACGTAATAGGCGCGTGGGTCGGGTCGTGTTGCGTCTCTGTAATAAAGCGTGTTTTATTTTTCTAAGGAGTTGTGGTCACACGTGATGTGATAAAGGCCAACCAGGGAGTGTAATACTGTCCCTATAGTTAAATCAGTTCATAGTGTCATCAGTGACCGTGGAAAAGGTTGTAAATACTGTAACTTCAAGTGAATACAAATTGGCAAGCAACCTGGGAAGGCACCTGTGGGGTACGGGTTGTTTGGTTCTCGACAGGATGGGATGGAGGAAGGAAACTCACAATGTGCTCTCTGTATACTTGTTATATTGTATGTACAATGCAGCTTGGTGCTGGGAAGTGGCAGCGTGGTTACAAGCGTGATGTAGAGAGAGCTGGTTGGTGAGGATGCTCAGAGGAGGACAGCTTGTGGGTCGCCATGCTCGCCGGCGGGAGCGAGGGCCGCCAGGCAGTGGCGGAGGAGGTAGTGTAGCTTGCTGCGGCTGTAGCTAGAAGAAGAGGGTGGTCACCACGAGGTCAGGTCTTAAATAGCGGAGGTAGGCGTGGCTTAGTAGTTGACCTCCGTCATGTAAGGCGGCGCTGGTTGACCTAGACCACGAGGCATACACTGGGGAATTCGCGGGGTCGGCTACTCAGCGACAAACAGCGTTTGTAGGGGAGGAATCCACTACACACCAATGCCAGCAGAAACCAAGTCGTGCTATAGGTGCCACAGAGACTTTAAATTCTATTTTGTTTGTGTGCTTTCTCATGGACTGAAACTGTGCCTACAATACACCATTCATAGGGAGATACAGTGTACACAGTGATAGCACAAAGAGATATAGTCGTTGATGAGAACTGGAAAAGAAAGTATAAGGAAATAATAGTTAAAATAAAAAAAAATCAACAATCTTGGCTATCCTAAAAGGCATTCTATTACGGCCCCAAAGTAAGTTTTCTTTTCTTTTTCTGTGTTTCTAAAGGACTGAGTGGTTGTATAAAATCCGTTATTCATACCAAATGCAGTGTACATAGAGATAGCACATAGATACCGACAAATCGCAGAAGTGAACTGAAAAGAAAACAGAAGACAACTCTAAAGGCAACTGGGGAGGTTAAAACCAGCAGAGGGCAGCTAAGTACTGTTTTTGTTCAATCCAGAATGCGGCATCCAGCTTTATACCTAGGTATGTAAATGCCTAGCATTAACTCGCCACCCCAACATACAGGCAATTAAAACATCTAATAATTACTTAAATACGTAATATTAGGAGGACACGTCGCTACCTGGCATATAATTGCAATTCTCAAAATCCCCTCCCGCACCCTCCATAACATGCATTGCTACCATCATCTTCTTGCCTGGCGAATCAGCTGTAAATACGCTCAAGGAAAGCTCCACTAATTTATGTTGTACTCTTGGCATTCAGGCCAGAGTTAAGTTTTCTCTTCATAGCTCTATTTTATTCATGTCCTCAGTAGAGGGTTCAGCCTTTCCAGGCGAACTTTAGCGAGGCCTTAGTGTTCCTTCCTGACGCTGACCTTCCGGTCTTACTAGCAATCTAGAGTTATGTTGGGATGAACCTAGTATCCTCAGTATGGGTTAAATGAGAACCATTCAGGGTGGAATTCTCAACCCAATACATCTTGCTATTGTAATGGTGAACGATATTAGCTAATGGAGCGCTATGGTAGCAGCTCAGCACTGTCAACCTTTCCGGGTGACCTGATGCTCACTCAGGCATCATCGCTCAAGCATGATTAGTTGAAGCGGTGATGTCTGTGCTTCCTGATTGGCAACAAATAGAGAACTTGGTGATCCCTCAAAATATAAGTGCTCTAAAATGAAGTTAGCTTAATTAAAGTTCATTGAGCTGAGGGATAATTGAGAAAAGAGAAGGGAGAGGTGTATGATATAGCGAGTCACTTAAATAACAATAAGACTCATATTGATTATGTTTGGGAGAAAATGTTATCTCCCTTATATTATTATGATGATACAATGTGACTCATAGTGTTCCTCATAGTTTAAATGAGTGATATGCAACTGGAGGATGAAGGACAGTTGTCTGGACTGCTAGATGACGGAGGAACCATGGAATGGTCCTTGGGAAATTAGTGTTGAGTGAGGAGCTGCAAGGAATGGAGAGCTCAGCTCATACACTACATACAAAGATGTGAATTCAGTAGTAGTAGTTTCACCAATGACCCAAGGGGGCCATACTACATGTAATTATCAAGGATGTAGAGCAACTTGGATTACCAAGTTAGATCCTCATTTGGCTTGCATAATTCATAGCAGCTGTGTCTCAGACAACCTGCTTTCACCATTGGATTGTGCAGTTTGTTATGATCAAATTTTTCATATTAATCAAGCTGCAGAAGATAAGAAGGAATTATCAAAGATCCAAATTAAAAATAGATGGAATAGGGCTTTAAAGAGTAAAATTCTATATGTAAAACACTGGAAACATCCCAAGTTGGCAGAAAGTTTAGAATTGTGGGTGATAGGTAAGAGACTTAATCCCCAGTTAGACCAACCTGCTTCTGCTAAGAAAAGTAGGTTATTGGATATTTAAGGCAAGAACCTCTTCCTAATCAGCCCGATTTTAGTACATTCCAGAATCAGGATGAGGAAGTTGGTATTAATATTGTTCAGTCACTAGAGCAGGGAGAACCTGTTGAGACTGACTTCATCCTGTCCCCATTTTGGCAACCTCTTCCACCTGGGGTAAAAGTGTTGGTTACTATGAGTGGAAACAGGCTGCTGTTGACTGCCCTGCAACTGATGGAGAACATTGAGTATAAGGATGATCCCAACAGGCCTTGGGTAACATTGGTAAGATCTAAGTCTTCTTTGTTTTCAACCACTTCCGAGTGTGGATTCCGTATTCAAGATATTTTATGAAAATATTTCGAAACTTCCTGATCTTTCGGCATTTAAAAAGAGACAGGAAGGCCAAGCAACTGTGGGTCATCATTCATTGTTTATAGAAGGTGATACTACAATTTCTTGGCCTGATATTTGCCCAAAAATGATCACTGAAATAGATTAAGTCAAGGCTAATATATTGAAGACTTAACATTCATTCCCTCAGGTAGGAATGCTCACAAGTTTAGTTTTTTGAAGTTCCAATGCAATGACAAAAAGAGTTCCTTATATGAACTTTCCCAGTATTTGTCGGCTCCAAAATATGCTGACATACTGTAAGCTATGAAGTAAATTTGAAACCAGTTGCTTCTGCACTTTTGCAGAAAGAGTTCAAAGTTAGGAAGTTGGCAGCGGATATTTGGTCTGCAATCATGATGTGTCAGTTATTGACTAAGTTGGTGCTGGACTATGAGGACAGTTCAGAAGTAGACAGATGTTTTGCTGCTGCTATACAAGGGATTCCATAGGCCCTGTACAACTCATTTATGGAAATGTTGTTAAAGCCCTAAAACTAAAAGCCCAGCTAAGGAAGCAAGCCACTAATAATGCTTTAAGTGGTAGTGCATATTTATTGTTACGTTCTTCCCCTCTTTCTCCTGCTTTGTTTGAGGAATAAACATTAGTTAAGTATTGATCAGCTGTTGAGCAAGCTATTCATATTACTGCTCCCAGGAGTCCTAAGACCTTCCGGAAATTTAAAAGAGAAAGGTCTAATAGGGGAACAGGACCAGCTGCTAGGTTCAGTTATCAACCTAGAGGAAACTTTAGAGGAGAAACCAATTCAAGACGTAGTAAGGGTGGCCGTTTGTTGAGAAGTGGAAGGAGACCTTATTCCACCACATCACCGACCACTCCCTCCCAATGAAGCCAGCCAGCTGGGTCGTCTAGGACTCTAGGGGGTTGAGAAAACAGGTGGACTTCTTCCATATGGGTTTACAAGACAATCAAAGGGGGCCTCACATGAACTTGGTACTGTTAAAAAAAAAAAAAGGGGGGGACAGAAACCAACCTCCTTACTCACAAAATTTTTAATTCAATTATAAACAGAGGTGTGATAGAACTGTTGCAGTCAGACAAGTGTTTCATGTCTCGCCTGTTCCCAGTACCCAAGAAAGGCAGCGACAAATTGAGGTGGAATTTACATCTTTCCGTCCTGAACAAGTTCATTAAAAAAAAATAAATAAATAAATAAAAATGATCACTTATGATCAACTGAAACATCTACTTCCGCCCAATGCTTGGATCTCAAAAGTGGATCTCGAAGATGCCTATTATCACGTGCCTGTTGCTCCCAGGTACAGAAAGTTTCTAGTGTTCGCAGTGGGGGATATAAGCTATCAATTAACAGTGATGCCATTCGGCCTAATAATTTCGCCAAATTTTTTTACAAAACTGGCGAACATCCCCAGGGAGATCCTTGCGAAGGAGGGCATAAGAACTTTTGCTTATCTAGACGATTGGCTGATAGTGGGAAACTCTTTCGAAGACTGTCAAGGGGTGACCCAACGTACACTAGTACTAATTCCAAACCTAGGATTAAAGATAAACCAGGTCAAATCAAATCTACCATGTCAGAAATTGAATTGGTCAGGTCTCCATTGGGACACCAATAAGCAGTCAGTCAGTCTACCAAAAGAAAAGGTAACAGATGTGATAAACCAAGTAGAAGCCTTTTGTGTAAAGCAAAAGGTTTCTTGGCACGATTGGGAAAAGCTACTGGGTCTGTTGAATTTTGCCACCATAGTAGTACCTTTGGGAACGTTTAGGAAGAAGCAACTAACTCATCTGGGATCGAAGTTGCTTCACAGAAACAAAAATGTTGCTTCTTCTCTCCCTATTCAGATAAGATTAATCTGTCATGGTGGACAAATTTGGACAATCTAATCGGTTCATCTCCCTGGGTTCCCCCTCAAACAGACTTGGTCGTTTGTATGGAAGCGTTCGAGATAGGATGAGGATACCATTCCTCAAAAGAGAGTTCCGTCAAGGGAAGTGGAGCAACTCCCTTTGAGACAGACACATAAACATACCGGGAGTACAAAACAATTGGGCAGATGCGTTGTCTTGTCTCAGGCCAGTATTGACGGAAACAGAATGGTCCCTAAAGATATCGAAGTTCAAGAGTCTAGTGAGGAGGTTTGGGACTCCACAAATAGATCTCTTTGCCTCACAAACCAATCACAAGATGCCAACTTATGCATCTCTGCAACGATAGAATCTTTTAAGAAATGCTCTACTCAGAGATTCGAGCCATTGGAATTCAATCTATCTGTTCCAACCTGTGAAAATGTTGTCCAAATTGGTTCAAAAACTCAGATCCTTCCAGGGAAAGGTCCTCTTAATTGCACCATATTGGATCCTACATCCGTGGTGTCTTAATCTGTTGGACTGGTGCCCGCATCCACTACAATTGCAACAAGGATGTCTAGACCAGGTACTGCACCCTCAGTTCGAGATATCCTTGGCACTTCATGCTTGGAAACAGTGGTGTTAGAATTTTTAGATTTTCTATTCAGAGTTAAAGGCCTTCAAGGATCTACAATTGCATCTTATACATCAGCATTGGTTGACCCTCTGGCATGGGGTTTTAATATTACTTTGAACCCAAGAATTTATCAAATGCTCAGATCGTCCTTTTTTCATCTGCCTAAGAGAATCCCACATTGGTCTCTAGATAAAATTACTAAATTTCTTTGGGGTCTAATTACAATATAATTCTGAACCGGGACAGATTGCTCCAGAAGGCAGCCTTCCTTCTAGCAATAGTAACAGGTATGAGAATGAGTGAGCTGATTTTAATTTCCAATAGTCCACCATTATTGGTATATTCTGAGGAAGTTGTCGCCCTTTTTCTTACGGAGATTTTACGAAAAAATGAAAGGGAGGATTTTCAAGCTCAGCCTATCAGGATAAAACTGCTAATGGATGAGACAAGGGTTCCTCATATATTGTGCCCAGTTAAGTTTCTTCAAGAATGGTTAGCCAGATTCCCTAATCGAGGCCTCCATGTATTCTCATCACAGGATGGTAAGAAATTGTCTCCTAGCCAAATGACAAAATACTTTTCTCCGTTAGTGAGTCAAGCAGACCCTGGCCAAAAAAAATTGGCACATGGCACCAGGAAATATGCAGGGCCTGTGGTCTCAGTCAGATTAAAGAAGTGGGCTTTTGGAAATCTTCAAAAACCTTTCAAAACAGCTATCTTCATCTATCTCTGAAAGATGCTTCACATGTGGTGGTACTGAGGTCCCCTCCCCCACCTAGTTAATCTCCACAACCAGGACATTCTTCTTCCTCATCAGAATAAAGTGAGTATCCTAATTGGGATATGTAAATTAATATTTTACCTTCCGGTAAATGTTCCTAATATTGGAAAATATTCCAAAAAGTTTATACAGTAATTATAATCTGGACCTAAGCTAGCAGAGCCTTATACGCAATGACACCTACCGCTCCACCTCCTGCTCGGGTAATCAAAGTTAGGAGTCGCATTCTGGATTGAACAAAAAGCCGTTTTTTTCTAAAAAACAGTTTTTGTGGTATAGTCCAGAATGCGACGTTGACATCCCACCCATCTCCACCCCTCGAGAGTTGACATTCGTTTACTGCTCGCTCTAGGGCAAGAGATGAAGGTAGAAATGCAGGTGATGGAGGGTACGGGAGGAGGTTTTGAGAATTGCAATTAAATGCCATGTCGCGACGTGTCCTCCTAATATTACGTATTTAAGTAATTATTAGATGTTTTAATTACTTGTATGTTGGCCTGGCGAGTTAATGCTAGGCATTTACATACCTAGGTATAAAGCTGGATGCTGCATTCTGGACTATATCACAAAACTGGATTTTAGAGAAAAAATGTTTTTTGTTCTCTTTATTTTTAAATAGGTGTAGATGTAAATACAGTCTGCACCCTCCCCCTCCACCCCCCACATCAACAGCAACCATGAAGAGTTTGATATGTGATTACTGCAGGGGGCGACGGATATAGATGGTATAGGCCTGACCAATGCAGTTTTAGGACGATGCAAGTTACCGTTAAGCATGAAGGCTGTTGCTGGTATTGCCCTCATTGCATAGTCAAGGAGAAAGAGGATATTGCATGCCATAGGGAAATGAGTTCCCTAAGGACGAAAATTGATGAAGCTGGATCCTTGCTGGTTGCCAAACTAGAAGAAGTTGGGAAAGAGATCCTTGCTAAGACTGAGGAAGTAGCCGATAGATTGGAGGTAGTTGCTAAGAGGTGTTATGCTGAGGCTTTAGCAGGGCCACGGGAGGTGGCGGAGAGTAATGCAGGACCCGAACAGGTTCTACAGCAGCTAGGGACTCTGAAGAAGTGTGTCAAAGAAATGACAATTAGCGGACATACTGTTAGTGGAGAGGAGAAACAATGGGAACGTTTCCAGCGCAGGAAAAATTTAATAGTTTTTGGAGTCCCTGAGAGCCAGTCGGAGGGAACTGAGAGTAAGGTAACACACGATAACATGCAGTTTAAGAATAGTTGTACAGAGGTTGTGAAGATGCCATCAACCCCTCAGAATGTGAGGATGCTGGGACAAAAGCAGGGGGATAAGCCTCGCCCCCTCAGGATCACACGAGTGAGTGAGGAGGAGAAATGGGAGGTTATTTGGCAGGCAAAAAACTTAGCAAGGAGCGATGCATTTCGGTGTGTAGTCATTCACCCAGATCGCACGGTAATGCAGAGGGAACAGCACAAGAAGCTCCTGCAGGGCTTGAAGCAGAGGAGGGAGGAGTTGCGGAGGAACGGGGGCGGGTGTACATGGGTTATATTCAGGGGGAGGGTAGTGGAAGCAAGTGTACCAACACAAAGCTAGGGGGCAGCAGCGCACCCTCCACCTGCTCCTCCACCTGCCCTTCCCCCCACCTGGGAGGTGGCACCAGCTCTGCCTACCAGCCGGGACGAGGTGAGCGCCTTGTAAACAATGACATTTCTAACCACACCCTACAAAATACAGTGTACTTAGCAAATGCTGCAACTTCTGAGAATGGAGGGGTGCCGGAGTTACTACTAAGAGCAGAGACGTTACCGAGAACAAATGCTGGCTTGAATGTCATGTACACTAATACTGACACGTTCCTTGATAAAAGAGAAGAGTTTGAAACACTACTGAAGGTACACCAACCAGATATTGTAGGAGTTGTAGAACTGTTGTACATTAACAGGAGAATCGACCCAGAGGGATGCGAGTTCTTTACTGCTGGATATGACTCATTTACAAACCTTTGTCAGGAAACTTGCAAGAGGTGTAAGGAGGGGGGGCAGCATGTTTGTCTGTTTCCCTTTCATTCTACTCAAATTATTCTTATTTCTTTTATCTATATTTATCAATAGCTGTTTAAGACAGATTTTTCTATTTATCTTTTCTTGTATATATATTAATTTTATTTTCTAAGTCTTTCTGTCTATAAGTTTCTATCTTATATTTCTTTGCTTATATTTTCTTAGTTAATATTCTTTTCTATACTTTATTTCTTCTGTCATATATATTATTTTATTTTCCAGATTTCATATCTTTTTTTCCTCTCAATTTATTATCTTGCCTTAGTTATATTCTATACCATGGATTAGTCTGGGATAGCCATGTCATTCTTCCACAACACGTATTATACTTACAACGGTAGCCTGCCACCACCCAGACTTTTATTAGAATATAACATACCTCATTGAACTGTTAGGTAGCTTCGTAGACTCAAGCTTTTGGCACATGAGTTCTAATGAGTATTTTCTGAGATCCAAATGTTGGAAGGAATAGAGCGGTGATACTCGTCGTTTACTAAATCAATATTTATTAGATTAAGAGTGGATAAGATGTCAATTTAACACACTCAGCTAAGACTAGACCTTAACGTCTTACTTTACAATTCATAAAATAGATTTTCAATTACTTGTTACATCATCAAATCACTATTATATTATTTCTTTGACAAATAAGATGTTATTTTACTCGCTCAGATAGGACTGGACCCTTAGGTCTTACTTTTACAAGTAGCAAAACAGATCTTCAATTCTTGGTTACAACATTAAACAATCATTATATTATTTTGCTGTCAATTCAGATGGTTATTTGACACACTTGACAATATCCCAAATTAACATATTTATAACATCATGTTATTTCGGAACGAACAACATGGCACTATTACGAGAACTCAGTTGGTAGTACATATGAATGATGTACTCACAACCCACATAACAAACGTTATTACTGGTAATATCAATATTTATGGGTTCGCTACTCAACATGGGACAACTATATATCTGCTAGTTATCCCCAATCAGATACAACAATAAGACTTTGGCCCATATAACTGTGAGGAGTGCACCAGGGTGTCACAACAACAAACGAAGAGCGCTGTTAGGTAGGTTGCAGTCCGACGCACGATGAGGGAGTTCATCCAGTGGGTTCGCACAATTTAATCATGTCGAATTAACGACATCCTGCAGTACAGCCAGCTGGTATGCACCTACCGGTCCCCCAGTGACTGCCGGGTATTCAGATTAACACCCACTCTGTGCCTGAGATAGTGATGGAGCAGCGTCAAAGATGTGACAAAAATAACTCAATCACAAACAATCTTTCGTCTGGCAACGACAGATGGTATTTACATTACATTAATTCTTTCACAGGGTACAGGATAATTTCACTGTTACAACAAGACCACTGATACTGCATTCACAAAATTCAACTGAGTTAAACTGACTTAATATGGCGGACGTGAGGGCATCCGGTCAATTCGTCGCCGGTCAATTAGTCGCCGGTCAATTTGTCGCCAGGTCAATTCGTCACCAGGTCAATTCGTCGCCGGTCAATTCTTCGTCAGTCACACCAGTCCTGACCAACCTATTCAGGATCTTTAAAACAGGAGAGTCAAAAGCCAGGGATTTCCAAGGGTGATAAACAACCGGAAAAGAGGATATCTCCTTACTCGGACAATCAAGAAACAATCACAAGATAACACGGTAACTACTCAACAAAATATAGCCAGAAGTAGATAACACAAGGCAATGCATAATCCTATACAGCACTCTATGAAGGTTAGGTTAGGTTAGGTTCAAATTGTAAACCATTCAAATCAAATTTACTGACGAATTGACCTGGCTATGAATTGACGGGAGATGAATTGTCCTAGCACCGGCGTGAGAACTATACACATACCTGAGATAGTGATGGAGAGGCGTCAGAGATGTGACGCTGCTCCTCGTACACGAGTTTATATACTGCTAACTGGCAACTCAGGCCTTTGTGTGCTAGACATGCCAGAAAGGCTAATCATCCAATGACGGAAAATACATTTAAATCAGCTGTGGTACTATGAAAATCAGTGTCATGGGTCAGGTGAATTTCTTATGTCTATTTTAACGACCGTTGTTATTGTGTGTGGTAGCTAGACACATGGCGAGTCTGGGGTCTGGCCCAACGAGGCAATGGAGCACATTAATCAGGCAGCATCGGTGCCATCGTTTCATATATGGTCCCTGCTGGGTATCTACTACATCCGGGGCAGTTGTTGAGCGATGCAAGAATCACAATGGGATCTGGAACAAACGTTGGGGCGGCGTCAGGGGACGGACTGGGAAGCATGACAACACAAACAGCTCTCTTGTCTAGACGACAGACATATTTACCTTATATTACTTCTCTTACACTGGGTGAATGACAATTCAACTGTTAAAGCATGAACACTGATTTTCACTACAATTGACTGAATTAACTGAATGGCTACACACAAACATACCTGGAACAAACATTGGGGCGGCGTGAGGGGACGCTCGTCCTGCCTGATGCGGGGGTATATATATCCCTGAGTTGCCAGTGATCGCTACTCACGCAATGACAATAATCACAAACAATATATGTATGTTGTCTTGTCAATGGTAAGAGAAACAATGAGACCCTGCAATTGGGTGTCAATGAGGCAGAAAGTCAGATCAGCAACCTGGGACTTGGTCACAATTTTCGTGATGCTATATGGCAGCAGGGTCCACCATTAGACAATACATTATGCTTCCAATATCTTCCCAGGCGATAGTACCTCCCTACAGTTGCAATTTCAAATTTTGTGTCGTAACTATCTAGAGGAGTGAAGCGGTCTGACTAATTACCCAAATGCAGTGCCGGATTATCCATTAGGCACAGTAGGCACAGTGCCTAGGGCCTACGAGATATTGGGGGCCTACGAAAAATAATGCGAGAACTTTTCTTCCCCTTTTTCTACAGGTTATTATTAAATTGATACTGAGGTACTTTTTTTCCATTTTATAATTAGGTACTAGCTTGTGTTATTAGTGAATATGCTGTCAAATGGGGCCCCATATCTTGGAGGTGCCTAAGGCCTACGAAAGTCTTAACCCTGCACTGCCCAAATGTACCCAAATGTAGCCGCAATGAAGTCAAATAATGGTCCTACATGAATAAATCGGACTGCTAATCACTTCTCGACTAGTATTTGGTGTCACAAAGTTAAAAAAAAATTGGAAAACGTAATTTAATTTGAGTTAATAGATCGCGTGCATGTACCGAGGGAGCGAGTAATTACCCAAATGTAGCCGCAATGAAGTCAAATGATGGTCTTACAAGCGTAAATCGGGCTGTGAATCACTTCTCGATTATTATTTGGTGTCATAAAGTCACAAAAAATTGGTAAACTTAATTTAATCTGAGTTGTGTTGTGTTAGGTTAGGTTAGGTTAGATTAGACTAGATTAGATTAGGTTAGGTTAGATTAGACTAGATTAGATTAGGTTAGGTTAGGTTAGGTACATGCACTTGATCTATTAACTCAGATTAAATTAAGTTTACCAATTTTTTGTGACCGTGACACCAAATACTAGTCGAGAAGTGATTGGTAACCCGATTAATTCATGTAGGACCATTGTTTGACTTCATTGCGGCTACATTTGGGTACATTTGGGTAATTAGTCGGACCCGGAGTGAAGTGCTTCCTCATCTGGTCCCCGAGATATGCTAGGGACTGTCAGTTGGTTGAAAATGTTCAAAGGAGGGCCACCAGACTGATGCCTGCACTTTGGCACCTCAACTACCCTGAGAGATTGGAGTGCCTGAACTTGCCTAGTTTATACTACAGACGGGCAAGGGGTGACCTAATTGAGGTATATAAGCATCTCAGGGGGCACTACTCAGTCGAGTGTCCTTACTTGGAGCTGGTGGACGTTCGCCCCACAAGGGGTCACAGCTCAAGATTGAAGAAACTGCAGGTCCAGAAAACTGTGAGGGCAAACTTTTTCGGAGCGAAAGTTGTGAACTCTTGAAACAATCTACTATTAAGTGTTGTGACGGAACCGAGTGTAAGCTCTTTCAAGACCAGGCTTGACTAACACTGGAGCAATGTGTAACAGAGACGTGACCGATCGCCCAAGCGGCTAACGAGCCAATTTGTGGTGAAGAGGATAACACTAAAAGTAAGGGTGAGGGAGGAAGAAATACCGGTAAATGAAACACGACAGAAGCAGTTGATAAGGAAGAGTGGTGGTGTAGAGCTGTGTCTTTTTTTTAACTTTATATTAGAGGAATAACATCAATCAATCTGATTGAGATGAAGGAGAATAAGTATAGGCGTACAAGTATATGAAAGAAATTCTATTTGGAATACCAGATTATAGAGTAATTGATATTAAAATTTTAATAGATTATAGGTTTAGCTATTCCTGTTCTTATTGTTCCCTGAATTACATGATCTTATCCTTCTCTTAAGTTATATATTAATAGCAATCTTATATTATGCATGTAACTGTAAACTGTAGAGGATAAAGGGACATAGTATGAGAGCTGCATGTCAATAGGATTCAAAGCACAATAATAAGGTGGATTATTTTCATAGTGTTTATTGAATTCTTCTTATTACAGGCACATTTGTATCACCTAATGAAGTCTGACAGTTATTCGCGGTATCTGCGCTCAGAAATGTACAAAGAATTCCTCAGTGGTAGCCGGAAGAAGGTACGTTTAACCCTTGTCTCAGCGGTCATAATTCCCAAGTAAGAGAGTGCAGAAAACATAGCCATTTAAATTATACTTGGTATCAAAGCTGAAAGGTGAAAATTTGTTAGAGAAGTTCCTTGTAAAACCATTTGGTTAACTCTTGAATTATTATAATATTTTTGTCAGATAATTAATTTGTTGCCATATATTCGAGGATGATTTTTTGTTTTATATTTGAGGATGGTAATGGAATCAGCTTCACACACTCCCGCAATACTGTTAGTTTTCTTGTTATTTATCTTTTTATTCCATTTTTCTCGGCAGCTTTAACATACAGTATATGATGATTCTTTATTTTATTCTCCTGCTCGTGTGTAGTACTGTAGATGAATTAACCCCCAGTTTTTGTTCAATCATGTATTCTTTATTTATTTTATATTTTTATAATTTTCATCACTTATCAGCTACAAACCTGGGACACGGCAGCAGAAACACTAAAATATTTTGAACATCATCGCATAAAAACGGTAGATATAAGATACTATATTGTTTGTTGTCATGATAGTTGAAGAATTAAAGATAGTTGGAGTAAATTCTGCTCGTGTCGTCCCTATTTGAATATGGGTCAAGCGTTTACTTTATGGGAGAAGCTTTGAGGTACAGTACTGTACTCTACCCTATTAGAGAGAAGAATTTTTTATGGTGAATGGTTGGAAGGAGAAGGATGTGGATACTATTTGAGTTTAAAAAGTCACATCTTAATTGTACTGTATAACCCCATGAAGTGTGTTGAATACATCTGCCGAGGTTTTAAGTGCTTTACATTTACTTTATAAATTTTTTTTATTTACCCTTGCCTCTGCTTTCCTCCTTTGAACCACACTTAAACAATCGTCTTTATTTTCATTTTAATTACCCTGTCCAAGATATTTCATCTAGGCAATCCTGGGAATTTATACTAACCAATTATCATCTTTCTCATTAATTAATTAACTGGTAATTATGATATGCTGCCACCGCCCAGGCGTGCCTAACATAACATAAACTTGGTCTTCAGCATTAATACCTCTTAAATTAATTTGCTAGATAGTAAGAGGTCACGACAAGTAAATTCTGAATATTTTCTAGCATTTCAAATTATCGGTATACTGGAGGAGGGAAGGGTGATGCATAATAACAATTAATTACTATTTATTAAAGGTAAGCACCTGGTTAAAGGCACACTGTCAACTTCCTAGGACCAACAAATAGGAGTTTTAGTGATAGCACATTAATACAAGCTCACTGGACTCTTCATACACAGTCTGAGGGTCACTTATCACTCATCCATAGTACATACAGGTTAACAAGCCAATCAGTGGTAAAGAGGATAAAAGTAAATATACACACTACTTAGTACCATACCTGATGCTTATACTGTAAATTTCTTATAGCTCATCAACAGTAACACCTACAGGATGACATAACAGGGCTTTCTCCAACATTCTGGATAGGGTAGGGCTCGGGGTTTACTCACACAGGAGCCAGGCAATGCTCGGTGGTCCACAAAGGAGTCTTGATAGACCACTCCCTGAGCTTAGTAGATCTCAACACAGCTCCAACCTGAGGTCCAACATCATAACTCTATCTTTGGCTACCTCACAAGCAGCATCAATCTCCATCCCCAGTAGCAGAAAGAAAACACACCCTCTAACTGATGTCATTGCTAATGCATTCGTGGTAGTCTATCTGGCAACAAGGCAGATTAGTGATTTTAAAATTGTTACTCTGACATTGTTTTATTTCAAGTAACAACTCTAAGAGCAAAAATAACGAAAAGCTCAATTAAACGGAAATTTTGATTTAACGTACAGGGTTGGCTCGAATTAGTTCGTTGAATCGAGAAAATACTGTAAATGGAATTCTATATACAATCAGTTAACTGATAACTTTACAACAGACAATAAACATGTACTATACTTACTTCTCACTGGCTCAGAACTGATTGGATCATATCACAGTCTTTACTCAAACTGCATACAATTGTGTCTTCAACATATTACTCAAGTGATCTTGAAGGTCTCGGCTAACATTAGGTATACAGTACTGTGCTTATCTTAATGCTTCACATACAGACTCGGTTGTAATTTCGTAGAGTACATACTACAAGTCATTTTTGTGGCAGGATCATTGAAGAAAGAATTTACATTTTACTGATGATTCGAGAAAGAAATAAGAGATTTTTTTGATGATTTAGCATAGTATAAATCATGATAGATTATAAATAATATATGTACTAGTGTCCTCAGTGCACAGGTACTAAAGAGAAGGAGGGAAGTGAAGAAAATCTAAAAAAAATTCAGACTGTCAGACCCTTTCCCACAAGAGTACAGGAAGGCCAGAGCCAAAAGTAAACCCTTGGTCACCGTCATTGCTGCAACATTGTCCAAAACTAGTCAACTTCTTGGTCTGGTATCATTCACACACTCCACTGCCTCCATGATGCCCATCCCCCTTCCCACAAATGTGTCCATTACCCAATTCTTCCACCTCCTTCATGGTCTTCCTCTCTCTATATTTATAGCTAAAAGAGTCAGCAAGGGAAGGTCAGCGTCACTCTTGATTCCACTCCCATACTGTATTACTGTACTTCTAGCTGAAAGAGTTACTAAAGGAGACACTGTTGATCCTGGTTCCAGTCATCCTGAGCAATAGAGAAAAAACCTCCTTTAAGACTAGAAAAAATTCATTGCCATAGTTATTGTTGAGATACTATATATATATAAAAGGACAAAGTGTGAGCTTAATATTGGTTAATTCCTTTGTTTTAAGTGCCATTTTATTTACTAAAGTTTTGATCTGAGTATAGTTTGAATGGCTATAGTTAAGGGAAGCAAATATAAGCATTATTGTAAATCATGATAGTATTTATTTTGTTAATAACTGTACACATGTAAATAATCAATTTAACCATATGTTGTGGTTAACTAAACTATGAACTTTCACACTATTATATTTAGATATTTGAGCCTACAACACAATATTATAGTAATTTAAATACTGGTACATAGCTCTTCAAAAAACTTAAATTGTATCTTAGGTACAGTACATGCATATCAAAATACAATGTCCTTTGTTGACAGGTGTCACCTTTTTTATTAAGCAGCTTTGCTTGTAGTTTAAATATATTTCTACATAGGCATCGGAACTAAGAGGGCCTTAAGAGACACCTGTCCCCTTTAAAGAGATTCTCCAATAATATACATAATCCTACACCTGTGTATTCTTTTAGTGACTACAGTATCTTTCTTTACGAGCACAGGAGAATAAAGCAAGAAATTAGAAACTAATAGTCTTACACTTAATGAGTGTTTTTCTTTTACTACTTTAAAATAATTTTTAATTGAATTGCATTCTCTTAAATTTTATGTGTACTGTAGTGCTGTTTTGAGTTACTTATGCTCATAGTTTTAGGTGTACCAAAGAAATTGTGAAAGCCATAAATTTTATCAGTTCTTCATTTTCAAGTAGTATGGAAAAAGGTACTGGATCTGTATACTTAAAATTAAAAAAAAAAATTCTTTTACCGGGTACAGACATTTATATTTTTCTCGTGAGATTTGAGATGTGCACTGTCATAATGCCCATAATCCTAACAATACTGTACATATCTTACTTTATGTGCAGAAATATATTTTTATCATGATACGACACAACTAATTTTGCTATTAAGAGTTTTTTGCATTTATGTACTTTTAATGCTTTTTATTATTAACTTTTACAAACTAATGTACATTTTTGGTGTCTATAGATGTAGTAGTAATAAGTAGAACAGTCTTCTTTGTTGTGCACATAATTGCATTGCTTACCAGAAGCATTTAAGTAGACTCAGGCTTTTCAAACTTAGCTTCCATCTTTCCAGACATAATGTACAATACCAGACTAACACTGCAAGTGATTGTACCTCAAGGTTAATGATATATGTACAGTACAGCCTTGTCAACAAACGAATTAGATATCCTAGTTTACCTTACATCAAATCATTTATTTTAGAGTACGGGGATTATTACTTTGAGGTTTTTATTTTAATTAAGAAATATATTCCCTTGCAGCTTAATCTCACCTCATAAATAAGTGACATAGTCATTCCCTGGTACTAAAATACCTGAGTGAAATTTGAAATTCAGTAAACAGTTAACTAAAAGATTTAAAAACTGATATTAATTAGAACTGATTTTAACAACTGATACTGATTAAAGTTGATAATTAGTACAGTATAAGTAAAGTATGATAAGTGAAGAAATAATTTTATAATAATACTGTATTAATCCTTAAAAATTATATTATTTAAATTGTACACAAATCTTTTTTCCCTGAGCTTTACTGATCATAGTAACTTTCCTTTGTGTCACTTATGAATCCAAAATAGTATGTCTATGTTCTCATTATCATGAATTTTAGAAACAGTGAGAGGAGTGGTTTAGTTTAGTTTAACAAATTTATTGACAAAGCTTGGAGTACAGTTTGCCTATTCTGAGTAATTCAGTCAGATCTTGATACTGAGGGTGGTTTCACTTCTCCGTGCCATGGAGGACAGAGGTTCATACACAAAGGAATAGTACAACATATTCATTAACAGTATACAGTATATAGGTTGAGAGGAGTGGGAGTGTGTATGGAGCCTCGGTGGCAGGGGAATAGATAAAAGTACTGTACTGTATTATCTTGCCTGTAATTGGTGGATTCGAAGGCAAGGGCTTTGGAAGAAAGTGATTGGAGGATTTTTCTTTGAGGGAGGTGGGGTTCTACCCTATGCAGTATTGTCAGAAACAAAGGTTTCCATGAAGAGTAATACTGTATGAGAAAGATATACAGGGGATCCCCAACCTTGTAGATTTTTATTTCACAGTCCTCTAATGTTAGAGGATGACACCCTAGATGTACCCAAGAATGTCTGTGGGTAGTTTTAAAGTTGCTGGCATTAACCTGTATTGTAAATATATATGTGTGTGTAGACACACACACACATATATACAATACAGGTAAAAGAAATAATTGTCCTAAGGGCAAACACATAAAGGGAATATACATTTCTTTGTACACAAGTAAAAATGTACACCCCCCGGTCCGCAAATGTTATTCACAGATTTGGCAATTCGCGGCCATTTTTAGAATCTAACCCCCGGGAATTTGGGGGCCCCCTGTACTGTATTAACAAATATGTACAGTATACGGGAAGTACAGGAATGTTGTTTTCCTGTCAGGGATTTGAATAAAAAAGATTTCAAATGATACTTACCTTTTAGGTAAACTGTAATTCATACAAATTTACAATAAATATCACATACAATACATGATCTATGTTCTAAAAATTGAAAATCTGAAAACATCCAAAATTTGAATGTTTGGGCATGAGTTTCCAAGGATCACTGTTCTGTCAATATTTACAATTTGAATTTGAGGAGGTTGACTCCATACTTTTTTCATTCAGTTCTTTGGTTCTTGCTCATATTCTGCCCTTATCAAGGTATATAACAAATGTCAAAGTGATATTGCTGAGTATAATGGTGTGAAGAGGAAGCGTGTTACAGACCTGTACATGTACTTTTACCATTGATATTTGAGTGACAGGGGTTGGGTGTAAATGGGACTGTCCAGTATAGGCCAATAAGCCCGCTGCAGTTTCCTCCATTCTTATGTTCATTATGCAGAAAAAGGGGGCGCTGGTGGTAGAGCGGTACCGCTCTTGCCTCTCAAGCAAGATGTCACGGGTTCGATTCCCGGGCTGGCGGAAGTTGTTTGGACACTCTTCCTAGTCCCCTTGGTCCCTGTTCACCTAGCAGCAAAGTAGGTACCTGTTGTAAATCGAAAGTTGCGAATTTGTATTCAGGGACAAGTTGTTGGAGCTTCCAATAACTTGCTTAGACATAAACCATTGACTCTTCAGGCTTCTACGCCCTTAACTCATGAGACATGAGGCAAGCATGAACTTAGCATGCTTCCCTGTTGGGCGCTGTAAACGCTTCTGCGCTTCACCTTACACAAGGATGTAGGGGAGGGGAGTGCCAAAAAAAAAAAAATATGCCAAAATTTGAAATTCAATAGAAATTAGAGAAAATGCATGAACTTAGAGAATTTGTTGGTGTTGGTAACATGACCATTTACTGTACACCAGAAAACAATATGAAAACCTGTTTAAAGTTTTATGCTGAGAGTGATTCAGATAAAGGCACTGTAAAGTGTAATACTACACACAAAGCTAGATTAACTGATCTTGGTAAGATTGTTTACAAGTGGTTTAAGCAATCAGTGCTACAGTGAAGGTGCACCTTTTTCTGGGCCACTTTTGTGTGAAAAGATTGGTACAGTACAGTACTTATAATCCAAAAGATCCATATTTTGACTACTACTTGGTTCTAAGGAATTTAGATTAGAAATCATGTACAGTACAGTATTGCAATAGCCATTTTCAACATAAGATTAACTATTTTTCCACATTTTGCACCGAGTCATAATTTGAGCACAAAGAAAGCTTGGTATAGTACTCAATAATAATGCAGCACCATACAATGTGGTAGCCTGTCAGGGGTGTGTGAAAAACTTGTTAATTTAAATATTAAAGTTTCATACACTTGTTTCTAAACATATAATAAAAAAGTTAAATTAGAAACAATTCATAATTGACGAGTAGGTTCCATTGTCAATTGCTTTTTTTTTTAATTTGGCCACATGGCTAGTTTATTGTGCACCCCAACTCATTTGTTTATTGTGCACCCCATAGACATCCTGTGAGCGGTAGTGCAAAAAGATTGCAAGTATAGGTCACAAAGGTTCTTATAACTGTCCCCAGTGGTCAGGATAGTATGGCATTGAATGTTACAGAGTATTTTAAATACACTGTTTGTTTAGCTCTGTAAGATGATGAAATAATTGTACAGTACCAGGTAATCCCCCCAGGCCACCCCATCTCTTGGGCCCTTGCCTTCTCCACCAAATGCAGTCATGACTAATCAAAAATTCTCCTACAGTTTTAAACCATTAGTAATGTTCTGAACAAATGTGAACTGTTTACTGAAGTGTGGAGATAATGTCATAAAGATACACGAACTACCAGAAGTAAGGGAACAGGTGCTGTGATAAAACTGAATGATCAACAAGGATTAGTTGCTATGAGTTGTCTGCTTCACATCTGTACTGTAGTTCTGTATGGCTTCACCACCCGTAATAAAAAGATTTAAATCTCTGGATAATGGTTTTACAATTTTAATTACAGTACCAGTACAAGGTATTTATTTTTTAAGAACACTATTTTTACTAGTACGTACAGTATAGCAATCATGACCTAGGGAAACAACCTTCATGCTCCAGATAGAAATTACCTGCTATTTCATGTATAACCTTGAATTAACTTCCCAGTGCAGACTAAAATGCAGCAGACACAAGCCAAGTCACAGAGGCAAGATCTACTTGCAAGATGACATTTTAAAATATCTCTGATCTCACATGTCAAAAAACTACCCTTTCCCTGTCCCCTTGTTATGGTCAGGGGGTTATACACACCTTGCCCTTTGTCACTTTACAAGTCACTCATAAGATAGCCATCTGCTTAGACCTTCATCACAGGCAGTACTGACTATTTACTGGCTCTTGAATATACCTGTGACTCAAAAGCCCAGAGGGGCGTATATATTTGGCACACTGAATACTAAGCCTCCATTACACGAGGAGGCAATTGCTTTTATTTCTCTAATTGTAATGTCAAGTATCCATTCACAGTTGAGTTGGTTCGGGGGTGTCCATATTGTGAACCAGCAACCCTAGGCAAGAAGCAAGTGTAGTATCCACTCTGCTACCACCATAACCAGATGCTGGCTTAGCCTGTATTTAAACAAATTCAGTCTTGGTGCTGAGAAATCCTTAACGTTTAGGCTAGATCAGCACTGATGTATGTTAAGATACAGTACTGTACCATAAAGATCCTGTGTATAGTGAGTATAATCAGTTCCTGCTAGTGCACAGAAAGTCCACAAAGTGAGGAACCTTCTGAATAGTTTATGAGCTGTCTGCGACTCTTAACATACTTTGTCATGTAGTATAGAGTGTTATTTACAGGTCACTGTCATTTTAAAGGTGTGTGACACCTAGTAAATATACCAGTGATCAGCTACTTAACAGTGGAGGTTATGACTGACTTTTGTTATCAAGGCAACTTGATGACAGTATCAAATTATGAGCTTCAATCCTGTTTTAAAATATTGTACCATGAAATACTCAGTTTCCCTCATACGTACAATACCTTAGAATCAATAAGAAGCCACTTAGGATATTCAAATTTATGATAGCTTCCCGAGACCATGAGTGACAGATCTAGGATTTTTTAAGAGGGAGGGTTTACAAAACATCCATTGCCAAATCACACCAGTATTTTTTACTGTCAGAATTCAGAAGACAAACAATAAGCAGCCATTCATTCCATTAGATTATTTTTTTTTAAGTGTTTTCCATAATTGAAATAATTTTAAGGAGAAGATAAGATTATATACATATATATATCTATTTTTTTTATTATATGAAAGTGACCCCCTCCCACCACTGGTTCAGGTTAAAGTGGATTCACAGCTGCCTCTAATGAGATACTGTACTCCTTAACTCTGCTCAGTTCTTCTTCCACAGACCACTCACTGGTAGCTTCTTTGGGGGTAATATAAAGGAATCTTCTTTGAAAATTTAACTTTTATAACCTAGTCCACTAATAGAATATCTCAGGCCAGCTCAATTTACCCTCTGGCTGGCTGATGACAAAGGTTGTGTCAATAAGAACCGAACAGTTCCCAGACTCCTTCACGTCATCTTGTATCATGCACAGCCGTCAATTTTTTTAAAAAGAACTCGTTATTGATCCTGCAACTTTATTAAATTTAAAATCCCAAACCCAATTTTGGACAGAAGCCACAAGGCAGCATTATTGGCCAATAAGTGGGTGAGATTTGCCCAACTATAAATAATGTGAAAGGGCTATAAGATAATGTATAGATCTTGAAAAAACAGTACAGTACCTGGCAGACCCTTGTTATGGAAGGACTAGTTTTCTATTTTAAATTTTGATTGCACTGTGGGTGAGACCAAGAGTTACTTATTAAACACCCTTGTGATGGGGAGCATTAAGGTATAATTTTTACAGTTTCTGGTTATCTCTTCTTGTTGTATTTTGTGAAGAAGATTTGTTGATAAATCATCTTGTAAGTTCTTATCTAGGAATACCTTTCTCAAACATACCTTTTCCAAAAGTTTTTGGTGAGTGTGGACACTCTTGGGAGACCCGCCCTTTTTTCAAAATCATGTTTTAGTACTCCTCATTCTATGGTCGAATAACCCATCAGTGTTTGGATACTTAGACTTGCTTCAATGAGGCTTACTTCTCTAATTGATAGAGGATATATTAATCTCTGTAAAGTTAAACATGAATTTCTGTGTAAGGTGTACAAATATGGGCAAGTATGAGATTCAGAATTTTGTGTGGCAGAACTCTTTTGTACACTAATGTGAATCAGATAGAGAAGATAAGATTAGAAATGGGAATTTCAATCCATTACTGTATTGGCTAAAAGTTGTTATTCTACCTCTTTTCCATTTTAAAGCTGTACTTTACATTAAGAGATACACTTGATAACAAGCTGCCATTGGTCTCAGTGTGGAAGTAGCAAGCAACTCTCAAATAAGTTGTGACATTTTCTTCACTGGTCATGTTTTTTCTGTGGCCATAAAAGAGGGGATTTCAAAAGTTCAGTCTTCTTTTTTTTTTTTCAAAAGATATGTTAGTTATAATGTCGACACTGCCAGACACCAGGTGAGTAGGGGCTTTTCTAGATAATGTCAGTCATATACATACATCATTAACATTTGATTTTGAAATTTTTCTTTCAATAAATATAATTACTTGCAAGTGTTAAAAACACTGTAACAGAAAAATACAAAACAGTTACCTCAGAAATGGTAGATTACTCTGTCATATTTCCCACTGTTGTAGAATGATAACTGTCCTCACATTTTCTCCAGACAGTTGATGTACACACACTCTCTTAAAAGTATCTTTTTGGATGAGTCAGATGAATTTCAAAATGAACGCTGCATCTCTTGTTTCGGTAGGGTTGTCAATATCCTTCGGCCATTGTGTCATATTGTTTAATACAAAATCATAAAGATACATTTTGGAGTGAGTGATACCATTCATCCTGACACATCTCCAAGCTCAAACCATCTCACCAACATAATCCTTCTAAGCTCCTCCTCTCAACACACTCCTTTACTGTGTAAGTGAATCTACTTCCATTTCTACTGTCATATGAATTAAAACAAAACCTCTTTTTACCTTAGCAGGAACTATACTACTACAGTCACACTACTATTTTCATTTGCAGATTTATTTTCATATTCATTTTACACCTTATTTCTGAAAATTTCATTAACTTTGTCTAAAATTAATTAAAATACTGTAATAACATGCATATTAACATAATGCACTTCACATTGCAGTATAGAAGTTGGTTGACATTGCAATTGTTATGTAATTTGCTTTTTTATGCTACTCACATGTATATTTCTACCTGCAGCAATAGCCATAACACACAAATGCTTCAAATCAGTTTGCCTCCCATCTTGGCACTCTGCACAATTGATCTGGTCTTTAGTTACTTGACGTGATGTTTTGAGCCAATGGAATTAATCCTCTTCACAGACTGAATAAAATTGGCAAATGAGAGATTTAATGATTTTTAAAAATAAAGAAATTAATATGTTTGGTTTCAAATAACAGTAAATAGGTTCATGTATTAGGTTGCCAAAAACTAGGGTGTTTAATGGATGTACAGGGTATTGTATTTTGTTAATATAATGTATCATATGTCATCCCTTACCTTCACAATTTATGACTATGTATTATACGCTGACAAGGGAGTTAGGATGAGTAGTTAAGGGGAGACTCTTATTGTTGTTGACTGGTCAGTGGTCACCCAGCACCTGAGTGGGAAAGAACTCACAAGATGAAAATAAGTTTCCAAAATTTCACATATACTCAGTACTACATAAGCTGTTAATTAGACTTAGTTATTAGGAAGAAGTACAGCTTATGATTTAATTCTTTAAAACACACAAAAGTATGACTAGATTAAAGGATTTTGGTATTGTTGAAATACTGTACTCATATACATAAACCAGGCTTTTAATAACTTCTACAGTTTATAAGTTATCTAGAAACATATTAGTACACTTATATCACCACTGCAGTGCAATATAATGAACCCAGAAAGAGATAACTGATATAGTACATATACTACAGTTAATTGAGAAAAGGTGAAAACTAACAATTGATTGGATAAGTTAGGAGGAAGGTAAAGCAAATTAATGCCAACTAAATCTACTGACATTAACTAGCTGAGAAAAGGATTCACCACTAAGATGAGGTAGTTTTAATCAATGCTGTAATCACAAGAAAAATTATAACTGGATAATTAGAAACAAAATAAATATTAGTATTTTAGGTAACTTATTCTGTATGGAATACTTTATAGAAATTCACTAAGAGTTAGAGTGTTAGAATAAATGTTGAGTAAAGATTCTGGTTTGTGTGGGATAGGTTACCTCTATTGTTAACTAAATTTAGGAGTGAGTTTCATAGAATATTTGGGATCACTTTTTAAAATGATTAATAATATCCAATCTAAAGTTTTACTCGAAACATACATTGTGTTGAAGAATCTTTCTGAGCCACATGATATATGAATTAGTCAAATTTTAAATGCTTATCAAGGTCCTTATTGTCATCTGTCTTCCTAGACTTCAGTGAAGGGGATCAGATCAATAGTACACTTCAGCAAAGGGAAGGATGCTCCCCCACCATCCTAGTAGTGACTGGAGAAGTAACCTGCATGCTTCCTAACAACCCCCACCTGGTGAGACCTTGATGTTGTGTGTATGGCCATGGGGGTTGGCATCATAGCTAGAGCATGCTTTTTCTACACTTAGTTTTGCATATTTTTTTAACACTTAGTTTTGCATACTGTACTTCATTGCAAAATATATTAGATGATATTGTATGCACCTGAAATAATTTACTTTGAATTTGACAAATACTGTACTGTAGTACTATTACATTTATTATTTTTAAGTTGTGTATAAATTACTCTTTGTTTCACCATTTTAATGCAGTATTTACCTAGACAAATGACCACAAGCTGCTCCATAACAATCCTGTGCTAACCAGTGACTGAGCAGGAGTTCATGTTCCACTGTATCATTCTACTCCCTGTATTATTTCAAGTCGCATAGCCTGTTCAGCACTCTGGAAAAAACATTCATCATGTCATTTTTCATGTTTTTCTTGACACTGAAATTTTTATTTTATTTTTTTGTAATAGATCAAGGAAACTCTTACAATCATTTTCTTAAAATTTTTCCACTTGAAAAGATTAGTATACAGAACCCCAGGAGCTGATAATTATAGCATGTGACAGCATTTCTTTGACGAGATAACTGCTTGGGGCCCGTATACTGAATAAGTTGAGGCAATCAGAGAAAACTAAAATTTTCATTCTTTTATGGAATGGAGGGTGAATGAAGATGGTGCAGAATCTGGCATTAAGTGTATGGTGTACTTGTGAGCCATACTGGACTAGGACTATATATGGGATTGTATATAGAGAAGTGCTTCCTGTGTACATACTGTATACCAGTACCTTTAAAAAATTAAAACAATCATACAAATACAGGTAGAGTAAGAAAATTCATTGTAACTCAAAAATATCTAATCATGAAACTAATTGACTGGGATGAATCACAGAAAAACATGGTAAATAAGATGTCCCACTGAAGAAGGAAAATACACTGTAATGGGCTGTGAAGTGGACAATAAATATTTTTCATTGTATAATGCTTAGACTCAGGGTAATGAGCTGTCACTAACAGTACAGTACAGTATACAAAAAAATTAGGATGATTGCCATACTGTTCTCTCTTGGACATAAATGGCCTGTGTAGAGAATATAATTTTGTTAGTGTGCTGTTTCATAGTGGAATTGCCAGTAAAATATATAGCCAATTATACAGGGTGCTTCAGAATTATGTTTCATAATTCTGGGGTTGTATTCCTGAGGCATATAAATGGATAAATGACTTCGTGACCATAGTGTCAATACCCAATAGTTTCAGAGTTATAATATATGACAGTTGGGGTTGGAATGTAATAAAATCTATGGCTTATAAATGAAATACAGTATCCAGTGTTGCTAGTACTGTACAATTTATTTAGAATCATATGCAATCTGATATGGATTTTACAGTAAATGTTCAAAGTTCCAGCCCTCTTCTTGAATGCAGGCTTCAGCCTGTTGCAAAAGTGACTGTCATACACATTCAAGGACTCCAGGGGTGTTGTGAATGCCTGTGGCACTGTCTTGCATTCAGTGCTACAAAGCATACGCATACGCGTTTCCAGCGCAGGAACAATGTAATAGTTTTTGGAGTCCCTGAGAGCCAGGTGGAGGGAACTGAGAGTAAGATAACACACAATAAGATGCAGTTTAAGAATATTTGTACAGAGGTTTTGTAGATGCCATCAACCCCTCAGGATGTGAGGAGGCTGGGACAAAAGCAGGGGGATAAGCCTCGCCCCCTCAGGATCACACTAGTGAGTGAGGAGGAGAAATAGGAGGTTATTCGGCAGGCAAAAAACTTAGCATGGAGTAAGGCATCTCGCAGTGTATTCATTCATCCAGATCGCACGGTAATGCAGAGGGAACAGCACAAGAAGCTCCTGCAGGGCTTGAAGCAGAGAAGGGAAGAGTCACGGAGGAACGGGGACGGGCCTACATGGGTTATATTCACGGTGAGGGTAGTGGAAGCAAGTGTGCCGACACAGGGCCAGAGGACAGCAGTTCACCCTCCCCCCGGCACCAGGTCTGCCTACCAGCTGGGAGGAGGCGAGCGCCGTGTAAACAATAACATTTCTAAACACACCCTGCAAAATACAGTGTACAGTAATCCTGTGTTTTTTGCGGGAATTACATTTCTGAAACCCCCGCGAAAAGCCAAAACCGCAAATACTCTTTTAGGAATCACTGTACCTGTGACCACCAAACAGCTTACGTAGGTCATGCACTTAACTACGCCATGCTCTCCACTCACGGCCCAGTGGTCTCACTGATGCACTGTACCGGCATTTACTAACATCATTATTTGAAACTTATCATATTGTAGTATAATAATAGAAAAACGTAAACACAGTTATATACAACAAAAATTTATTTACAAGTAAAAAAAAAAATTATATTTCGCTGAGGTCGGCAGCACCCGCATTGCCAGCCCTGCTGTCCCGGCGTCTGCCCGCCCTCAAGCAGTCACGCCAGCCAGCCAGTCCTCTTCCACCCACATTCCTCCACTTGAAGACTTGTATTCTGACAAAAGACTCAAATGAGTTGTCAGTCTTCACCACATCTCAAGCCATAGGTCATACCACCTCTGAGCTTGTCCAATAAAACTGTTTTTTCCATTAAGGTCATCACTATTCTTATCTCTTGGTCACTTTAGAGTCTTTGCTAGTAATATTTGCCTTTGATGAGGCTGGCTTACGTTCTGGAGCCATGTGGAATGCACGTGGGAGGACAAACAGAAGAGGTAATCACAGAAGTGTTCACAGTACAGGAGGCACGTGTGGACTGAGGCTTCTCGGAGCAGCGGGTGTCTGAGGCGGGAAGGGGTGGCGTCTGTTTGCCGCAACTGGGTGTGACTAGGGAACGCTTACCGGCTAGGTCGTTGATTATATGTTCAAAGTCCGCGTGTTATATGGACTAAAAATGAAGTATATATATGTACCTCGCGTTTCATACCAGCTGGATTCGGTAAAATGCTACTGACACCACATAAGAGGCACGGGCAGTTTCCCAATGAGGTTCACGGCGCCATCAGCTCGATGAACAGGCTTTGTGTGAAATATAACAGAGTCTAGAACTGCTTTTAGTGTCCTTGTGGCCTAGCCGGTAAGCGTTCCCTAGTCACACCCAGTAGGTCGAGGGTTCGATTCCTTGCTGGTGAGGTCGTTGATTATATGTTCAAAGTCCGCGTGTTATATGGACTAAAAATGAAGTATGTATATGTACCTCGCGTTTCATACCAGCTGGATTCGGTAAAATGCTACTGACACCACATAAGAGGCACGGGCAGTTTCCCAATGAGGTTCACGGCACCATCAGCTCGATGAACAGGCTTTGTGTGAAATATAACAGAGTCTAGAACTGCTTTTAGTGTCCTTGTGGCCTAGCCGGTAAGCATTCCCTAGTCACACCCAGTGGGTCGAGGGTTCGATTCCTTGCTGGTGAGGTCGTTGATTATATGTTCAAAGTCCGCGTGTTATATGGACTAAAAATGGAAAATATATATATATATATATATATATATATATATATATATATATATATATATATATATATATATATATATATATATATATATATATATATATATATATATATATATATATATATATATATATGCAAGTAAATCACTGTATATATATATATATATACAGTGTATATATATATATATATATATATATATATATATATATATATATATATATATAT
>NW_024718273.1:5772985-5805485 GCF_018991925.1 Homarus americanus | reverse complement strand
TCTTATAAGAGTGTCGTTCAGATATCTAGACGGTCCATCCCTCGTAACGATCTTCAAGAGTGAAGTGCTTCCCCATCTGGAGTACTGTCTGGTCCCCGAGATATGCTAGGGACTGTCAGATGGTTGAAAATGTTCAAAGGAGGGTCACCGGACTGGTGCCTGCACTTCGGCACTTCAACTACTCTGAGAGATTGGAGTGCCTGAACTTGATTAGCTTATACTACAGACGGGCAAGGGGTGACCTAATTGAGGTGTATAAGCATCCCAAGGGGCACTACTCAGTCGAGTGTCCTTGCTTGGAGCTGGCGGATGCTCGCCCCACAAGGGGTCACAGCTCAAGGTTGAAGAAGTTGCAAGTCCAGAAAACTGTGAAGGCAAACTTTTTCGGAGTGAGAGTTGTGAACTCTTGGAACAATCTACCAGAAAGTGTTGTGGCGGCACCGAGTGTGAGCTCTTCCAAGACAAGACTTGACCAACACTGGAGCAGGTTCAGGTACATTCAGGAGCCGGTGCATGCCCAGTACTTGCCAACAGTGCATAACAGAGATGTGACCGATCGCCCAAGCGGCTAACGAGCCAATCAGTGGTGAAGAGGATAAAAGTAAGTCACACCCTATCTACTTGCAAGGAAGCCCAACATCTAGGAATTCTACCGTTACTCAGCAAAATGAATTTGGGCCTGTACCTCAGTTGTTGACGTATCCTGATGGGCACATCCTCAAGCATCACTGGCAATGTCCTCAAGAAAATGTTCAATTTCACCTGTCAGTTGCTGGGGTAGCAGATATGGGCCAATAATGTGGTCATCAATAATGCCGGCCCAACCATTGATTGTGAATCGTACCTGATGACGTGTGTGTCACTGCATGTGGATTATCAACAGATCGACTTGACGGTTACTACTTACTTTAAATACTGTAAGGCTTGATATTTTATGTTTTATGTCCATAGACTTGTTGTAGTCCTCCCTTACTCAATTTTGTGGTACCGTATACCTGTAAATACAAAACTACGGGGTACTGACACTGGTCATGGAGTCATTTATCTTTATGTATGTCTCAGAAATACACCCCACTGAATTATGAAATGCATTTCCAAAACTTCCTGGACAAGTACAGTATCTGAAAAAAGATCTGCCAAGATGGGTCCAATGACTTTCGAAATGCTACATGCAACTCGTGATGTCCCAGGAGGGTTGGTATGTGTGGCTCTGTGACATACTGATCCTACTACATTTGGTAACCAAACATCATAATAATTACACCGAAATAAATACTGTACACATTGCATTACTTATGTTTAACGATATAACAAAGTAAATGCATGTCCCTACATCTATCATCCATGGTCTCATTATGTTTCACACAGAGTGTGAACCGATACTTTTTTAAGATATTTTACTGTACAGTCACCGACAATTTTACCTGGTATAGTGGCTGGTGCATTTTGTGAGATATGGTAACTGTGTTTGTTTACATCATATTAAAGCTCCTAGAATTACCCTATGGAACTTTGCAATACAGTAGTAGCCAGACTAGGGATGCTAGATAAGCATTCCACAGAGTTGTCACATCTCACAAAACATGCTGGTCACTGTACCAGATATAGGTGCAAGCGACTGTACCTCATAAATTGTAAGAGAAGCAGGCTCACACACACAGCATGAACAGTAGTTTTAACTTAACAGTCCCAGATTTAGATCCTCAACCAGGAGACAGTTGTGGATTAATATCTATTTTGTTATATATCCAGCAGCTTGTTCTAAAGACTACTGATTCACAGGTACCCAGTAAGTCCATTCTGGTGGTACAAGTACAGGCAGTCCCCAATTTACGACCAGGTTACATTCCTGGACCCTGTTTATAAGTCGGACGTGTTGATTCCATAGTTTAGGTTAGGTGAAAGCACAACTCTGCCCATGCAGAATATCAATAATATCCCATACAGGTTGTACCTCTCTAGTCCGGCATTCTATGGTCTGGAAACTCCCGTGGTCCGGAACAATTTTAGTTTGCCCAATAGGTAGATAACCAGCTTTTTTTTTTTTTTTTTTTTTTTGTGGGAAATTAAGGTTTGTTTACATCCAGCAGTTCAGCTCTCTCTCTCTCTCTCTGTTTGTCTATACAGAGTGCAACATTTAACCCTTCAGTACATATGAACAGTAAATAACTGTTGCTTTCATATTCTTATGTAATGACGATATGTTTTCACATGTGCGCACTTACATACGCGATCTCACTTTTTTTCTTTAACATTAATGGTTAGCTACTTATATTGTTCCATTTATTAACATTAGATAACATTACTTCAAACAACCATATTATTTTTTACATTAATTTTACTACAGCTACAACCAGGGTCTTATTTTCTTGTTTTATATGTAGAACCAATCAGTCACTGGTTTTGTAAACATTAACGAAAACAATGCCGGCAGCCGTCTCGTCTCCTCGTGTGTTTTAATATTCCATGAATTATTAATGAATTGTATTGTTCATTTTGCACACACAAACATCAATTAAAAAAAAAAATCAGAAACATTAATTAAAACATATATGAACAGTAATAAGTGTTGCTTTCATATTCTTATGTAGAGTAATGACGATATGTTTTTCACATGTGCGCACTTACATACGCGCAATCTCACTTTTTTTCTTTAACATAAATGGTTTGCTTCTTTTATTGTTCTATTTATTAACATTAGATAACATTACTTAAAACAACCATATTAATTTTTTACATTAATTTTACTACAGCTACAACCAGGGTCTTATTTTCTTGTTTTATATGTAGAACCAATCAGTCACTGGTTTTGTAATCAACGAAAACAATGCTGTCTCATTTCCTTGTGTGTTTTAATATTCTACGTATTATTAATGAATTGTATTGCTCACTTTGCACACATAAACATTAATTCATTAAAAAAGACATTCAGTAATAAACAATAATGAATTTTTTGTACATAAGAGAAATGACGCTGTTTACACGATTGTACACATTGTCTGAACGTTGGAGGGCCGCTTAAACCCGTCGAAATTCGGTGTTTCCGCCGTCAAAATTTTAAATTATGTAGTGTTTTTTGTTTGTCCAAATAAAAAACGTTGAATTCAAAACTTGCGAAATTTGAGAAGCTACTGTACGACATTTAACCCCTCAATATGTCTTTAAAAATACCACGAAGCAGTGAAAGTGGTGCAAACGTAAGCGCAAGTCACTATCTGTCCAGGAAAAGGGTGAATTTCCATGGTCCGGAAATTTCCATGGTCCGGCACAGGTCAGGTCCCGAGGTTGCCGGACTAAAGAGGTACAATCTGTATATAAAAGATAATGTAAATACAGTACTGTAATTAAAGTGATGTTACACATAAAATAATGTAAAATATGGAATTTTTATTTACAGATTTTTGTGATGAATATACTGTACAGTGGTCCCTCGGTTAACGAACACAATCCGTTCCAGCAGGTTGTTCGTTAACCGAAAAATTCGTTAACCGAAACCATTGTTTCAATGGGTTTTTGGGTAATTGGTTCCAACTCACCGAAAATTGCCTAAATTCAACAAAAATGGTAGAAAAGTTCACTTACCTTGAGGTGTGTATGTAGAAGGCTCCTGGATGATGATGATGATGGGAATTAGAATGGGGGTGGAGGAGAAGGAAGAAGAGAAGGCATTGGGGTGGAAGAGAAGTCACCCCATGGCACCATTTCACCCATAAAATTTTAGTTCTCTTGGTGTATTTCAAGATTATTTTCTTTAATTCAACACTGCACTGCATTATATATTGTCAATATGTAAAATATATTTCAAAATGACCAATAATTTGCTTGGAAACACAGAAAAAAAGCGTTTAGTTGAAGAGAGTCTCAAGCAAGATGTTACCTCCAGTGAAAACAGAGAGAGACTAACGCCTGTTTACTGTGTTAAGAGGCTGGATGCCGCGCATTGAACTAGTCACTTTACCTTCAATTATGTTCAATAATTGTTAAAATGACTAAAAAATTGAATATTAAACTTTTAAAATTATTGAATAGTATAAACTTCTTGATATTTACTAAAATAAGGAATTTAAGCCCTAGAACCGATTAATGTATTGGCGGACTGATACTAAAGCTGGTTGACCGCCCAGTGCAAGCGAAAACATGTTGAGGTCGGTTCGTAAGAAATTCGTTAACCGAATTTTTGTTCGTTAACCGAATTTAAGAATCTTATGGGAGGCAGTTCGTTAACCGAAATTTAGTTAACCGAGGCGTTCGTTAGCCGAGGGACCACTGTACATGTATTGGGATTCTGTTCGTAAGTCAGGCATTCATAACTCAGGGGCTTCCTTTAAGCATGATCTATTTTGTTATATGCAGTACAGTACAGTGAAATCTTGTTAATTCCTGATTATTTGGGGGACAGGTGATCCAGATTACCAAATATCTGGATTATTGCAAATTTCAAAGCACAAAGTCCTACCACATGGAAATAAATGGCAAATTAACAGATGTGATAAAAAACACATTAATAAACTGTAAAACACAAATAAAGGTGATTATTGTTTAAATAAGTGGTTACCTTTAATTCCAAAGGGCTCCTGGCCCCTGAAGGTAGGGAAGAGGTACAGTAGTGAAGCTAGGTAGTGAGGAGGCAGTTGTTTTAACAATACTGTACTGTATCATATACAGGTGCTGTACAGTAATACAGTACAGTACTGTACTGCACTACTAAATCACTTGTACTGTCCAATAATTTTGAGTCACTATCTTAAAAATCTACACTACACTACGTGATCCGGATTAAATGACACCTGGATCATCTGCATCCAAATTAATGAGGTTTCACTGCACATTGTTTTCTTCCCTGTGAACCACAGAAGACCTTGTCTTATAGAACATTTTTTCTACAACAACAGTGAACCAAATTTCAATGAATACCTTAACATATTAGTTATGTCTAAATCCTCAGTGATATTTTTTTTTTCACTATACTGTTGCATGACCCATATAGAGCCACATATTGGCACTCAACTTTATACTGGCACCCTTCTTTTACACCTCTTCATATATTTGAAACCTTACCATTGGCCTTCATTAATACCTATTTCTCTTTCCTGATTCATAAACTGTACTGCATAGTTTTCTTTTCTCATTTTTCAGATGCTCCAAGTTAATTCTATCCAGGTGTTCATGCTATGTTATAATGATCTCTCATCTGACAATAAATACAATACTGTTAAATTTTGGCATCCGTGACTTTATACTGAAGTGTCTTCTAACTCTCACAACGTCTTAAAAAATTAATTTCTGTTGTCTGTACTCTGCTTGTTATTCTTTTGTGGCATAACTCTACAACCTGGCATGCAGGAGTTGCACTATTTTCTTCACCTAATATGACTTGTGTAAAGTCTTTTTTATTTTTACAATCATTACTATTCATGTCTTCAGAGATCCAGTACTTTGTCTACCTCTCATAGTTCTGCTTGGTGTTTTGGCTTACAGTTACCTAACTATGAATGAGTAGTTCTAGTTTTATCTTTAACATTTCAGGATACTTTGTTAATACTGTATGTGCCATTACATGATACTGGCAGGTTTTTAGTAAATTGGTGTCACATAAAGTTATATATTTACAGGTTAGTTACAATTATGAATTTGAATTTAAAATGATTGAATCAGTGTGATTACAAATATGTACAGTATAAAATATTTATTAAAGCATAAGTTGCTTAATATGATCATACGGAATGAATTACATACAGTAGTACAGTAATTGAAATTACAGTACCTACAGTATTTACCTATAAATTTCGATCAGACATTGCACACTGTAAATTACTACAGATTTGATATGCTGTCACAGGCTTTTTTGTTCAATCCAGAAAGCGATGTCTAGCTTTATACCTTGGTATGTAAATGCCTAGCACTAACTCGCCAGGCCAACATACAGGCAATTAAAACATCTAATAATTACTTAAATACAAAATATTAGGAGGACACGTCGCTACCGGGCATTTAATTGCAATTCTCAAAACCCCCTCCCGCACCCTCCATCACAGGCATTGCTACCGTCATCTTCTTGCCTGGCGAATCAGCTGTAAATACGCTCAAAGAAAGCTCCACTAATTTTTGTTGTAATAGCTGAAATATTATGTTCCACGATTTTATTTTTGGTATTTATATATCTTAGCACGGTGAGGAAATAGAGTGACTTTTATTTTGATTATGTCTCTCAGATATTGTGTTTGGGTCAATTTCTTATACGGTCTGGTCAAGCATGCCGACCACAGCTCGTCTTCTATCTCTAGGAAGACAGTCGATCTTTAGTGACTAATTTCCTCTGCTTTCAAGTCACTTAGTAAATGACGCTGTTTTATGCCCTTCCAGGCTCATTTTCACTGAAAGAATATATACAGTACAGTACGGTATATAAATATATACCGGGTAGTCTTGATTTACGCGGTCAATTGAACCCGTGGAGGTCCGCATAAAACGAGAAACGCATAAACGAAATAACAGAACATATGGGAGAGACTGGGTCGACCCCCAGACTACCCTTTTTCCGACACAATACGTACGTTGTAGTAGAAATAGTATCTTAATTGATGGTATGCACACACACATAATATAGAAGAGAAATATCAATAAGAGAATAATATACTGAACCATGTTAAAGAAAAATCAAGGTTTAACACTTACGTTAGTAGAAGAGATGGCTGGGCACACGGGGATGGGGGCTGGTTCTGAGGCAGAGGGCAGATTAGTGGCCCTCAGGTGAATCACTATCACTATCCACCACAGATGTCAGGGCCTCCCTGACAAACCCCTCAAAGTCACCATCACTGTCACTATCATTGACTTGGGCTGGCTGTGGTTGTGGTGGGTTGCGGGTGAAGAACTCGGTGATGTTACGCTGACGGCTAGCGTTGATGTGGTCGTGATACATCTGGATATACGGCTCCATAGTTGTCAACAGATGGTTATTGGAGACTTCATATAGGTGATTTACTGGGTCTTTGGACAGGATGAGCTTGAGTCTCTCGGCATACTCGATGGCTTCCTTTACATCACCATGAGTTAACTTCTGTTGTTCTCGTTCTGCCGCACCACCTGCCTCCTCACTGACATCATCATTTTCCAACATCTCGTCGGCAATCACCTCAGGTTCCCTGATTACCTCCAGGATGTCGTCGTTGGTGGTCTCGGAGAAGCCTGCAGCTGTAACACTCTGTGCAGCCTCTCTTGCAAGGTCCACTGCCACTGCAACAGATTGAGCCTCACCAGCCACAGGTTGCCTCTGCCTCCCACCTGGGATACCTTGCAACACATGCCGCCACGCGTGACGAATCGTTGCCACAGACAGCTGCCCCCATGCCTCCACCAAGAAATCAACAGCTTTCTTGACGTTAAACATTTTCCAAAACTGTTTTACTCGCACTTCATGCTCCACCAACTCTTCTTGTGGATCCTCGTCCTCGCTCTCGCTTTCTGTGCCACTCATGAGGTTCCGCAACTCAATCTTGGTGTTGGTGTAGTCGTTCAGGAGCTTAAACTTCTTTGCATATCAACTCCTGGTCCATGGGCTGGATTAACGATGTAGTGTTGGGAGGAAGGAAGACCACTTATACACTGGGGTGATGATCCATCAGTAGGGGCGAGTGTCCTGGTGCATTGTCAAGGAGCAACAAAATGTTAAATGGAACATTATGTTGCTTGCAGAATTTCTTAACGTCGGGAACGAAACAGTCATCAAACCAGGAGAGGGACAGACCAGTGAACATCCATCTTACGTGCGGTTAGCCAATGGACATTTAGTTTGGTCATGTCCATGTTTTTGTAGCCATGCGGCTTGCAGACTGTGTGGATCACCGACAACTTGAGCTTACAGGTGCCGGAGGCATTGGTGGTGAACAGGACGGTGATGCGCTCCTTCTGCAACTTCCGGCCCCGACACTTGCTGGCAGACTTGACTATGAAGGTCTTGGAAGGTAATTTCTTCCAAAACAGCCCGGATTCATCCATGTTGAACACTTGGTCGTCGGTGTACTGTCCTTCCTCCATAATTTCTCGTAAGAATGGAGGAAAATCCATCGCCGCAGCACAGTCAGCACTAGCTTCTTCACCAACAATGTTACTGTTGCGTTTTTTAAACCCTTGCAGCCTCCCAGCGGAAGCAGTGAAGGGTTTGGGCTCTGCAATTCCCATCTTTCGCGTCACTGATTGGTAGAATTCACGGGCGTAGTCCTGCACTGCCCGCGTGTCGACCGTCATGTTCCTTCTTGCCTGACGAATCAAGTAGCTCACCAATAAATTCTCAGTCTTGAGCAGCACCTTATTCTGACAATACTTCACCATTGAAGCACCTGCAGACTTTGTGATGCTCATGTGTTCTTTTATCTTGGCGGCATCCTTCTTGATTGTACGAATTGTAGATTCGTTAACTCCATGCTGGCGCGCGAGATCAACTTGTCGGGTTCCCTTTTCTAATTCCTGAACGATTTTGTATTTTACTTTATAACTTAGGGCGCGTCGTATCTTCTTGGTCTTGGGGCGGCTTGGTCCAGTAATTCAAGGTTTTTCTGAGGTGGTGGGGGTCCAGCGGAAGCCATTGTTGAGCAGATTAGCTGGCACAAGAGAGAACAGTATACAAGGATACTGAGACTGGCCCGGCTAGGTCAGCGACTTCTTCCCTCCTGTGGCTGGGCATGTCATATTACATTAGACCAGCTAGCAGCGGAGGGAGGTAAGGATGCATGGCCTAATCACAGTTCGATACGTCATATTATGTCAGCGATAACGCAACAGCGACATACTGCGCACCCTCCCCGCGTCGCTTCCCGCGTATGGTCAAGAATGTACCGCGTAACTAATAATTGGAGCGTCTCGACCTCTTGGGCCGCTCGCCACGTAAATGATGCAATGAACCGCGTAATTTAAAATTGTCATTCTGGCAAGGTGCCGCGTAAATGACCAAACGCGTAAACCAAATCCGCGTAAATCAAGACTATACTGTGTACAGTATTATCTCGATTTACGCGAATTTGGTTTACGCGTTTGGTCATTTTCGCGGCACCTTGCCAGACCGACAATTTTTATTTACGCGGTTCATTCCATCATTTACGTGGGAAGCGGCGCGGGCAGGGTGCGCACAAGGTTGCCCAGTCAACAAAACATTACCGAGTTCTTCACCCGCAACCCACCACAGCCAGCCCAAGTCAGCGAAAGTGATAGTGAGGATATGGACTTTAGGGGGCAGGGAAAAAACACTTTTATTTGAGTTGCAGGCTGCACTTTTCAGGCATCGTTTGTATGGCTGTAACAAACACCTGTGCAAAATTTCATGCCATTTCATGCATACTTACCCTGCCGCATCGCGAACGACTTTTTGTCAACTTTTAGTGTATACCAAAAATTAGGTGTCATTTAATGTTTTCCAGGATAATGATAAATTTTACATGGGTGACATCGATTTAATTCACATGTTATTTTACAGGTACACCGTATAGAAAATCATTACAAGTTCATATTGAAATTCTTTTTTGTGCGGAACCTTGGCATCATTTTCCTAGACAATAATCTTTGCCTAATATATCCATCTCTCGATTCGTATCCCATCACTTCAGTGCAAGCTTCAGTCATCACTTTTATGCCTCTCTCGACCGCCTGAATGCTGTTTGGCCACTTGGGCACCACTAATGGTGTCTCAAGAATGTCATTAACCTGTAGATTTGACAGAGAAGCAATGTAAGGAGGCTTAGTCTTGAGTTCATTCCTCCAGTTAATCATGGAATGATAGTTTTTTGCTTGCCACTTTAGTTTCGGAGTCACCACCTTTCTAATGTTGACTACAGGAGGCACATCCTCATTCCCATCTCCATCTTTACCCTCCTCATCAGTATAGTTTAACAAATTCTCGTCAACAGCAGCATCAGAATCTTCCTCCTCCTCTTCAGATCTGCCAGTGCATTCTTCCTTTTGCTGATTCTCCTCTCTAATTTTTCTTATCATTGAGACAGCTTTTTCTCTAACAGTCATGTCCTCATCTGCACACATACCAAGAAGAAGTTGATCTGTGTGGGCGAAGTATGCATTTCTCTGGACAGCCTTCTTCACTATCGTCTCCTCCTCACTATTCAGGTGTTTCATATATAGCAGGGACTGGAATACGTTCCTTGAGCCGTGTGTTACGTAAGGGTGTATCTTGATGTAAAACCACATTGGAGCACTGAACTTTATTATTGTAATGACAATTCTTTTCAACTCATGGCTGGGTCTTGATGTTGCTACATACAGCCTGAGGATTCTACTCCATAAGGTGTTCCACCTTGACACACAGGGAGGACCTGGCTCAATAGCAGCCAAGTCATCTTCAACAACACCTGTGATAACTCCTTTACAAATCCTATACAGGTATTTCTGATCCCAGGACAGATCTTTCTCCACTTCATCATTAAACACAGGGAAATCAGGGAAACTGACTGGCTGGAAGGCGACAACTGGAAGCTCAGACAAAGACTCCTTGATCTGCTTTCCAATGGGACCACGCCAATGCTCAGGACCACTTGGTTTACCATCATAGTGATAAAAAACTGCGCGGAAAGGCAGCTCATTTCCGTGAAGCTGACATATGAAATAATGGAGCGGGTGACCAAGTAACATTTCAAGATGATGAATGACTCCATTTTCTGATCCTACATTTACATTGGTTCCATCACAACCAACACACACAATGGGCTGCTGGGTTAGATTTTTCTCCACCAGAAACTCGTGAATAGTTTTGACAATCTGCTTTCCGTGTCCAGTCTTGGGAGTCACATGTGTGAGATATTCATTGCCAGGCTCAACCATGATGACATAATGATCTTTCACCATCATCCTCGAACTCCATTTCTCGGTCTTCTCATTCTTTATCATCACACGAGTGGCGGTCTTCTTACCATCAAAATAGAGTGACGTCAAATTATCTAAACTAGCCATCTCAATTTCTTGCCTCTTAAATCGGTGTGAACTGCTTAACGGTAACTATTTGAATAATTTCAAGTGCGCCAACTTACCCAGGTCTCCCCTACATTACAGTACAGTAACACAACATTGAGAAATGAAATGAGAAAAGGCTGATAATCAATATAGACATAGCACCATACTCATCTGCAACAAGACAACTTAAATGAAATAAGAGATATGAAAAAAAAAGTTGATAAACACTGAACAGAACATTGCACCGCCACAGCGGCTGTTTGGCTAGTACTGTAGGTAAATTTAAAAATTTCAGTAGAAAATGCGGCAGACTAAACCTCGACATATCAGCTTCAAATTTGGCATGGAGTCTTAGATATGTATAAGGAACAATGCCTGAAGAGTGCAGCTTTGAGCAAAATTTCACTGCCCCCTAATGGACTTATATGGACTTTGAGGGGTTTGATAAAGTGGCACTGCAAGCCTCTGTGGTGGATAGTGATACAGGTGATACAAGTGATACAGGTGAGGGCCAATAATCTGCCCTCTGCCTCAGAACCAACCCCAATCCCCATGTACCCAGCCATCTCTTCTGCTAAGTAAGTGTTAAACAACCTAATATTATTGATATTTCTCTTGAATATTAATTGTGTGTGCATACCATCATAAAATTAAGATGTTATTTTTACTACAATGTATGTAACATATTGTGTCTGGGTGAAGAATAATTTGTTTATTTACTGAAGATACAGTCAACCCTCACTTTACGCAGTTAATATAACCCACAGGGTACCACGGAAAGTGAGAAACGCGTAAAGTGAACAACATAACATATGGGATTAATTGAAATAGAGACTAAGCCGACCCCCAAACTCCACTTTTTGACGACACACAACTATGTTGTAGTAAAAATTTTATCTTAACTTTATGATGGTATGCACAAACAATTAATATAGAAGAGGTTAGGTTAGGAAAAATAAAGGTTAAGTTAGGAAAAATAAAGGTTAGGTTAGGAAAAATAAAAGTTAGGTTGAACACTTACGTTAGTAGAAGAGATGGGTCGGCATACGGGGATGGAGGCTGGTTCCGAGGCAGAGGGTAGGCTACTGGCCCTCAGGTGAGTCACCATCACTGTCATCCACACTTGTCAGGGCCTCCCTGACAAATCCCTCAAAGTCATCTTCACTGTCTCTACCTCTGTCACTATCACTGGCTTGGGCTGGCTGTGGTGGGTTGCGGGCGAAGAACTCTGTTATGCTTTGCTGACGGCTGGTGTTTATGTTGTCGTGATAAACCTTGAAATAGGGCTCCATAGTCTGCAACAGCTGGGTAGTGAAGATTTCATACCTGTTTGCGTCATGGTCGTCGGAAAGGAGGAGCTTGATTTTCTCAACACACTCGATGGCACCCCTAACATTACTATGGGATAAGCGGTGTTCTTCTTGGGATGATGCACCACCTGCCTCTTCACTGACGTCATCATTATCTACCATCTCGTCGGTAGTCACATCAGGATCCCTTATCACCTCCAGGATGTCGTCGTTGGTGGTCTCGGAGAAGCCTGCAGCTGTAACACTCTGCGCAGCTTCTCTGGCAAGGTCCACTGCTACTGCAACAGTCTGAACCTCACCAGTCACAGATTGACTCTGCCTTACGCCCGGAATGCCTTGCAACACATGTCTCCATGCATGACGAACAGTTGCTACAGACAACTGATCCCATGCCTCCACCAAGAAGTCCACAGCTTTCTTGATGTTGAATATTCTCCAGAATTGTTTGAAAAGTAATTTTTGCTCTGCCAACTGTTGATCCTCGTCGTCTTCGCTCTTGCTATCGGTGGTGGTGTCACTCAGGTTACGCAACTCTTCCCTGGTGTTGGTGTAGTCGTTCAGGAGCTTGAATTTTTTTGTTGAGAATGCAGCTTTTACATTACAGATTAACTCTTGGTCCATGGGCTGTAATATAGACGTAGTGTTGGGAGGAAGGAAGACCACTTTTACGTTGGGGTGACGATCTAACAGTAGGGGCGAGTGTCCTAGTGCGTTGTCCAGCAGCAACAAAATCTTGAATGGCACATTCTGTTGCTCACAGAATTTCTTTACATCGGGAACGAAACAGTCATCAAACCAGGAGAGGGACAGTGTAGAGAACATCCACGCCTTACGTGCGGTCAGCCAGTGGACATTTAGCTTGGTCATGTCCATGCTCTTGTAGGTGTGCGGCTTGCGGGCTGTGTGAATCACCGATAACTTGAGCTTACAGGTACCGGAGGCATTGGTGGTAAACAGGACGGTGATGCGCTCCTTCTGCATCTTCCGGCCCCGAATCTTGCTGGCATTCTTCACAACGAAGGTCTTGGAAGGTAGCTTTTTCCAAAAAAGACCAGATTCGTCCGTGTTAAACACTTGGTCGTCGGTGTACTGTCCTTCCTTCATAATCTCATGTAAAAACGGAGGAAATTCCCTAGCCGCAGCACGGTCAGCACTAGCTTCTTCACCACCAATGTTTATATTGGTGATCTTGTTCCGCATCTTAAACCTCTGTAACCACCCAGAGGAAGCATTAAAGGGTTTGGGCTCTGTAATTCCCATCTTTCGTGACACTGCAGCATACAGTTCACGTGCGTACTCCTTAACAGAGCGCGTGTCGACCGCCATGTTCCGTCGCGCCTGACGCACCAAGTAGCTCACAAGTAATTTTTCCGTCTTTAGAAGCACCTGGTTGTGAAAATACTTGATCATAGAAGCACCTGTAGACTTTGTGATCTTCATGTGCTCCTTTATCTTGGCTGCATCCTTCTTTATCGTCCGGATCGTAAATTCGTTCACACCATGCTGGCGCGCCAAATCAACCTGCCTTGTTCCTTTCTCTAACTCTTGGATGATCTTGTACTTCACCTCGTAGCTTAAGGAACGTCGTGTCTTCTTGGGCTTAGGGCGGCTGGGTCCAGGCAAGGAAAGGTTTCTCTCTGGGGGTGGTGGTCTGGCGGAAGCCATTTTACAGAACAATGGATGCACGATTACACGGTGTGGCCTGGAGGGATGAAACTGCCGCGGCTAGGTCAAGCGTCGTCTTTCCTCCCTCCCTCCCTCCCCCGGGTGGACACATCATATTACTTTAAACCAATTACAGCTAGCAGCGGAGTGAGGTAGGGATGCATGGCCAACCACAGTCCAATACGTCATATGACGTCAGTGATAACGCAACAGAGACATGCACTGCGCAACCTTACCGTGCGGCTTGGCCAGGCGGAGGCGGAGGAGGGAGGAGGCGGGAGCAGGCGGGTGGGGCGAATCTAAAAATAGCGTCGAGCCGGACACTCTCCGCGTAAAGGGGTACACGCACCGCGGAATGTGAGCATCCTGGGTTCCGGCAGGGTACCGCGTAAACGTGGAAACGCGGAATGTGGGACCGCGTAAAGTGAGGGTTGACTGTATTTGTTTTTAGCTAATAAAATTCATAGAAGTTACCCTGCCAAAATATAATTTACCGAGGCTGCTAGTCTTAGTGATCCTTCCCAACGCTGACCTTCCAGTCTTACTAGCAGTCTAGAGTTATGTTGGGATGGACCTTGTATCCTCAGTAAGTGTTAAATGAGAACCATTCAGGGTGGAATTTTCAGCACAATACATCTTGCTATTGTAATGGTGAACGATATTAGCTAATGGAGCCCTATGGTAGCAGCTCAGCACTGTCAACCCTTCCGGGTGACTTGATGCTCACTCAGGCATCATCGCTCAAGCATGATTAGTTGAAGCGGTGATGTCTGTGCTCCCTAATTGGCAACAAATAGAGAACTTAGTAATCCCTCAAGATATAAGTGCTCTAAAATGAAGTTAGCTTAATTAAAGTTCATTGAGCTGAGGGATAATTGAGATAAGAGAAGGGAGAGGTGTATGATATAGCGAGTTAGTTGTTTATGATTGTCACACTGGTGACTTATATAACAAAAAGAGATATTAAATGAAATAACTTACTAAAATATCAGAGTTACGAGTCATATTGATTAAGTTTGGGAGAAAATGTTATCTCCCTTATATTATTATGATACAATGTGACTCATAGTGTTCCTCATAGTTTAAATGAGTGATATGCAACTGGAGGATGAAGGACAGTTGTCTGGACTGCTAGATGACGGAGGAGACCATGGAATGGTCCTTGAGGAATTAGTGTTGAGTGAGGAGCTGCAAGGAATGGAGAGCTCAGCTCATACACTACATACAAAGAAGTGAATTCAGTAGTAGTAGTTTCACCAATGACCCAAGGGGGCCATACTACATGTAATTATCAAGGATGTAGAGCAACTTTGATTACCAAGTTAGATCCTCATTTGGCTTGCATAATTCATAGCAGCTGTGTCTCAGATAACCTGTTTTCACCATTGGATTGTGCAGTTTGTTATGATCAAATTTTTCATATTAATCAAGCTGCAGAAGATAAGAAGGAATTATCAAAGATCCAAATTAAAAATAGATGGAATAGGGCTTTAAAGAGTAAAATTCTATATGTAAAACACTGGAAAGATCCCAAGTTGGCAGAAAGTTTAGAATTATGGGTGATAGGTAAGAGACTTAATTTCCAGTTAGACCAACCTGCTTCTGCTAAGAAAAGTAGGTTATTGGATATTTAAGGCAAGAACCTCTTCCTAGTCAGCCCGATTTTAGTGGATTCCAGAATCAGGATGAGGAAGTTGGTACTACAGTAATAGCATTCAATCACTAGGGCAGGGAGAATCTGTTGAGACTGACTTCATCCTGTCCCCATTTTGGCAACCTCTTCCACCTGGGGTAAAAGTGTTGGTTACTATGAGTGGAAACAGGCTGCTGTCGACTGCCCTGCAACTGATGGAGAACATTGAGTGTAAGGATGATCCCAACAAGCCTTGGGTAACATTGGTAAGACCTAAGTCTTCTTTGTTTTCAACCACTTCCGAGTCTGTGGATTCCTTATTCAAGATATTTTATGAAAATGTTTCTAAACTTCCCGATCTCTCAGCACTTAAAAAGAAACAGGAAGGCCAAGCAACTGTGGGTCATCATTCATTGTTTTTAGAAGGTGATACTACAATTTCTTGGCCTGATATTTGCCCAAAAATGATATCTAAAATAGATTAAGTCTAGGCTAATATATTGAAGACTTAACATTCATTCCATCAGATAGGAATGCTCACAAGTTTAGTTTTTTGAAGTTCCAATGAAATGACAGAAAGAGTTCCTTATATGAACTTTCCCAGTATTTGTCGGCTCCAAAATATGCTGACATAAGCTATGAAATAAATTTGAAACCAGTTGCTTCTGTACTGTTGCAGAAAGAGTTCAAATTTAGGAAGTTGGCAGCGGATATTTGGTCTGCAATCATGATGTGTCAGTTATTGACTAAGTTGGTGCTGGACTATGAGGACAGTTCAGAAGTAGACAGATGTTTTGCTGCTGCTATACAAGGGATTCCATATTCCCTGTACAACTCATTTATGGAAATGTTGTTAAAGCCCTAAAACTAAAAGCCCAGCCAAGGAAGCAAGCCACTAATAATGCTTTAAATGGTTTTGCTTATTTATTGCTACGTTCTTCCCCTCTTTCTCCTGCTTTGTTTGAGGAATAAGCATTAGTTAAGTATTGATCAGCTGTTGAGCAAGTTATTCATATTACTGTTCCCAGGAGTCCTAAGACCTTTTGGAAATTTAAAAGAGAAAGGTCTAATAGGGGAACAGGACCAGCTGCTAGGTTCAGTTATCAACCTAGAGGAAACTTTAGAGGAGAAAACAATTCAAGACGTAGTAAGGGTGGCCGTTTGTTGAGAAGTGGAAGGAGACCTTATTCCACCACATCACTGACTACTCCCTCCTAATGAAGCCAAACAGCTGGGTCGTCTAAGGGGTTGGGAAAAGTGGTGGACTTCTTCCATATGGGCTTATAAGACAATAAAAGGGGGCCTCACATGAACTTGGTTGAGGCGCCCTCTGCTAGTGTTACAAAAAAAAGGGGGTCAGAAACCAACCCCCTTACTCACAGAATTTGTAATTCAACTGTAAACAGAGGTGTGATAGAACTGTTGCATTCAGAGAAGTGTTTCATGTCTCGCCTGTTCCCAGTCCCCAAGAAAGGCAACGGCAAGTTGAGGTGGGTTTTAGATCTTTCCGTCCCGAACAAGTTCATTAGAAAAACAATAAAAAATTCAAGATGCTCACTTATGATCAACCGAAACATCTACTTCCGCCCAATGCTTGGATCTCAAAAGTGGATCTAGAAGATGCCTATTATCACGTGCCTGTTGCCCCCAGGTACAGAAAGTTTCTAGTGTTCGCAGCGGGGGATGTAAGTTATCAATTAACAGTGATGCCATTCAGCCTAATAATTGCACGAAAAGTGTTTACAGTGACCCCTCGGTTAACGAACTCAATCCCTTCCAGAAGGTCGTTCGTTAACCAAAAAGTTCGTTAACCGAAACCATTGTTTGAATGGGTTTTTGGGTAATTGGTTCCAGCTCACCGAAAATTTCCTAAATTCAACAAAAATGGTAGAAAAGTTCACTTACTTTGAGGTGTGTATGTAGAAGGCTCCTGGATGATGATGATGATGTGCATTTGAAGTGGGAGGTGGAGGAGGGGAAGGGAGAAGAGAAGGCATTGGGGTGGAAGAGAAGTCACCCCATGGTGCCATTTCACCCATAAAATTTTAGTTCTCTTGGTGTAATTTAAGATTATTTTCTTTAAATCAACACTGCACTGCATTATATATTGTCAATATGTAAAATAAATTTCAAAATGACCAATAATTTGCTTGGAAACACAGAAAAAAAGCATTTAGTTGAAGAGAGTCTCAAGCAATATGTTGCCTCCACTGAAAAGACACAAAGACTGACGCCTGTATGGTGTGTTAACAGGCTGGATGGCGTGCCAGAAACTAGTTTCTTTACCTTCAATTATCTTCAATAATTGTTAAAATGACTAAAAAATTGAATATTAAACTTTTAAAATTATTGAATAGTATAAACTTCTTGATATTTACTAAAATAGTAAGGAATTTAAGCCCTAGAACCGATTAATGTATTGGCGGACTGATACTAAAGCTGGTTGCCCGGTCAGTGCAAGCGAAAACATGTTGAGGTCGGTTCGTAAGAAATTCGTAAACCGAATTTTTGTTCGTTAACCGAATTGAAGATCCTTATGGAAGGCAGTTCGTTAACCGAGGTGTTCGTTAAACGAGGGGTCACTGTACAAAACTGGCGAACATCCCCAGGGAGATCCTTGCGAAGGAGGGCATAAGAACTTTTGCTTATCTAGATGATTGGCTGATAGTGGGAAACTCTTTCGAAGACTGTCAAAGGGCGACCCAACGTACACTAGTACTTATTCAAAACCTAGGATTAAAGATAATCCAGGTCAAATCAAATCTCCTACCATGTCAGACATTGGATTGGTTAGGTAGGTCTCCATTGGGACACCAATAAGCAGTCAGTCAGTCTACCAGAAGCAAAGGTAACATGTGATAAACCAAGTAGAAGCCTTTTGTGTAAAGTAAGAGGTTTCTTGGCACGATTGGGAAAAGCTACTGGGTCTGTTGAATTTTGCCACCATAGTAGTACCTTTGCAAACGTTTAGGAAGGAGCAACTAACTCATCTGGGGTCGAAGTTGCTTCACAGAAACAAAAATATTGCTTCTTCTCTCCCTATTCAGATAAGATTCATCTGTCATGGTGGACAAATTTGGACAATCTAATCTGTTCGTCTCCCTGGGTTCCCCCTCAAACACAGTTGGTCGTTTGTACGGAAGCATTTTGAGATAGAATGAGGATACTATTCCTTAAAGGGAGAGTCCCGTCGAGGGAAGTGGAGCAACACTCTTTGAGACAGACACATAAACATACCGGGAGTACAAAACAATTGGGCAGATGCGTTGTCTTGTCTCAGGCCAGTATTGACGGAAACAGAATGGTCCCTGAAGATATCGAAGTTCAAGGGTCTAGTGAGGAGGTTTGGGACTCCACAAAGAGATCTCTTTGCCTCACAAAACAATCACAAGATGCCAACTTATGCATCTCTGGAACGATACAATCTTTTAAGAAATGCTCTACTCAGAGATTCGAACCATTGGAATTCAATTTATCTGTTCCCATCTGTGAAAATGTTGCCCAAAGTGAATAAAAAACTCAGATCCTTCAAGGGAAAGGTGCTTTTAATTGCACCAGATTGGATCCTACATCCGTGATGTCTGGATCTGGTGGCCGCATCCACTACAAATGCAACAAGGATGTCTAGACCAGGTACTGCACCCTCAGTTCAAGATATCCTTGGCACTTCACGCTTGGAGTTTCTCAAAAGATGTTTAAATAGATTGTTGGGTAATTCCAATATAGTTAACCAAGTGATAGCAGGTCATAGACCCCAAACTTCTATACAATATGGGAAAGCTTGGAAACTTTTTCAATAATTTATCAGGTTAACGACTCCAATCACATTTCCGGAAACAGTGGTGTTAGAATTTTTAGATTTTCTATTCAGAGTTAAAGGCCTTCAAAGATCTACAATTGCATCTTATAAATCAGCATTGGTTGATCCTCTGGCATGGGGTTTTAATATTACGTTGAACCCAAGAATTTATCAAATGCTCAGATCGTCATTTTTCATTCAAAGACCCCCTCGGCCTTAGAGAATCCCACATTGGTCTCTAGATAAAGTTACTAAATTTCTTATGGGGCCTAATTACAATATAAATCTGAATCAGGAAAGATTGCTCAAGAAGGCAGCCTTCCTTTAGCAATAGCAACAGCCATGAGAATCAGTGAGCTGATCATTATTGGTATTTTCTGAGGAAGATGTCTCCCTTTTTCCTATGGTGATTCTAAGAAAAAATGAAAAGGAGGATTTTCAAGCTCAACCTATCAGGATAAAAGTGCAAATGGATGAGACAAGGGTTCCTCATATATTGTGCCCAGTTAAGATTCTTCAAGAATTCTTAACCAGATTCCGTAATCGAGGCCCTATGTATTCTCATCACAGGATGGTAAGAAATTATCTCCTAGTCAAATGACAAAATATTTTTCTCAGTTAGTGATTCAAGCAGACCCTGGTCAAAAAAAAAAAATTGCCACATGACACCAGGAAATATGGACCTTATAGCGGAGCCTTATACGCAATGTAACCTCCCTCTCCACCTCCTGCTCGGGTAATCAAAGCTAGACGTCGCATTCTGGATTGAACAAAAGGCCGTTTTTTTTTTCTAGAAAAACAGTTTTTGTGATATAGTCCAGAATGCGACGTCAACATCCCACCCATCTCCACCCCTCGAGAGTTGACATTTGTTTACTGCTCGCTCTAGGGTAAGAGATGACGGTAGCAATGCCTGTGATGGAGGGTACGGGAGGGGGTTTTGAGAATTGCAATTATATGCCAGGTAGCGACGTGTCCTCCTAATATTACGTATTTAAGTAATTATTAGATGTTTTAATTGCCTGTATGTTGGCCCGGCGAGTTAATGCTAGGCATTTACATACCTAGGTATAAAGCTGGATGCCGCATTCTGGACTATATCACAAAAACTGTTTTTTAGAAAAAAATTTTTTATTTCATAGTCTTTTCAATAATAGATATGCATACGCATGTATTTTACCACTTCTTAGATATGTGACTCAACATGCAATAACTATTACCCCCAACTAGGAGAGTATTGTGGTCATTTTTTGAGCTGTGGTTATGGTTGTGTGCATGCCATATTTTTAACAATTAGCATTTATCATGAGGAAAGACTAGCAGTTTGATTTTTTGATGCCTTCACTATGACTGATAAGATAATTACTCTATTACTTATTATAAGTTTATGTTTTGTAAGATAGCTATTTTTTTCTAACTAAATGTAAGTACAGGTAGCTATTCATTTTATCTTTAGAATATGAATGCTGTATACAGTACAGTACAGTACAGTATACTGTATACAGTTATAACCAATTAAAGGACACAGGTTGTGTTATAGGGTCTGTTTTTTATTTTGATACTGTATTTACATTTTGGATGCCTTATATAATAGACTCCAGTTCCAATTTCTCACCAAGGCAGGTATGGACAATTGATTATGTATTGTGTAACATACATGTAGTAGGATTTCAATTTAATAACTATTTAGTTTATCTTAAACTATTGATACTTTTACTTAGATATCTTCAAATTTATTTTGGATACAAGTTGAGGAAATACTCTGCTGCATACTTTTTTATATTTGTACTGTGTTACCTCATTTCTATTCTTCCCTGTAAAAGCCATTGTAACAGCTTTAGAAAATCTCTTATTTTCAGGGAAGTATGAAAAGTGCTTGTGTGTGTCAGATTTTAAGAAGAGTTTCTTAGTGTGTGTATGTACTTTATATATTATATATATTAACCAGTTTATGACAGTGGAAGAAACAAATGATCTGTGAGATCCAGACCACAAAACTACCTCTTGCCACAAGGTTTCACATACAGTTGGGTCTTCATTTATGCGGTCAATTAAACCCGCGGAGTACCGCGTAAAACGAGAAATGCATAAATGAAATAACAGAACATATGGGATTAATTGAAATAGAAACTGGGCCGACCCCCAAACTCCACTTTTTCCGACACAATAACTACATTGTAGTAAAAATAACATGTTAATTCTATGATGGTATGCACACACAATTAATATTTAAGAGAAATACAGTCACCGGTTAATGTCCATTCAAATAATGGACTCAACTCCCCCCCCCTCTTCCCACGCTCGCTGGCTCCTCCCTCTCTGAGAAATGTTTGGGAAAAACACTAGGCTTACATGTTTAGTAGTAAATAATACCCCCCGACTAAAGTTAGGATAATATAATTGACATTGCTGGATTCCTTGCAAGACCAGGAATATTTTGATATAAACGTCATATATTTTGCACAAAAGATAAAATTTTGGCTTCTTTCTAAAGAAAATTCTTACATTAGATCTAAAATTTTTATGTCTAATGCAAATTCCATGATGTTTATATTTAAAATAATCACAATCTTATAAGAATTCCAGCAATGTAAATTATATTCTGGCCAGGTAATTTGTATGAATTTTATGAGCTAAAACAAATATCTTCAGTAAATAAACAAATTATACTTCACCCAGACACTATCTGTCAATCAAAATACCCCACCTCCACAACCCCCCCCCTCTTCCCACTCTCGCTGGGTCCCTCCCTCCCAACCTACCCCCCACCTTCCCTCCCTACCAGAGAAATGTTTGGGTGAAAACACTAGGCTTACATTTTTTGTAATAAATAATACCCCCGACTAAAGTTAGGATAATATAATTGACATTGCTGGATTCCTTGCAAGACCAGGAATATTTTGAATATAAACGTCATATATTTTGCACAAAAGATAAAATTTTGGCTCTTTCTAATGAAAATTCTTACATTAGATCTAAAATTTGTATGTCTAATGCAAATTCCATGATGTTAATATTTAAAATACTCACAATCTTATAAGAATTCCAGCAATGTAAATTATATTCTGGCCGGGTAATTTGTATGAATTTTATGAGCTAAAACAAATATCTTCAGTGAATAAACAAATTATACTTCACCTGCGTAAATGACCAAATTTACTGCATTAATCAAGCATTTCAATTCTGGCAAGGCACCGCGTAAATGACAAAACCGCGTAAATCCAGACTCGACTGTACTGTATTTAGTGCAGGGTATAATTACCAGGTGGTCAGAGTCAGTTATTGTTTTTCCTGCATTAAGTTGTTTGTTCCTAAATAAGAACTGGGCCCAAATGACTAAAGATCCAGTGAGGCTCAATGTCAGAGTTTGAAACTTTTGCAGAAGAATCACACAGTTCAATAATACCCTGGTGGCCATATAAAGGGAGTTCATATGCCAGACTTTACAGTTCTTACCATGACACCAAACTGACAATGTTCCCTGACTTCATATGGGAGCTTTGGTTCCCAGTGCCTTTATGTGGGTTATCCAAGAAAGATAATTGTTTTGATTGCATACTTTTATAATCTATTTTATGGTTTTACCAGGCGGCATCTGCCACACAGTTAACACTTACAGTGTCTATGGGTTGAGGTGAGTAATGTGCAGTTAATCAGTTCCTGAGAAGGTGTCAATTAAGTTTTGGTGGTAATTTAAATATTTTCCTGATGGTGGTCAGTAAGTGAGGCTGCCCTGTAACCTTGGACCATGTGTTAGTGGCTTTCATCCAAGTATCTTTGGCACCCGGGTTGTCCTCCTTCCACATGAACCAAACATCTGCAGGAGCTGAGAGGACTGGCATCAGAATTCCCTTTATAAAGCTGAGGAGGGTCAGATCATGAATTGAAGCCTCACTGGACCTTAGGTCAACCATTGGATTAGCTGGGATTGAATCTTCAATCTCTATTCAACCAGGTGAAAAAATGTTTCTTGTAACAAAAACATTACCTGACCTTGTCCTTCTGGTTAATGTTATCTCATTTCAACATGTTAAGCCCGCTGACAAAAAACAAGCTCTGCCATAGTGTATTTTAGCAGTTTGGGTCTTGCAGGTTACTTATGTTTTTCCCCTCATCCATAAAATGGAGTTTCATATTTTTATCCTTCATTTCAGTGTGAGAATAGTACTTCCTGAATAAATATCTGAGGACAGTGTGTGCGTGTGTGCTCTTTCTATTACTAGTGTGATAGGTAGTACATTACTATGACTAATAGGGAGATGGGTGTGAATTTTTGGAATACTGTTGTCAAGAAACTGTTGGATGAGGCAATTTGTTTTGAATTAGAGAATGATTAAGTGTTTTTAGATCAGCTCAGTGTTTCTAATTGGTTAGTTCAGTTTAGAGTTATTTGTGATTGGGTCAAGTCAATACAGAAGTTATTAGTTCTGGTCAAAGTTGAAAATTGAAATAAATAAATCGCTAATTTGATAGCTCTTTATATACAGTACACAATTAGAAAGTGAATTAAAAGAAGTTCAGGCAAGTAGTGCTGATTACAGACAGAGCATCAAAGATTGAGGGAAGAATGTGAAAACTGTGCTCATTTTTTTTGTATAGAACACAGGAGTTACATTGATATGTAAATAGTTTAACAGTTGCAAACCAGTATACAGTACAGGGATTTTAATTAAGAAAAGGAAATTTGATTTGGTCTTGTGGACAGAAGATAAAGAGTTTCTGTATAAACATGCAAAAAAAAATTATTTGATGGAGGAATGAAATATATGCTGAAGAGTTATCATATTACTGGTTTATTAAAAAGGAATATGAAAGGTAAAAATTTCAACTTTTACGTATGGAGAGAGTTGAAACTTACTGCAAATGTGTGTGTACTTGAGTGGAAGAGCAGGAAATAAGAGAAGGTGAAACAAATGTTTTTGTGAATGGAGATGTAAACAAAACAATGCAAGAGCAGGTAAAAAGAGGGTTACAGTGGTCCCTCGGTTAACGAGCACAATCCGTTCTAGAATGTTGCTCGTTAACCGAAAAACTCGTTAACCGAAACCATTGTTTCAATGGGTTTTTGGGTAATTGGTTCCAGCTCACCGAAAATTGCCTAAATTCAACAAAATATGTAGAAAAGTACACTTACTTTGAGGTGTGTATGTAGAAGGCTCCTGGATGATGATGATGATGATGGGAATTAGAATGGGGGTGGAGGAGAAGGGAGAAGAGAGGGCATTGGGGTGGAAGAGAAGTTACCCCATGGTGCCATTTCACCCATAAAATTTTAGTTCTCTTGGTGTAATTCAAAATTATTTTCATTAAATCAACACTGCACTGCATTATATATCGTCAATATGTAAAATAAATTTCAAAATGACCAATAATTTGCTTGCAAACACAGAAAAAAGCATTTAGTTGAAGAGAGTCTCAAGCAAGATGTTACCTCCACTGAAAAGACACAAAGACTGACGCCTGTATGGTGTGTTGAGAGGCTGGATGGCACGCATAAAACTAATTTCATTACCTTCAATTATGTTAAATAATTGTTAAAATGACTAAAAAATTTAATATTAAACTTTTAAAATTTTTGACTAGTATAAACTTCTTGATATTTGCTAAAATGGTAAGGAATTTAAGCCCTAGAACCGATTAATCTATTGGCGGACTAATACTACAGCTGGTGGACCGCCAAATGCAAGCGAAAACATGTTCAGGTCGGCTCGTAAGAAACTCGTTAATCGAGGGATTGCTCATTAACCGAAGTTAAGAATCTTATGGAAGGTAACTCGTTAACCGAAATCAACTTAACCGAGGCGCTTGTTAACCGAGGGACCACTGTATTAGTATAATTAGTATAGGTATTAATTGTTTCGAGTTGGTAGTAATGATTGAGAGGTAACATTTAGAATAAAAATGTACTGTACCTGTATCTTGAGATTGATAAACTGATTAGGGGAAGAGAGTTTTGACAGGTATATGAACAACCAGTTTTTCTTTCACATTATCTTCAAAATATGAATTTGGCTCCATATTATTATAAATAATTATGAGGGGGTATAAAATAGCATAGCAAATATACTTTGAGGGTAAGGCGATTAATATATTAATGAGAATAATGCACACAGTAGATGTTGGAATACAGTACTAACTCCTCATGAATATTTCAGACTGGGAAGTCATTTATGATACCCAAGCTATCAACACTCAACATTGGAACTAACAGTTAGCTAGATCACAAGTCCACATCAGGTATTCAGTAAGAATGGGTGGTCATCTGTATCACAGGTGTACACCAAGAGTACAGTACTGTGTAGTGTATGTGGACATCCATCACACTGTTGGAGGTCTTTACCAACTCTCCAGTGAGAATGAATGTGAATCGGTGTGTAAAGTCAGCACCAGCTTTCCAGTGACAGTGGAAGCCCATCACCAGCTTAAGTCTATGCCGGGTCTTCAGTGAGTGTGGTTGTCCCCCACAGTTACACGTCCACGCCATGTCTCCAGTGAAAATCATTATCTATTAACCAAAAATCCTTACCCAGTGTCACAAGATTGGATTCACAAGATTGCTGCAAAATATATCATGTCCACACCAATTCATAAGTGAGAGTGGATGGCCATCCCTATCCCAAGTTCACATCTGTGTACACTGAGGATGGATGGTTATCAATGTTACAGATTTGCATTTTGTTTCCAGTGATTGAGGGTGATTGTCAGTGACTGAAGTCAACACTAAAGCTACTGTGAGTTAGTCTGTTAATTTTATGAAATTCCTCCTCATGGTTATCATAAGTCCACATTGAGTCTGCTGAAAAACAACTAAATAACCTCAAAGTGTCTCGTTATTATATATCCTTTTGGTTCTCGTTATATGCAAAACCCAGCCAAGAAATGACACCATGGAAATGTAATCTGCTCAATTTCCCTTCAAATTGTAACTAATGAAAGGTGAGACATCACAAAATCCTCACTTCCAAATACTGCAGTCTGAGTTGATGATTTAGTAAAGATGTCACAATAATATGCAGTTTGCAAGATCATTAATTAAGTTTCATACAGTACTTGTCTTGAAATATGGCAAATACATTATATTAAAACAATTTTATATACTTTAATTTATTTTAATATAATTTTCAAGATATTCTGTAAAATAAGAAAGTTTAAGAGTTTGTTTGATAGTGATTCATGACTAAATCGAGGGAAAGGGAAAATTATGGGCATGATGTCTTTCATTAATATTAAATTGGAATCAAGGTGGTGAAGTAGGGAAGAAATCCTTGAGGATGTGAGGTGATAAAGAAGTATTATACTGCATCCAATTATGACAGAGTCACTGGAAAGTATAATTGGCTATAGAGATTGATATTTGTCCATAATGTGAGGATAATTCAGTACTTTTTAAAATTTATACTTACCATCATTCCTATCATACTGTACAAGGTTATATTTTTTCTCCCAAGTATGGAAAGTGAGTTTCTGAGTCTTAAGTGGGTGATTTAAGCAGTCATAACTAGGTATAAATTACAAATTCTAGCGTGTACACCAGAGGCCACAAGTTATGAGTGCACAATCAAACCGTCACAATAGTCCATTGAATGAAAAGGTGCTACCGTACTGCATTTACCTGTGTGCATATCACTCTTTTTGATACCAGAGTTGTCAATATTTGATTTAATTAGAACTTCAGCAAATAAAGCAGATAAAATGTGGATAAAGCCGTGAAAATGAATGGACACGGAAACATTGAAGTGATAGTGACAAGGGCTGGTCTTTAAATGAATTTTGAATAAGATTTTTATTGCAATGTTTGAAAGTGATTTTGTCAGAATTACCTAATAATTACGTTCACCAGTGATTTATTGAAAGGACAGTTTTACATCACAGTTTTATGTAATACTAACCTATAGTAATTCAATCTATTACATACACGATGCTGACATTTGTACAGTATAATAAAAAATGTTAGTTGACCCAGAGTTGCTGGTTAAACATCTAGCAGCCCTTCATAATGGTGTATCTGGAGAGTTAGACCAACTCTTTCGGGTTTAATGGAAACAGAAAGAGGATGGTGGTCTCTTCCAGCGATCACTCTAAGGGTCTCTTTGCCAGTCAAGACAACCTTCTTATTTCATTTTCTTTGAGCGGACCAATTTTATTATAGATTTTTAATAATGCAGCTGTAAGGTAGACTATAGCAGGATTTCAGAGGTTATATTACATCAGAATCAGATTTGTTAATTCCATTAATCCCAGAATTACTGTTCCAGGGACCTCTATCTATTTTTGTATTTTTATTTGACAATCCTGGTTGCTTAGTGCTTCATATAGTCTGCCTTACAGCTCTGGCAGTGTTCAATGTTTTGCAAATATTTCTGTATTCAGAAAGAGTCACAACCTGAGGATGGCAATTCACTGAGAGGATTCATTTGTTACTGTAATAGGGTCATAGTGACCCTTATTACTGATGGGTTTATATTAACTTATCCAAAGATGTCAAGAGAATTGTAATTTGGAATATTGTATACATAACAGTAGAACCTCAAAAATATATACTGTATATGTTTTGAACTTTATGCTTTGAATTAACTCAGTTATTACTCTAGGTGACAGTTATTATTCTAAGTGAAAGATACTTAATTTTCTTAACATGTTTCAGAAAAATGTTACAATTCACTACTTCATTTATCACTGATATGTCGCCTGTGATGCTTCATATAACCAGCATCTACCATAACTGTTGGCTCTGGTATCACTACAACTGGTACCTTGTCAAGACAGTATCAAAATATACTCATACAGGTATTTTCCTTATTCTAGCATTTTATTTCTAAGTAAGTTTAGGAATTTCTCTCATATACTGTATGTCGGGATTTTACTGGGAACTCACAGCCTTGTGGGGATGTTTAGGGTGCCAATATTTTATCTTATTCACTGAATTTCAACAAGAAGATAATCTGTCTCTGCTATCCCCTTCTCCAGACATCAATTGCTAATGGTATGATGGTCACAATAGTTTCATGTCTCACAATGTAACATACCTCACATGCAAATACTGTACACTAAGTCATTTATGTAGGAATTATATAATATTAGATGATTTAATGCCAGAAGCTGTCAGTGCTAGGGGCAAAATCAGTTGACAGTTTAATTGTACATATATATACTGTATATATATATATATATATATATATATATATATATATATATATATATATATATATATATATATATATATATATATATATATATATATATATATATATATATATATATATATATATATATATATATATATATATATATATATATATATATATATATATATATATATATATATATATATATATATATATATATATATATATATATATATATATATATATATATAAGACAAAGTTCAAATTTATAATAAAGTAGATTTCTAAAGTACATGTGATTTTTTTTATGATTACTATATTATATACTGTACTATGGTTGGAAAAGCACCAATTTGATTTTTTTTTTTAAATGCTGACAGTGACTGAAAAAAAAAATACGAAACCTTTGTTCCAGTGTACTAGAATATGTAAAGACTTTCTGTGTCAGAAAACTTGAAGGCGCAACTTTATTGATGGATGGAAGCACAATAATGTTTTTTTCACTTACTATAAGATTTACATTGAATTCTTATGAATCTCAATCCTTTCATTTTTATTTATTTTCTTGTCAATTTTGTTAACATATTACAGTGATATGACATTGTCTTTCATACAGTTAATCTCTTGATACTCATCCAATATTAACTCTTGCTGGACTCCTCAAGTATTTTATTCCCTTCCATATCATCTCTTTTATAATGATATTGTTTATTGTGTAAGCATAAGTTTGTCAATGTTTTATCAAGTGTTGTTTGTATGTTCCCAGAACATTCCAAGTACTGTGTTCCTTTTTTCAAAAAGTTAATCCAGATTTAGTACAATGTTATATACCGTATAGCCTTTTAGTTATTGTGATCGTGTGTTACTTAGGTTAGTATCAATGTTAGTACTGTACACATAATATGTATTTTTAAGGTTCTACTGCAGTATTTACTTCACCAATATAAACTACTAAAAGGAATGAAAGCAATTGAAATGCTATTGTCCAATTGATGTACCTTTTATGACCAAAAATTGAATAAGAAATCAGGTAGGGAGAAAAAAGAAGAAAATTTATCCAGTTGTAAATATCTCACTTGATCATAAGCATAATAGCCATCCATGTGGTGGTTGATTGTCACAAGTGACCAGTTACAGGAAGTAGACCTTTGTGATAAGTTGTAATTTTTAAATTTTGGCAGAATTTTCTGTTAGAATTCATTTTGCAAAATAAAGAAATGTGAATGTGAGGAGTGGCATAATATGTGTTTGTTGAAGCATCAGAAATATTTGTAATTCATTTGTTGCTCTTGTGTAGATAGATATTAATTAAAGTCATTCATATAGATTCTTGAATTACCATGGGAAAATGAGTTTCATACCATTAGTAAGTATGTGCCAAGAAAATTAAAAAGGAAATGATGATTAATAATAAAATCATGATGGCACTGTAGTTACTCGAGTGTTTTTGCACATGAACTCATTTTTCTATGCTTGCTTATGAACTGTGAAGGGACTAGGATCCAGGTTCTCAGATGATATGATTCTGCTTTAAATTTACAATTCTCAATAGACTGTAAAGATTCCAGCGTCCCCCCACAGTACCCAATCGACCAGTCACCGTTGCCAAATCTTCTCTTGTTCATAATAGTCATATAGGCTAAGTTTGCAAGGAGAGAACACTGAAAGGATTCTAATGTTATATATTGCTAGACTTGTAGGAAAGCAACATCTAGTGCAGTTTGAGAGATGCAATATGATTTTAGGAGATATTACCATTGTTTTATCATAGATACTTGCCTCATATAATATGCTTTGTTTATTGTATATTGAATAAAGAAATAATTATAAGTTTCATTTATAAATGACAAAATTGTTCTCTTAAAAATCAAAAAAATTAAGTACATATAGTGTAATAGCATTTTTCATAACAGTTCAAACCTGGTTTTGTATGGCCTCAAGAAATTGTTGATTGTGACCATCATGGTTTAAATTTACGACTAATACACCAAAATATATCTGGGGATGATACTTAATCAGCTTTACATATAAGAAAAATAGAATGAAACTTTGAGCAAATTATCTTAAGTAAAAATAATTTCTTCTTAGCAAATACCCGTGTGGTATAACCTTCATGATCTTAGAAATTTTAAAAGCCAGAAAAATATTGGAAGTAATTTGCGGGAACAGTATTTGAAGATTCAGTCAGGCAAGCAAGGGATGGAATGAAAATGTAGATATGTGATCATTACTATAATTATATTCTATACACATTTAAAACATTTCTGTGTATAGTAGTAATCTCTCCATTACCCTGAATTCCTCTTAACCAGAACTCTCCAAAAGCCAGAAATGAAATTTGCTCAGAATTTTTCCAGAAAATTTCTCACAATTCCAGGTTTGGGAATGATTTTCTGAGGTTGAAAATCGGGTGCATTATCTTCAAAATTCTGAGAAAAATTACAGAAATTCTCTCCAATTATTTTTTTCCGAGTCTGGGAACAAATTCCGAGGTCGAAATCCTGATGCATTTACTGAAAATTCTGAGAAAAATTTTGGAAACACACTCAATTTTTTTTTCTTGGTCTGGGACCAAATTTTAAAGATGAAATAATGTGTAATTCTGGACAATTCCAAGAAAATAACAGGAATACTCCAATATTTTCCCTGGTTTGCAAGCAAATTCCAAGGATGATATAATGCCCAATTTCTGAAAAATTACAAGAAACTTTTCCCTCATAAACCAACGTCCCATTAACTGATGCTTCGCATAATTGACGATTACATAATGGGGAAATACTCTGCAAGTTTTGTTGACTACCCTGTTGATCCAACGATTGGGGAAGGAGCGGCAGAGCACTTTTAAGTTTGGTGGGCGGTAACGTGGTGGGAATTCTTGCCATGAGTGCACAAATTTGTATTTTGTTAATTATCTAGACTTTTCAGTTTATATATTGTTCATATTTCTCTCTTTCTCTTATCTTATTTCTTTTGTAATTTCTTCTTTCTCTTCTCTTCTCTCCGACTTTGTGTTAGGTGTGTTATGCAATCATACCTAAACGTCCCAGCAATACTTCCTCTTCTGTAGAACCCATAAATGATGGCAAGGATTTTTTAATAGAATATACAGTATACGGTATTGTCTTTAATGGGGATAATGTGGTCTGATTAGATTTGATATAGGCCTAACGAGAGGTAGATATAATTAATGATTGATTGTTTGTGGTACTAACACCCCTGGTGACAACAGCTTAGGTCATATGTTGCCGAATTAAAATAAAGGCTTAAAAGACTAAAATCAAATAATGTAAGGAAAAAAAAAGCAATTTATAAATAACATAGAACTCTTGTAAAGCCATTTAAATGTTAATAGATAAAACTCAAAGCTTGTGTTGTAAGCCAGCTTCCTCCATGAAGAAGAGGACATCCCTTACCATGCTACCCACTACCCTCCCCAACACCAAAGAGAGATGGTAACAACTGTATCCACTTCCCCTCCCCCAATGGCACTGGGACCTGGGAGAGGTGCTTACGTCGAAAATCTCTGAGACTCGTGCATTAACCAGTAGGTGTCGAACAGTCATTGGGAGCTGGCAGACATCACAAAGAGTAGGGGGATGCCCTTTCCGTTAAAATCCCTGAGTCATTCGTGTATGCTCAATGTGGAGGCAAGCTGAAGCAGTTTCCAAGTGGCACGACAGTCCCTGATATCCCCAGGCACCCAATGCAGGGTGGATGTCGCAGAACTTGTTTGCTTCGACAGCATCCCACCTGCATTGCCAACTGAAGCAGACGGCAGCTCTTATTACTGGCTTCATATCAGAGGCAGGTAGAGTGGAATGATATGCCACAGGACGAGAGTCAGCTGCTTACGCCACAGCATCAGCATGCTCACTCCCCTTCTGCCCCACATGAGTCGGAACCCAGCAAAAACTGACTTTCCGTCCCCAACGTTGGATGAGAAATAGCCACTGTGAAATATCTATAACTAAGAGATGGGGGCGATGAGACACTAGCTAAGGCTTGGAGAGCACCA
>NW_024718273.1:5558451-5772885 GCF_018991925.1 Homarus americanus | reverse complement strand
TTTGGGTCCCTATATAACCCCGTCGTAAGTCAGGGTCTAAATATTATACAGTATTCTCGTATGATCAGCCTATATGATATATGTTTCATTATAAATAATATAACATACAGGGGGTCCCTGACTTACGAAATGAATGCCCCGCAATATGAAGGAGATCCCATGAGGTCAATTATTTTTAAAATCTGACATAAATTACAGGGTTTAATGGTTCGTAACAGTTATGTATGAGAACTATATAGCTTGCGCGGCGTAAAAGGGAAGGTGAAGCGGCGTGTGGGGGATGAAGCATAGCCTAAATGTGCATGATCAAGTGCAAACCGTTGTATTTTGCTTATTAGCTCTCTTTTTCGGCCCTCATCATGGCTTCAAACAAACCTGATGCAAGTCATAGTAGTGCATCCAAGAATAAGAAAACAATTACTGTGGAAGTGAAACTTGATGTAATTAGCGTTCTGGAAAAGGTGAAACACCCTCAGTAATAGGTAAGGCGTTGGGTTTCAGTCGTTCAATGGTTGGAACAATTTTGAAAAAAAGAAAATTCTTGAATATGTAAAAGGATCTACACCAATGCAGTCAACTGTGATAACAAAACAAAGAAGTGGATTGTGAACCGAATGGAAAGATTGTTAGTGATATGGGTGGAAGATCAAAATCAATGGGATTTGCCTCTTAAGTCTAGCCTTGATTTAGGAAAAAACCTTGCGTGACTTGAAGGCTAAACGTGGAGGTGAAAGTGATGGGGAAGATTTTGTTGCTAGTAAGGGCTGATTTATCCAGTTCAAGGTAAGGGCAAATGGTGTTTGGTAAAAACACTGCCCATTGTTTGTCCACGATTTCAGGAGCTCTGAAAATGATGTTGGGGAAATGACACACACACCTCGGGAACCAACTCCAGCTTGATATTCATGAGGTTGATGTCACACAGTTGCTAGTTTCATACTGAAGAATTAAGCCATGAGGACCTGATTAAACTGGAGAAGCAAATTTTGTCAGAGAATGTAGAGGAAGTTGAAACTCCAGAACCAAAGGGAATCATTACAAAAGAAATGGCAGATGGTTTTAGGCTTATTGAAAAAGTATTACAGAATTTAAATTTGAACAGCAAGATACCAACACAGCAAGATTCACCAAGATTCATAGAGGTATTACTGAATATCTACGATGCTACAGAGAGATTTATGATGAACAGAAGAAAGTTTAAGTTCAACCATCTTAATAAAGCCTCTCTCACTCCTACAAATGCCCATCTCTATATGCAAGCCAGTCCCAGGTTTCAATGTAAATGTTAAACTTTAATTCTTACTTTTCTTTACTATATTTTGTCATTCAATTTCTTCTTTTCTAAATTAAGTAATTAGAGTTATATAAAAGTACAAGGGCTATGATATAGTGCACATAGGGTATGTGTTCCAAGTTATGTACATTTCCAACTTAAGAACGACCTCAGGAACAGAACCTGTTTGTAACCCCGGGACCCCCAGTACAGTATTAAATAAAACAAAATACGATACAGTACTGTATGTAATTTTACTTCAAAATAAAAGACAAGCTGAACAACAAGGGAAGAGGTTCTGACCTCGTTCAGTTGTGTTCTGACCTCGCTAGAGGAAAGGTCACAGGGACTTAGCTCCCGGGGATAAATTATCAGTAATGGCTAGTGCTACTTATGAACAGGGCAGTGCCCTTCTGAGGGCCTAGTTAGAGAAGGTCAAAGAACAAAGCTTGAAATTAAAGGAAGTGATAGCAAGGATGAAGGAAGAAGACAAGAGACAAAGAAAGCCCGTGTCTGACGAAAACTCAGGCGCATGGAAGGTTGTGAGGAGAAGAACGACCAAAATGGTAGTGAGAAAAAACACCAAGGAAACGAAACATAAGTAGAAATTCTTTTAGTCCTTTGATAGACGAGGTGGACGTTAGCATAAAGGGACAGGGCTGAGAGGGAAGGTACAAAAACCTTAATTGTTGGCGATTCCCAGGTACGGTACATGGATAAAGCTTTTAGTGGTAGAAATAAAAATAGGATGAGGGTGTGTTTACCAGAAGATAGGGTGGGGGATATAGTTGACAGGATGGACAATATCTTGTCTGGTTGTGTTGGTCACACAATATATATAGCTATATATATATATATATATATATATATATATATATATATATATATATATATATATATATATATATATATATATATATATATATATATATATAATATATATATATATATATGGTTGAAACCCTTAATCAAAATTCCAAAAACCAGCTCTGAAAACCGAAATTTTTTTTTTGGGGCATTTTTTTTTTTTTTTTTTTAACCGTGATTAACCTACCCAGGCATAGATCACTGACCCACATCAGGGCCTGGGGGGCGAAAATGTAATAGTAATAATAAATATAATATTAATAATTATTCATAGTAAATAAAAAATTTAATAAAAATACACCAAAATAAAATAATATAACAATAATAATAATAATAATAATAAAATATAATAATAAAATTAATAAAAATAACAATAATACAGGAGTACTGTAATAATAAAATAATAATAATAATAATAATAATAATAATAATAATAATAATAATAATAATAATAATAATAATAAAGAAATACAAGAATGAAAAAAAAAAGACCAAAGTGAAAACACGACCTAGACCTATAGTTATTATTATTATTATTATTATTATTAATATAATCTTTTTTATCGCCCCCAGGCCTGATGTAGGTCAGTGATCTATGCCGGGTGGGCTAATACACGATAAAAAAAAACATTCTGAAAACCAAAAAATTCCGAAATCCGAAATGCCTCTTGTCCCAAGGATTTCGGATAATGGATTGTCAACCTGTATACATATATATACACACACACAGTTGGGTCTGCATTTCTCGCGGTCAATTGAACCCGTGGAGGCCCGCGTAAAAAGAGAAAGCAGCGTAATTGAAATCACAGAACATATGGGATTAATTTAAATAGAGACTGGGCCGACCCCCAAACTCACTTTTGCGACACAATACATACGTTGTAGTAAAAAGAGTATCTTAATTTTATGATGGTATGCACACACACATAATATATAAGATAAATATCAATAAGAGAATAATATACTGTACCAGGTAAAGAAAAAATCAAGGTTTAACACTTACGTTAGTAGAAGAGATGGGTCGGCATACATGGATGGCGGCTGGTTCTGGAGCAGAGGGCAGATTAGTTGCCCTCCCGTGAATCACTTTCACTTTCACTACTCTCAGAGGTTTGCAGGGCCTCCCAGACAAACCTCTCAAAGTCCATATCCTCACTGTCAATATTACTATCACTGACTTGGGCTGGCTGTGGTTGTGGTGGGTTGCGAGGAGGAAGTCCTCAATACCACGTTGACAACTAGCATTGATGTTGTCGAGATAGATCTGGATATCTGGCTCCATAAATTTCGTCAGATGGTTATTAGACACTTCATACCGATGCTTGTCTGGGTCGTTGTCAAGGATGAGTTTAAGTTTCTCCCCCAACTCGATGATTTCCTTCACATTATCATGGCTTGGTCCAGGTACAGTGAAACCTCGCTTTACGCGGTCAATTGAACCCACGGAGTCTAAAGCCAGAAACGTGTAAAGTGAACAACAGAACATATGGGACTAATTGAAATAGAGACTGGGCCGACCCCCAAACTCCACTTTTTCAGACACAATACCTACGTTGTAGTAAAAATAACTTCTTAATTTTATGATGGTATGCACACACAATTAATAATTAAGAGACAATATCAATAATATTAGGTTTTTTAACACTTACGGGGATGGGGGGTTCGTTCGAGAGCAGGGCAGATTATTGGCCCTCACCTGTATCACTTGTATCAATTGTATCACTATCCACAGAGCTTGTAGGGCTTCTTTGTCAAACCCCTCAAAGTCCATAAGTCCATATCCTCACTATCACTATCACCTGACTTGGGCCGGCTGTGGTGGGTGGCGGGTGAAAGAACTTGGTAATGTTTTGATGACTGGGCGACCTTGTGCGCACCCTGCCGCGCGCTCTCTCTTCAAAGAGTACATGCCCAGCGTAAAGTGAGCATTCCGGTCTGGCAGGATACCGCGTAAACATGAAGCGTTAAAAAAAACGCGTAAGCGGGGTAATACTGTAATTCAATGTTTACTCTGGTGGTGGGGATCGGAAGCCATTGTGAGTTGTGAGGAATAGCGGGCACAAGAGAGAACTGTATCGTGGACTGAGAACAATGAGACAGGCCCTGCTAGGTCAGCGACTTCTACCCTCTGGTGGCAGAGCGCGTCATGTTACATTAGACCAATCACAGCTAGCGGCGGAGGGAATGCGTGGGTGGGTAAGGATGCGTGGCCCAATCACAGTCGATACGTCATATGACGTCACCGATAACGCAACAGTGAAATACTTCGCATAACCTTGCTTGCTGCTTGTGGTCGACTGGGCGCCTGATCCAAAATGGAGCGGCTCATCTGGACCCTCCAGCGACTCGCCGCGTAAATGACCAAATTTAACGCAGTAATTAAAAGCATTTCGATTCTGGCAAGGCACCGCGTAAATGACCAATAGCGTTAACCAAACCCGCGTAAATCCAGACTCGACTGTATATATATTAGTTCTTGATTTGATAAGTGGCAGGGCTGAAGTAAACACTTTGTTGGTTTTGCTTTATTGTAGAAAAATATAGTTTCACAGGTACTGAGTTCAGTTGAGAGTATATTGTACCTTCTATGCTCAGGGAAATGTCGTAGTACACTTGTATGGGAGAGCACTTAAGTGAGATGTTCACTGGGTAACAGGTGATATGATAATCTCTCTCTCTCACCAGGGGGAGGGAGTTGTCAGGCGTTCCTTATAGGATAAGCGTCAGGTTGTTGTTGTTGAATTGTGTTGACCAAGCTTGACCTCACCTGCTCCCCAGAGGAAATGTCAACTCACCAATTGATTCATACTCATGGATGAATGACTTGGTGAATATATGGGTAATTTACATTTGGGTAAATATTTATATAATACATATTGTGCTGTTACATGGTAATGGGAACAAACCCATTTTCTGCCTTAGTGCAGGAGGCAATGATATTGGACGGTGTAGGAGTGAGGAACTTCTTGATAAGTTCTACTTTTACTTTTCTCCTCTTCACCACTGATCAGCTCGTTAGCCGCTTGGGACGTCGGTCACGTCTCTGATTACTTTTCCTTTTCTTTTATCCTCTTCACCAAAAGATCGACTCATTGCTTCGCTTGGGATCAAATCCATCTAAATTCACATACTGTTGCAAGTACTGAGCATGCACGGCTCCTCAATGTACCTGAATCCGCTCCAGTGTTGGTCAAGTCTTGTCTTGAAGAGCTCACACTTGGTACCATCACAATACTCTCTGGTAGGTGTTCCAAAAGGTTCACAACTCTCACTCAGAAAAGTTGCCCTCACAGTTTCTGGACTTCTTGGCTTCTTCAATCTTGAGCTGTGACCCCTTGTGGGGCGAGCATCCTTGACTCCAAGTAAGGACCCCTTTCGAATGGAGTGAGTACTTATGAGATGCTTATACACCTCAATTAAAGTTGCTTGCTGCGTCTGTAGTATATAAGCTAGAGCAGAAGTTCAGGCGCTCCAATCTCTCAGGAGTAGCTGGGGTGCAGAGGCAGGCACCAGTATAGTGGCCTCCTTTGAACATTTTCAGCCAGCCTTTGACAGTCCTAGCATATCTCAGGGACCCAGTGGGGTGACAGTACTCAGATGTGGAAGCACTTCACTCTTGAGGTCGTTACGAAGGACGGACCGTCTAGATATCTGAACGACCTTCTTATAAGACCCAATAATTTAATTGCCTGATTTACCTTCTTCTCGCAATGGCCCGAGAACTTCAGCTCATTCTCAACATACACACCTAGGTACTTCTCACATTCAGTCTCACATAGTGCAGTTTCTTCATCCGTTGGGACATATGATACGCCTCCTTACCGTTGGTATGCTCCAGGTGCATCCTTTTACACTGAGTGACATTGAGTCTCAGCAGCAATTTCTTCTGATGTTCTTGGAGCACACCGAAGTCCTTCTACTGCTCTTCACAGTCCTCTTGGTTCTTGATTTCCCGAAATAACTTGGCGTCATCGGCAAACATTTGTATGGAGGAGTGTACAACGTCAGGCATGTCATTTATAAAGAACAAACCAAACAACAGCGGGCCCAATACACTGCCCACCAGCAGGCCATCGCTTGTGACAGGCTCACGGGATGATGATATCATGCCATTAATCACCACACTGCTTTGCAGTCATGTGAAAATCTTCTATCCACGCTAGGACATTCCCGAATTCCATACACTTTGAATTTGATTTTCAGCCTTTCATGGAATTGCTCTATCAAAAGCCTTGGCAAAATCTAAGTAAATATTGTCGATATTAGCACCCTCATTCCAGAATATGGGTCCAAATATCCATTACCTTGAGCAATTGTGTTAGCAGGGCGCTTGGAGATAAAAACCGTGTTGGCAATCCTTTACAAAGGTTGTTTCGTAGATGTTCCATCGTGGCATCTCTGATGTCTCTCAAGTACTTTACATATTATGCTGGTCAGGCTCACCCAGTCTGGTGTTCGTGGTGACAATCGCCTTCTTGAAGATAGGACTCACATAGCCACTTTCCATTCACTTAGGACTTTGTTCATCCAGGCATTTACAAAACAGGATCAGCTCTTAGCAATCTTAAGGATGCACCATGTCAGGGCCAAGACTCTTTTGGACCTTTAGCACTGATAGTTTATTTCTAATACCCTCTTCTGTGAACACAATGTTGGTCAGTGCTGTATCGGGCAAATCTGTCCTCAAACGCACGAAGGTTAATCGCATCCTCTCTTGTGAACACCGAGGAAAAGCTGTTCAATGCCTCAGCTTTATCCTGGTCATAATCTGCACCAACTACAATCTTAAAGCGCCAGATCTGATACTCTTACTCGCGTTTTTAATTTCGACTTTGCATAGCGGGAAAACGCCTTTGGGCTTGACTTGACCTCGCTTGCAACCATCCTCTGAAACTCCTTTCTAACCCTTCTACATTCTATATTTGTTTGGTTTCTGGCTCTTGCATACATCCACCTGTCCTACTCATCATTTGATCCAACCCACGTCTTGAATTTCTGGGTTTTTCTTCTTAACTTTTGTCGACCGCGCGCCAGTTCATGTGCTTAGGGATACCCTCGTCTTCCTAGAGGCGCAGGTTTTGGTCTTGGGTATATATTTATCGATGAAATGGGTAATTTTTACTAGTTATGATATTCAGCGTAGTGTCTGCATTCTTGTGCCTTAATGAGTCAGGCCAATTGGATACCCCTCATCTCTTCCCTCATCCCATTGTAATTTCACAATATTTCCACCTTGGCCTGGCCTTTTCTTGAACTAGGTAACAGTTAAATCTGAATAACCCAACTCTATATGGTGACTGTGGTGCCAACTGGGGCAAAGGTGTTCCAGTTTGGCCTATACCCTCCTCATTGTTATGATGAGGTCTAGTGGCTTGGGTGTTTGCTCCACTCTGTAATGTGTCAGGTCTCTAACATGTTGGAATGAAAATAATTTCTCAAAGTTTCTACAAAAAGAGTAGCAGAGTTATTCAAGTCATTTGGGGTGAAATCGTTTCTCCAGTCGATGTCGCCATAGTTAAAGTCCTAGGTTTGAGCATCGCCCATAAAAAGGAGGTGGCTAGGTTTGAGCATCGCTTCATTTTTTCTATTAAAGGCTCTTAAGTTCCTTTGATTTAGTGGGCCACAGTTTGCGGATCTGTAGATACACCCGACAATACGTAAGTCCCTTCCTTTTAGTTTAATTTTTACCGCCTTGGACTCTTCAAAACATCTCTCCTGTACCCTTGCCTAACTGGCTCTAAGGTCTTACTGGCATAGATAATACACCCGTCTTCAAGTTTCTTGAGAAAGATTCGTAAATGAGTCATATCCTTAATGCTGGACTCACTTTCCTCTGGGTCGTTCTCTTGTTCTTGTACAACAGTTCTACAAGCTTTCTACAATATCTGGTTGGTGCACCTTCAGTAGTGTTTAAAACTCCTCTCGCTCTTATCAAGGAACGTGTCAGTATTAGTGTACACTGACATTTCAAAGCCAGGGTATTCTTGGTACCATCTCTGCTCTTAAGTAGTAACTCCGGCCCCCTCCATTCTCAGAAGCTGCAGCATTTGCTAAAGTACACTGTATTTTTGTAGAGTGTGGTTAAAATCATTATTGTTTAAGGTGCTTGCCTCGTCGGCGCTGGTAGGCGGAGCTGGTGCCACCTCCCAGGCAGGGGTAAGAGCAGGTGGAGAGGTGCGCTGCTGTCGACCTCAATGATAGCACACTTTGCTTCCACCAATCTCTCCCTGAATACAACCCATGCACACCGTCCCGCTCCTCTGACTCTTAAGCTTCTCTGCTTCAAGCCCTGCAAAGCTTCGTAATGCTGTTCCGTCTGCATTACGTTGCGTTCTGGGTGAATAGATATAATCCTAAATACCTCGCTCCTTGCCAAGTTTTTTTGCCTGCCGAATAACCTCCCATTTTCTTCTCCTCGCTCACTAATTAACCCAGTCCTGAGGGGCGAGGCTTGTCCCCCTGCTTTTGTCCCAGCCTCCTCACATCCTGAGGGGTTGATGGCATCTTCAGAACCTCTGTACAAATATTCTTAAACTGCATCTTATCGTGTGTAATCTGACTCTCAGTTCCCTCCGCCTAAGTTCCCTCTCAGGGACTCCGAAAAATATTACATTGTTACTGCGCTGGAAACGTTCCTATTGTTCTCCTCTCCTAACAGTAGGTCGTTAATTTTTAATTTCTTCCTTGCACTTATTTAGAGTCCCTAGTTGCTGTAGAACCTGTTCTGATCGTGCATTACTGTCCGCCACCTCCCGTGGCCCTGTTAATACCTCAGCATAACTTCTCTTAGCAACCACCTCCATTTTGTTGGCTACCTCCTCAGTCTTAGCAAAAAGTCTCTTTCCCAGCGAGCCTCTAGTTTCGCAGCAAGGCTCAGCTATACTGCCAGACTGGGGTCACTAAATCTAAGGAGATAACTTAACTCTAATCTTAATTTCTAAGGGTCGCTGCCACCAGACCCCTCTGGACAACATGTAGCTCGTTAGGTAGCGGGCAGAGTGGACTAGGCATTGGGTTAGGTTTTCCATTGATCAGATCGATAAGGGTAAAGAAGGGTGAAACAATAACATGTCTTCATTGATTTATTTCTTATAAAACACACTGGTAAAAAAAAACATACTATTACACTGTGGACCCTAATTCCAAGGCCTGTCCCAGGGTATAGCACTGGCGCCTCTAACGCTGTTGTTGTGGTCGGTTACCTCCGACCCGAGATGGGTTGGGGTCCTCGACCCACGAGGTAGAGTAGAGCCGATTAATCATGACGAATCAGCGCCATCACTCCTATATTGACCACTGCTGGGTATCCACCGGCTCCGAGCGACCGGTGGGTTTCAATTAAGCCCACCCTCGATCTGGGGACAAACAGGAATCAGCGTCAGGGGGCGAGAAACATGACAACACCAACAAACTCTCTTGTCTAGACGACAGACGTATTTACGATATATTACTTCTACACTGGGTGAATGACAATTCAACTGTTAAATCATGAACACTGGTGAACACTGATAATCACTACAATTGACTGAATTAACTGAATGGCTAGGAAACACAGAACATACCTGGAGACAAACGGGAATCAGCGTCAGGGGATGCTGATTCCTCGCCATCTCGAGTTTATATACCCCTGAGTTGCCAGTGATCGCTACTCACACAATGACAATAATTACAAACAAACTAACTGTTACTCATTCAAAGATGACCCTCAGTTGACAAAGGTCTGGCGAATTACTTGGGTTGATTTACCCAGACTAATTCAAGATTGAGCTTCCCAGGAGAAAGTGGAATAAACAACGTATTGATAACTGTCTTCACAAAGGCGGGGCTTACTGGGAGGGATCGCGAGGATAAACACGCTCCTGAGATTCTACAAGCGCGGTGGATTTGAATATTATGTAGCGTAATATGAATTAAAACGGGTTTTTAGGGATGACAATGAGGTGCGCAGTACACAGCTTCATCTATTTTCGACCCTAGGAAACTCGTTCCCCTATGGCTTGCAATAACCTCATTCACCTTGACTACGCAGTCAGGGCAATAACAGCAACAGCCTTCATGCTTTACGGCATTTGTCAGGCCTGTATCCTCCATATCCGACTATCGCCTCGCGTTGTGTGGTATTTGTTGGCAGCATGAATTGGGGGGGGCTGCAGACTGTGTATAGATCTACACCTATTTAAAAATAAAGAGAACAAAAATAAAAAAGAACAGTACTTAGCTGCCCTCTGCTGGCTTTAACCTCCCCTGTTGCCTTTAGAGTTGTCTTCTGCTTTTCTTCTCATTTTTTCAGTTCACTTCGGCATTGTCGGTATCTATGTGCTATCTCTATGTACACTGCATTTTGCTATGAATAACGGAATTTATACACCCACTCAGTCCTTTAGAAACACAAAAATAAAATAAAACTTTCTTTGGGGCGGTAATAGAATGCCTTTAAGGATAGCCAAGGTTGTTTATTTTAATTAATTTTTTTTTATTTTTACTATTATTTCCTTATACTTTCTTTTCCTGTTCTCATCAACGACTATATCTCTTTGTGCTATCACTGTGTACACTGTATCTCCCTGTGAATGGTGTATTGTAGGCACAGTTTCAGTCCATGAGAAAGCACACAAACAAAATAAAATTTAAAGTCTCTGTGGCACCTATAACACGACTTGGTTTCAGCTGGCAGTGGTGCCTTTCCAGCTTGCTTGCTAGTTTGTATTCACTTTAACTTATTTACAACCTCTTCCGTGGTCAATCATGACACTATGAACTGATTTAACTAAAGGCACAGTACTACACTCCCTGGCTGGCCTTTATCACAGGCGTGACCACAACTCCGTAAAAATATAAAATAAAAGCTTTGTCATATGGCAATGATTTTGTGGTTGTAGGCTTCTTGACCTGGGCTGTATCTCCAACTCTGTGGAGCTTGAGTTTTCAAAAATACAATTGCGTCTAGCATTAAAAATCCTATATCGATTTCCACTTTCACATCACTAAGACGATCTTCATGATCTTATGTAGTCACTGTCCATTTCTGTTGCTCAATAACAAAGGCCCGAATGCCGAACACGCTTTTGTTACCGAGACGCAACACAACCCGACGCGGCCGCTCCGATATACGTATTAGGCTGAAGGGAGGGATCCCTTTCATATGTTGTGTCCTGCCTAGAAGGAGAGTTGGCAATGAATGGTTTTCAAGGGCACTTGGTGTCAACGGTCGTCTTGACAGATATTGCAAGTCAATATCAGTCCCATTCATTGACAACTGGGACAACTTTTACGGCAGAAGGGACCTTTATGCTAGGGATGGGGTGGCAACCCTGGCTGGGTCTCGCAAGAGGGCAGTTCAAAAGATGTCGAAGTCTTTAAACTGTTAGGGGAACAAATGGGCACGGAGGAGGAGGAGACTGCAGTGGGAGCGCGTAATCAGAGTGAAAGGTTACAGGGAAATAGTGCTAGGAATGATGACAAAACTAAATTAGGCAGGGAGTTAAAACCTAAACGTGTCAAAGAGAAGACTCGGAACACGACTAACTTAAATGTCTACTATGCAAACAGTTGGAGTATGAGAAACAAAATGGATGAACTCAGGGCGTTGGTATGTACCGAAAAAATCGATATAATGGCATTCACCGAAACATGAATAAACTTAGACTCACGAGAGTTACCTGCCGAATACCAAATTGAAGGTTACAAATTATTCCATACTGATAGGCAGATTAGGAAAGGAGGCGGGGTAGCAATCTATGTCAGGGATAATCTGAAGTGTGAAATAAATAATGAAATAAAAACTGAACAAAATACAGAAACAATTTGGATAGAATTAATCGATGGTAGAGAAAAATTAATCGTAAGAGTAATATATAGACCTCCTAATCTTGATAGAGTTGATGAACGACTTATTTGGGATGAAATGCACAGGGCTTCCAGACATAGCAAAGTCTGCATAATAGGTGACTTTAACTTTAGCCAAATAGATTGGATCGACTTTTCAGGTAACTCAGAATCAGAGGATTTTCTTGAAACAGTTCAGGACTGTTTCCTAAGTCAACATATAACCGAACCCACCCGGGGTAATAATATGCTCGATTTAGTTCTGTCAAACAGAGAAAACCTCATTAGTAATGTCGAGGTAGGGAACAAGCTTTCCAGCAGCGATCACAAAGAAATAAGAATTCAATTAGAATTTAATGGTAGAAGCAAGGAAAATTCCATTAAAGTCCCAGATTTCAGAGGGGCAAACTTTGATAGGTTGAAAAGACAGCTGAGAGAAGGGGTATCACATTTGGGGGTGGATTACATGACCCCACGTGAGGTGACCTCACACAATTTACCCACAGAGGGCGAGCTCACTTTACCTGGAGACCTGACAACGATATCCTCACAAAATATGACGATTGAGGATGACCTGATCACGAGATCTGAGGTTGACGAGCTTCACAACAATTTAAATAATGAGTTACTTAATGCACAAAGGCAGAAAACTCAGATCAGATAACAATGACCTTAAATGGATAAACAATTATTTAAAGAATATTATTGGACAAAGGTATGCTAGCTATAGGTAGAAGAATAAATCGTGGTGAAGTTTACCTCCGAGATTATTATAAGGTATTGGCCGGTAGGGTTAAGACTGAGATAAGAAAAGCAAAGAGGAATAATGAACTGAAGGTAGCAAGGGAGGCAAAGTCAAACACGAGAAAAGATTGGATCAATACAGTCAGATACCAGCGAGCTAACTGATAACGACGGAGAAATGAGCAATAATCTGAATATATATTTTTCAACAGTTTTCTCCACCGAAAATTTGAACATGATACCCGAGGCACAGACTATATACAGAGATAGTGAAGAAAGTAGATTAAGAGAGATAGTAGTGACTGGTTACGGTGTTAGTAAGCAAATAGACAAGTTAAAGCCTAATAAGTCGCCAGATCCCGATGAGATCTTTGCCAGAGTATTAAAGGAATGTAAGGAAGAGCTTATTATGCCCTAAGCAAAATTGTTTATCATGCCCATAAAAAGGGTGTAGTACCAGAATCCTGTAGGATAGCGAATGTAATACCGATTTTCAAGAATGAGATATATCACTACTCTCTAACTACCGTCCAATCAGCTTAACACCAATTAAAAGCAAATTACTGGAAGCAATAATTTCAAACTCTATTCAAAATCACCTGGAGAAGCACAAGTTGATCAATGAATCCCAACATGGCTTCACAAGCGGGCGTTCATATCTAATCTATTAACATTCTTTTCATCTATTTTCACCTTGACTTTAGCAAAGCCTTCGACAGAGTCCCCCACGAAAGACTAATAAGAAAAGTGGAGGCTCATGGCATTGGAGGAGAAATTCTAAAATGGATTAGTGCGTGGTTACAGGACAGAAAACAACGCGTGAGCATTAACCGCACTAAATCCGATTGGAGTAAAGTCACAAGTGAGTACTCCAAGACTCAGTACTTGGACCATTATTATTTATTATATACATAAACGACATAGATATAGGCGTAGACAGCAACATAGGTAAATTTGCTGATGACACTAAAATAGGGCATGTAATTAAATGTGACGAGGACTCCGCAAAACTACAGGAAAATCTAAACAAAATGGCAGATGAAATTCAATGTGGCCAAATGTAAAGTACATGTACTTAGTCTAGGAGATGTAAACAGAGAAACCAGATATCAGACCAACAACGATGTAATAGAGAAATCCGAATGTGAGAAAGATTTAGGAGTAATGATAAGTAGGGATCTTAAACCAAGTAAACAATGTGTATTTGCTCTAAACAAGGCTAATAAAGTACTTGGGTTCATACAAAGGAGTGTTAGTTACAAAACTAGAGAGGTCATCCTGAAACTATATCTTGCGCTTGTGAGACCTCACTTGGATTACACAGTTCAATTCTGGTCACCGTATTACAGAATGGATATACTGTAGAATCCCGGGCATTAGGAACCTCGAGCAGGGCCGGATTAAGCTTAATAGGGGCCTGAGGCACAGATCAACTTGGGTCCCCTACCCTCAAGGTGTGTATATATGTATATAGCAAGAACAAAATATTTTATATGCTTCAACTTCGAGAATGTTTGGATTTGGGGGCCCCTTAGAGTCGGGGAACCTGAGGCCAGAGCCTCAAGTGCCTCATGGTTAATCCGGCACTGACCTCGAGTATACAGTGGAGACAGGTTAAAGCATCTTAATTTGCACTCCCTCGAGAGACGTAAAGTGAGGGGCGATATGATAGAGGTGTATAAATGGAAGTTAGGGCTTAATCAAAATGGACATAACAAAAGTACTCAAGCTATCCAACCAGGAGCGAACTCGTAACAATGGTTTTAAATTAGACAAATTTAGATTTAGGCGCGAAATAGGTAAACATTGGTTTGGAAATAGTGTCGTGGATGAATGGAACAAGTTAACAAACATCATTATTGACTCGAATACGATGGATAGCTTCAAACATAGATTGGATGGATATATGAGCAATAGGGGTTGGGTGTAAATGGGAATGCCCAGTATGGGCTAACAGGTCCGCTGCAGTTTCCTCCATTCTTATGTTGTTTTGCATGTTCACCCCCAGAGGGGTGGGACTGGCGGTGCACCGTTGCCAGTTTGTCATTTTTTTATTCATTATTATATTCTCGTATATGGTTTATGTTTCATCATAAATAATATATTAATTACATAATAGAAAAAATACGATATATAATTTGTAATATGACTTCAAAATAAAAGGACAAGCTGTATGAGAAGGTAATCTCTTCCCTACCTGCTAACTGTCGTTAAGGCCAGTTTTTTACCTGAATATTATCGAATCATTATTATTATATTCTACTATGGTCATCTTTTATGCCATACAATTCATCATAAATAATATAAAGTCTTCAATGACAGATAAAATATATAATTTATATTCGAGTTGAGAATAAAAGGATACTTTGTATTAAAAGTGGCGTTCACTTCATCATTCTCTCCCTCCCACAACATAGTTACCTAACAAAAAGTTCATTATAAGAGAAGCCATTTATTATGTCCGCAGATGGCTGTATTTCTCCAGTAACCATATAGAACAGGTTTGTAGGCATGGGATATACATAGTGAGGACGTGCTGATTCTAAAAATCTTCCGCTAGCCCACAGAAATTTCCAAAGCATCAATCAGCCACTCAGCCAGAGGGGCTGGCTGAGTGGAGGAATGACAACTCAACGTGGACTCCCTGCTTCAACACTGGTGAAAAACATTTTTAATTTATATGCTTACTTTCCCCAATCAAAGCTTATTATGCTTACTTTATATGTTTATTTTTTCTTGCTTGACAGTCTGAATGACAGTGATATATCACAGGTGAATGGAAGTTTTTGGAGGTTGGCCAGTCTCTAACCTCCTGAATTTTATATACCCTGTATTCAAATTGGATTAATTGCTTCGAAAACTATTGATTCACTATCCACCGACTTTTCAAAGTCCACATATCATATGTGTCATTTATCAGGGTATACCTGTACCCGGAAAAATTCCGGGATGGGGGATTTTTTTCGGATCTGAGAGTCATCCCAGAAATCTCTCAGTCCTGGAAGTGCTCTGCACCAACTGTTCCAGCTAACAGGGATATCAACTGATCAGATATATCTGGAAAGGACTAGTGAAGAAAAGTTATTAAAATCAGTGGTGATTTATGTTCACAGCTCCCTCTTTATTTTGGGGATTTATATCATGAGTACTGTACTCATATATACTGTACAGTTCTCGGCGAAAGTTCTTGCAACAGTCAAGGTGGGTGGTGTAAAGTCCGCCCACCCTTACTGGACGACGGGTCTGCTGTCCAGCCAACACCTTCCTCCCTCCCTACACACACAAACAAGCACTCTCGCAGTTCAACAATCAAGCTCTGATACTTCCGTTTTTCAATAAGGACTAGGGAAAGCAGTTATTGTTTTGTTAATAAATTCACAAAACTATTTACTCAATCATGTTTTACATTATTTGACATAGTAGGTTACATCATTATTAGATAATCGTGACATAGTACAGGGTGCGTTTTGGTGGCTGGGTTTCGCAACGATATCAGAATCCTCCAAGCTGTATTGTCTCTCAGAATGGTAGCCAGAAAACTAAGCGTGAATGCGAGGTGCAAAGTCCTTCCCACTCTTAACTGGACGGTGGGTTGTTGAGAGTGAGAAAGGTGAAGATTTTTGGAAACTTGTGATATAAGAGTATACAGATGATAAGGTTTTCCTGCACCACTTCTTAGGTCAATATTTATTGCTGGAGATGCAATATTATAAGGTATGATACTTGCAATATGTTAGGTCATGCAGATCATTGTAATTACAGTAAATGATAGTAGGTTTGCAAAATAAAATAAATGGATTCACAAAAGTTTTATATCTCTACATAATGCATGATTTACTTTATACAATATAATATCCATCAATAAACATTAACTAATTGTTACCCTGTTACGCTTGCAGGTATGACAGGTCTAACATATGTGTTGAAGGCCGTTCTGGATTCGTGACCTGCAATATCTGGGGCCTGGTTTCACCTCATGGTGTAGGTCATGTGTTCCAGATTCAGGGGAGGTTTACAGCAGTGAAATACATTAAGCTGCTCGAGGAGCGTTTCCTGACATCCCTCCTTGAGAGGGATTATTATCCATTACCACCTGGGTTCATTTTATTTGTCCAAGACTGTTGCCCTATAAACACTGCCCACGTCGTTCAACAGTGGTTTGCGAGGCAGTACAACCTAAAGCTCCTAGAATGGCCCAGTAAGGGAGCAGGTATGAACGCTATAGAGCACGTGTGGGCATACTGTATATGGTCAACACGTGGGAAATGGAAGAGGAACGGACCGGCAATCAACTTACGGTGCACAGTGGGAATATTACAGAGGTAAACCATCAGAGCTGGTGCGTGACCTTGTGATATCCATAAACAGGCTGCAGGCCGTCATTGAAGAGGTGGGCGGTTGGACAGGCTACTGAGTGAATAATTTTGCTGACAATATTTGTTACATATAACTTATGTAATCTAAAGAATAGATTGTTTGAATCATTGTTTAATTTTTTTTACTGTATTTAGTTATTTTTTTTACTTTTATCTTCTTCACTACTGTCGGCTCGTTAGACGCTTGGGCGATCGGTCACGTCTCTGTTATGCGCTGTTGGCAAGTACTAGGCATGCACTGGCTCCTGAATGTATCTGAACCTGTTCCAGTGGTTGTCAAGTCTGGTCTTGAAAGGCCTCATACTCTGTGCCATCACAACACTCTCTGGCAGAATGTTCCAAGAGTTCACAACTCTCACTCGGAAAAGTTACCCACACAGTTTTCTGGAGTTGCCGCTTCTTCAACCTTGAGCTGTGACCCCTTGTGGGGTGAGCGTCCTCCAGCTCCAGGTAAGGACACTCGACTGAGTAGTTCCCTTTGAGATGTTTGTAAATTTATCTACAAAGATATTGATTGTACTGTATATAATATTAAGTAGGCAACATTTATGGTTACCTATACGAGAATAACTACTAATAAAATATGGTCATACTACTTTTATCTTATTTTTTCATCAAACGTTAATCAATCAGTGTTGTGATCAACTTCAAGTTGTGACACACTTATATATTAATTGTGTCACTCATCAGTCAGTTATGACCCCATCATGTCATCCATTGTAAGGATCAAGCCAAGGTTACACTCAGCTGTGACCCACCCCCAAAGATCCCAATTAACGTTCTCTTAAATTTCTCATAATCAGGGCTCTGCAAACCAAACGCATTTAAACGACTACCGGCATAAGAACCCTGAGTAATGTTGGACGTACATATGCCTTTTTGTCTTCGTCAATCGTTATTTGTCCCGTGCGCATGTTATCTTCACATGCACGAATGAAATGCGCGACCAAATAATCATCTTGACCCGTAAAATTTCGAACATTATCACCACGCTGCATAATATTAATAACCCTATCAAGTTGAGTTGATGCGGTAGTAGCATTGACGTGAGGGTTTGTGGAAGTCATTATAGTGTTAGTATTAGTTAAGTTAGTATTCTTACTCCTAACTGAGGACTGGGTTAATATGGGTGTTACTTCTGGCGAAGCAGACACACTGTCACCTGAATTAGTTTTTGTATACTGAGGTGAAGTATTACACTGCCCTGCATAGTATTTGAGGTTTGTGTATTATTAAGCTTTTCTGGGTGTATTTTGCATGCTGATCTCAAAAATGTTATCCATTTTGCTCAATCAGGTCAGAATTTTGTGCTATAGCATTTTAAGCGGAGATTCAGGTAATATATTGGCATTTTTCACTCAAAATGGGGTCCTCATATTCGTTCATTAAAAAAATCATCCGAGACATTGGCAAGCCTCACAGAAAAGATTTCTGTCAGTTTTAATGCCCTTACGATGCATTTAAATACACTCACGTGCTCGCCGGCCATTTAAATGTCCGCCGTGACGCAAAGGAAAAGAGTATATGTCCGTGTTTTTTTACATATATTTTTTCACAATTAAATTTCTTTTTCATCTGGTGGTACATGGCATGTACTAGCAACCACCCCGATGTGCCTCTAAAGTCTAGACCCTCAGTCAGCGTCTCTCGAGACTTCAAGAAAGTGGGAGTGTGTGCGTCTCTCTCTCTCTCTCTCTCTCTCTCTCTCCACAATTGGAAGATCTGTGGAGACTTGAAGGTAATTTAATACACCAAAAACAGTTGCTTTCAAAAATTGATATTTTGTTGACAGTTTTTCTAATAGGTAATTATGTCTGCCGACATACTGTCATATTATGAAGTGTTAATATTTTTTAATAATAAAACTATTCAGCTAAACATATTTTTAATCTGTTTTTTCCACAGGTTGTGTCCATGGTGCTGGGCCTACAAGGTGGTTACACCAAGTTTCCATGTTTCCTCTGTCTGTGGGATAGTCGAGCAGACAAGCAGCACTACATGCAATGTGACTGGCCTGCAAGAAGTGGACTTACTCCAGGTTCTCACAATGTTGTTGCCCATGCTCTGGTGAATCCGCAGAACATTCTTCTTCCGCCACTGCACATCAAGCTCGGTCTGTTCAAAAACTTTGTAAAGGCACTGGACAGAAAAAGCCAGGCTTTCAATTTTCTGAAAGAAAATTTTCCAAAAGCCAGTGAGGCAAAGCTGAATGCAGGAATTTTTGATGGCCCTCAGATCAGAGAGCTTTTCAAAGATCCCAAGTTTGATTGCAGCATGGATGTAAATGAGAAGAAAGCCTGGCATGCCTTTAAGTCTATTGTCTCCAATTTTCTTGGCAACTACAGAAGTCCAGAGTATGAACGAGTTGTTGAGGACCTACTTCTGAGCTACAAAGTTCTTGGTGCACGCATGTCCATCAAGATGCACTTCCTCAGCTCCCACTTGGACTACTTTCCAGAGAACTGTGGTGATGTGAGTGAGGAACAAGGAGAACGCTTCCATCAAGATATTCGTGTAATGGAGGAGCGGTACCAGGGTCGCTGGGATATCAACATGCTCGCCGACTACTGTTGGTGTCTGAAACGGGACGCCCCAGACACCAACCACCAAAGAAATTCTCTGCGACAGCCATTTATGCATGTCTAACTGTAAAGGCATCTATGTAGTTGACATATTTTGGTCCTATGTGTTGTGGTTACATTTCTTATGATATATTTTGCATAAAAATTTTGACATATTTAAGAATTTCGATTTTTTCCTAATTCCCATAGCATACAAATCTGACCTGATTGGGCAAAATGAATGGCATTTTTGGAATCAGCACGCAAAATACATAAAGAATCAGCTAAGAAACCCCGCACCTCATGAATTTTTTTTCAAATGCAGCCCAGTGTTATATGTATTACCAGATCGTAAGGTACGACGGTTTAAATCGTCAAATGATTCCTCAATTACTTTTTCACTACTTCCTACCGAATCGTCTAACTGTGTTCCCGACTCAACTTCAATGTCAGTCTGTGCTTGATCATTTACGAGTTGGTTATAAGCAAATAGTTGCGCTAGGCGTGCAATGTCATCATCACAAGACATTGGAAACTTAGAAAATTATCTATTAGTCTCTTGTGGGTCAATGAATAATTAACAGTAAAAGCAAATTACTTGCCTCTCATTTACAAGATAAATGAATATTAATTGCAGTTAATAATTAAACTATCAATAAGTAAACAGACACTTATGAACCACTGTAAATTATAGAATTTCAATACATTAATTTTACATTCGACACTTTATCATTGAAATAATCCTATCCGACGAACCTATTGGTGTGAAGATATCTCTCGAACGTGTTCATGTGTGTATAATTATGTAATTTAAATACCTATTTATACAGGGTGTGACGTCTGTATAGAAAACGTGATCCTTCAACGCGAGTTCTGAGTCGAGTGTTGTGTGGAGAGTGGGCGGGGCCTTTTCCTGGTGATGCTCGCTCTGCTCTTGGTTTCCTTGGCAACGAAGAGCCGCTGCTACCTTGGCGAGAGACAGGTCTACTTCAAAAAAGGGGAGTACTTCCACAGTCGATCAGAAACTGCTGATGATTGGATATTACTCTGTTCGTTGCTAGGTCGCTGGCGTGACTGCCGTGTGCCAACTCTTCACAGTCTACGTATATATGGAGATCTGTAAGATGACACCGGAACTTCGTAATCGACGCTCGCTACACAACAAAACTGTTCAGCTACTTGTGAAATATCAATTGTTAGTCCAAGTTATGAAACCTTTCTTCAACACTGCAACACTGTATCAGGAAAATGCTGACAGTGGGGTCTTCTTCAACCGGCACAAACTGGATATTCTCCAACAGGCTGTAATATATATATTACGAATTCTGCGCGTTTTGTATGTGACAGAGATAAGGAGCACTCACTAAATATCGTCTCAATACGGGATATTGTTTTAAACACTCGGATTATGTAATGCTTCACTGTTGTGTGTTTTTTGTTTCTCACAAAAACACAGACGGTCTGATAAGACTACCAGTTTAAGAATTCGTAAACACAGCTTGCCACCTATATGAATCTGCTGGATTGTCCAATTAGCCAGGCCGTTCGCATATATTTATTATTTGGGTTTAAGTAACGAAACCCAACTGTAGTTCCTTGTTTTATTATAATCTATAATTCCTGAGTGTAGATCGACTGTAAGTTCCACTATATATGAGTGAATGAGAAAGGGACGGCGTTTATGTAATATAAACGTTGATCACGTCGCTATGCTGGCTCACATAGGATGTTGACTATGGGTTTCTTCCCTCTTGGGAGAGTTGCCCTCTCACGTGTACAACTCATATCTTACTCATAGACAGTGGAAGGTTACAGGGTGGTGAATCTGAATATAATATCAGATGTATTGACCCATTTATATAATATGTTCTGTTGATGAGACAGGGGCCCATTACACCCTTCTGCAGTCACTGATGACACTATGAACTGATTTAACTAGAGGCAAAGTACTACATTCCCTGGTTAGCCCTTATCACAGCCGTGACAACTCCTTACAAAAAAAATAAAATTAAAGCTTTGTCATATGGCAATGATTTTGTGGTTGTAGGCCTCTTGACCTAGGCTGTACCTCCAACTCGGTGGGGATTGAGTTTTAAAAAATACAGTTGCGTCTAGCATTAAATATCCTACATCGATTTACACTTTCACATCACTTAGACGATCTTGATGATCTTTATGTAATCACTGTCCAATTTCTGCCTCTCAACAACGAAGGCCCGAGTGCCGAACACGCTTTGTTACAGAGACGCAACAAGACCCGACCCGCGCGCCTAACCTCAGCTATGACACTAATAATGATGTAACCTATTATATCAAAACACGATTGAGTAAATAGTTTTGTGAATTTATTAACAAAACAATAACTTCCTTCCCTAGTCCTTATTGAAAAATGGAAGTATCAGAGCTCGATTGTTGAACTGCGAGAGTGGTTGTTTGTGTGTGTATGTAGGGAGGGAGGTAGTCGATGGCTGGACAGCCGACAACTTCCTCCAGTAAGGGTGGGTGAACTTTACAGTACACCACCCCCCTTGGCTGTAGCCAGAACTTTTGTCCAGGACTGTACCTATTTTACTTGTCAAATTATAAAATAATTATTACATACTCTACTGGTATTCCAAAAATACAGCAGGATGAGCCAAGTATATTTTTCCAAGAAAAAAAAAGTGAAGGTATTTCAAGTATTGTTACAGTATCCTAAACTGTATTAGCTACAGTATAGAAGATAATTGAACTTGAAATGTAAAAAAAAATGTCGGCAGTATTACCTAATTTATTGCATACTCAAATTTAGCAGCTTCCATATCTGGGCCAAATAACTTGTTAATGCTAACATTAAGTGGCCTTTAAACATAAATTACACATAAAGGCAAGGATATCTGGTGCCACAAAAAGAAATACTGTTCACTAACAAAACTGTATAAAACTAAAATACTAAGATAATAAACACATATCACATTATAGTGGGCCAGATTACCTGAAAAATATTACACATTTGTGCATTTTGTGATACAAGCATCAAATGTGGCACAGAGAGAGAGAGCAATATATTGTGAACAGATCTGAATATATTGAGGCATCATGCATTCAGCCCTTGACGGCCTTGGCAGCCATTTTACAAAATGGCCATTGGCAATTTCACTGATGGTAGTTTACTGACTGGCTGAACTCTGTTGTCCAGAAAGTGGAAGTGAAAGCTAATTAACGCACCCATACATGTAGACATGTTGAAAACTGGAACTAAAATGATTTGGGCAGAGTAATTTGTCAAATTTGCCTCAATAGGCTACTTATGCCAGCAAAGTAAAGGGTTTAATTCCATACCACAGTTTTTATCATGTGCATGCCATGGCTAACTTCCAACAGAGTACCCTGTAATGGCCTTTGTCTCATCAACAGAAAGTATTATATAAATGCATTATTTACATCTGATTTATATTCAGATTCACCCCCTGTAACTTTCCACTGGCTATGAGGTGACATGTTCAATGCACGTGATAAGGTGTGCCTCACGGGAAGCTCCGTCATACTATGCTGAGTAAAGGCATAAGTAGCCGGCTCTCTGGCCACCTGAAGCGAGCAGTAGTTTGATATCCTTGACTAGAGGAAGACGTTATTTGAGAGCCGCAGTGGATGGCTCCGTTTTCCCTCGAGGGGGGACGAAGTCCCAATTCCGTTCTCCCTCGATGGGTCACTACTCACAGTCACTCACACCAACTAATATCGAACGGACGTTGATTCACGTTTATATACATAAACGCCGTCCTTTCTCATCACACTCATAAATAGTGGAACTTACAGTTGATCTACACTCAGGAATTATATAAACATAATACTTTTCTAATAAAACAAGAAACTTCAATTGAGTTTTGTTACTAAAGCCCAATATAATATATGTGTACCAACCTGGTTAATTGGGAATTAACCAACCGGTTCAACCCGGATGTGGCCATAGAACTCAAAGATGGCAACTTCACTGTGCAGAAGATGAGGAAGATGTTCTCTTCAATCTCCATTGGCCAGGTACAGCAGCAAAACAATACCCTCATCAAAGGGGACGGCAGAGCAGTTGGCCTTACTGACAACCCAAGTGACCTTTGTCAGTGATAAAAAAATTCCAAGATGGGCACCTGTTCAGGGGAAGGCAAGTGGACACATGTCACCACGACCAGACAACCAGTGTGCAGACTGGGTTTGCCACAGATGCCCACAAGCTTTCTCGTCAACATGATAGAAGACCTTGACAACCCCTTCAAGGGAAGTGTGTGGAAGGTGATTGTCCTCGACGTACAATAAAGGAAATTACAGGTCCTCTAGCAATCTGGCTGTCTGGAAGGTTAAGAAAGAATATGTTTGGAAGCCCCATGCCCCAACTGACCTCTCTGAAGAATGACTTTAAATGTTCTCACAGCTGTGCATACATTAGCTACCAGACGAGGAGTGGAAGCCATGAGGAGTTTTTTCGCCTTGAGAACCAAGCGTACCAAGTGCAAGTCTCCGACCAAGTGCCAAGAGTGACCTTGCATGCCAGACACCTGCTGCAACCAGTACAGTACTGTATAAAAGATTTTTGAGGCTGCCATCATCCAGATGTTGAAACCAGCTGCTGCCAAGAACATTGATGAGTATGGCAGTCAGATCTTCGTCCCTTACCTATCCAGAAAGCTGCAGGATGCGTCACGCCTGGATCTAATGTGGGACACCTACACTAAGGATTCTCTGAAATGCATGGCCAGAACAAAACATGGGAAAGGAGAGTGGTAGCTGCAGCAGCCATACAAGGAAATTGGCAGTTTCATCTGCATGGACTGCAACAGGACGGAGCTCTTCAGGTTCCTGTTAGAAGCTGTCCTCAAGTAGTTCGGCAAGGAGGGCAAACAGTTTGTCATCACTGAGGGAGAGGGAGTTTTCGGCAAGCCAGGACTGGAGGATCTTCTGACATCAATTCCATGAAGACATGAGGAAGCCGACAGTTGCATGTTGCTGCAAGAGTCACAAGATGCACAGCATGGCCACAGCAAGATCCTGATCCAGAGGATTGACACAGACATCATGGTGTTGACCATGTTTGTGGCACAGGATCTGTAACCAAAAGATGAACTGTGGCTAGCGTTCGGAACTGGAAAAAGCTTCCAGTACTTTGCAGAAGAGGGTATAAGAAATAAACTGTCAAAGCTAAAGGTCCATAAGAGTCCCGGCCCTGACATGGTGCATCCCAGAGTGCTAAGAGAGTTATGCAACAAGCTTGCCGAGCCCCTGAAGAACCTGTTCTGTAAATACTTGGATGGACAAAAGGTCCCCAGTGATTGGAAAATGGCTTATGTGAGTCCTATCTTCAAAAAGGGGGATCGTCACTCCACGAAGAACTATAGACCGGTGAGCCTGACCAGCATAGTATGTAAAGTACTTGAGAGCATTATCAGAGATGCGGCGATGGAACATCTACTACGAAACAACCTTGTAAAGGATTGCCAACACGGTTTTATGCCGGGGCGCTCCTGCTTCATACAATTGCTCAAGGTAATGGATATTTGGACCCATATTCTAGAACTAAGTGGTAATATAGACAATATATACCTAGATTATGTCAAGGCTTTCGACAGTGTACCACATGAAAGTCTGAAAATCTCTAACTGGAAGGGTACGGAATTCGAGGAAATATCCTAGCGTGGATAGAAGACTTTCTACGTGACCGCAAGCAGTGTGTGGTGATTAATGACACGAATTTATCATCTGTACCTATCACAGGCGGAATACCACAGGGCAGTGTATTGGGCCCGCTGTTGTTTGTTTGTTTCATAAATGACATGCTTGATGCTGTACATTCCTCCATACAAATGTTTGCGGATGATGTCAAGTTATTTTGGGAAATAAAAAACCAAGCGGATTGTGGAGAGCTGCAGAAGGATCTCTGTGAGCTCCAAGAATGGTCGTAAAGATGGCTGCTGAGATTCAATGTCACAAAGTGTAAGAGGATGCACCTGGGGCATACCAACGGTAAGGAGGCGTATCATATGTCCCAACGAGATGAAGAAACTGCACTATTTGAGATTGAATGTGAGAAAGACCTAGGTGTGTATGTTGACAATGAGCTGAAGTTCTCGGGCCATTGCGAGAAGAGGGTAAATCAGGTAAATAAATTATTAGGCCTTATAAGAAGGTAGTTCAGATATCTAGACGGTCCGTCCTTCGTAACGATCTTCGAGAGTGAAGTGCTTCCCCATCTGGAGTACTGTCACCCCGTCTGGTTCCCGAGATATACTAGGGGCTGTCAGTTGATTGAAAAATGTTCAAAGGAGGGCCACCAGACTGGTGCCTGCCCTTCTGCACCTCAGCTACCCTGAGAGATTGGAGCGCCTGAACTTGCCTAGCTTATACTACAGACGAGCAAGGGGTAACTTAATTGAGGTGTATAAGCATCTCAAGGGGCACTACTCATTCAAGTGTCCTTACCTGGAGCTGGCGGAAGCTCACTCCACAAGGGGTCACAGCTCAAGGCTGAAGAAGCTGCAGGTCCAGAAAACTGTGAGGGCAAACTTTTTCGGAATGAGATTTGTGAACTCTTGGAACAATCTGCCAGAGAGTGTTGTGACGGCACCGAGTGTGAGCTCTTTGAAGGCCAGACTTGAACAACACTGGAGCAGGTTCAAGTACATTCAGGAGCCAGTGCATGCCACATTCTTGCCAACAGTGAAAAACAGAGACGTGGCCGATCGCCCAAGCGGCTAACGAGCCGATCAGTGGTGAAGAGGATAAACGTGAAAGTAAAAAGGATTGAAAGATCAGTAAGACAAGCATGACCTCTTTCTATGATTCTCTATATATTTTTCAAATAACCTCTTTATTTAGTATTGAACAGCAATGCCAGAATAATTCACCCACAGTTACCAAACAATATAAAAATTCCCATATCGGGATATGCTGATGATTCTAGTTTTTGTTGCTACACACCAGCCCATAATTGAGGTTAGCAGAGAAATACAAAGGTTTGAGGAAGCAACAGGTGCTAAATTAAACAGAGATAAAACAAGTATTAATTATGGGCTTGGGTGAGTGGAAGATAAAGAGATTTATGGCCTGTGCTGTAGATGAGATCAGCAGAATATTCCAAAGTCTTAGGTTATGAACACACAGGATGAATTGGAAGAAAATCTTGGAAAATTGTTTATCAAACAGAAAATTATCTTTGTACCAAAAAGCAATCACTGTTAATTCAAAAGTTTTGTCCAAGGTATGGTACCTACTCCATACATTTCCATTAAATAAAATGTACTCACAGAAAATTGAATCATGTATTTTTACATGCATATGGAGTGGTATGTACCAGCCAATTAAAAGACAAACTCTGTATTTACCTGTCAAACAAGGAGGTATTGGAGTAGTTAATGTGTTTTGTAAAGCAGATGCTATATTATGTACAACTTTCATAAAAATAGCTTCAGACCATGAAAAGAGGAAATCTTTAACTCCATATTATACAAGTAAAAGGACCAGTTATCTATTAGATAAGAAACCTTCAGATAATGATTCCTACTTGTCTCCACCTTATTATAGTACAGGGTAATGCAATCAATACCCTAAGAAGGATAGCAAGGCATGAAAACTTTCCCAATGTCAGGAATAAAGATGTATACAATATGTTAATGACATGGACAAAACCAGCAGCTGAAGAAAGTATCTTTTGTTTAAATGGCCTTTTATTTGGGAAAATATTACATGCAAATATTTGGATCTTCACCAGAGAGGCTTCATATATAGGAATATTCATGGAACTCTACCAACAACTCAGAGACTAAAAATAAAACAAAATGATAGTTGTGTAAGATGTGGTGAGGTAGATTATCCATTACATATATTTTACTTCTGCTTCCATAACAAAGAAATAATTAAATACGTAGTTTAAAAATATCCTGAATACAGTCTGCAATGTTAATAGCAAATTATTTGTATATTTTTTAATGTTTAATATTAACTGTAGTAATAATAAGGATAAGAACACAATAATCATGCTAATGTTAGATTATATTTACTGTACTGTATGTGGTTAATTGGAAGGGAAATTATAATGTTTAGGAGACTATAGTCTTTATTAAAAGCAGGATATATTATAATAAATGGATGATCAAGTGTATTTTAAAAGAAAAATCATCCAAATATATCACGGACAAATATATTAATAATGTATTCAATATTAATGTATATGTAAATTTTAAGATTTTTAATAAAAGATAAAAGAATCAGGTGTCAAATGAAAGAAACAAATACTTTAAATTGCACTGTAGTTCACAGAAGCCATCGGGTAGTGTTGCTCATGTTTTATTACTACAGAATGTCTATAAAGTTCAGTATCATAAGAAAACCAAGCTCAAGATATTGTGTGTTGTTTTACAGCTCAATATCTTACATCGAGTTTAAGAGCTTTTTTGTTTCACATTACAATACCACGGTAGTTTTTCATATTTTTTATGTGGCTTCTAGTGCTCACTCGGGGCATTTTCCTTGAAATCAATGTTTTGTTTGTTATCATTATGATAAAGCAGTTCAGGGGATAATGATGTTGGTAGCAATTTTTAGGCCAATTGAGATCTGATAAACTCTTATTCAATTATATTCAAAACAAGTCTAGATTCCTTCTCCAATACTGAGTCAGAGGTACGAGGCAGGTGAGAGAGTTGTTTGTCCAGTGCCTCAGTGTTATAAACTCTATGCTAGGGTGCTAGAGTATTTGTTTTTTACTCCTTTGTTTTATTTTTTGTGAGAGGAGTTATGTGTACCCTCAAGGAGATTTGTTATGGGTAATTAATGAAACTTCCTGGAACCCTTTATAATTTTCTTCTCTGACTTACAACTTACAGTACTTCATAGTTCAAAATTTAGAAATTTGTGGTTCCTTGATATTAAATGTCATTATTGTTTATCACAAATTATCAGCACAAATTTGGCTCACGTTTCAAGAAATTTGAGACCTTGATAGCCACTGAGAAGTCTCCAGACTTAATTCTCCAATAGAAATGTTGTGTTCTGACCTCACTAGAGGAAAGGTCACGGCAGGCTTAGCTCCCGGGGGATAATCATCAGATATGGCCAGTGCTACGTGTGGTCAGGGGTGTGCACTTTTGTGGGCCGAGTTGGAGAGGGCCAAGGAAGAAATAGAGAGGGCCAAGTTTGAGAACTTGAAATTAAAGGAAGAGCTGGCGAGGATGAAGGAAGAGGCGAGACAAGGAAAGCCAGTGTCTGACGAAAACTCAGGCGAATGGAAGGTTGTGAGGAGAGGGACGACCAAACTGGTGGTGAAAAAACACACCAAGGATACGACAACAACGACAACAACGACAACAACAGCTAAGTGTACCAACTCGTTCATTCCCTTGATAGACGAATTGGACGTTAGTACAGTCAGGGACAGGGCTGACAACGAAAGTACAAAAACTTTAATTGTTGGCGACCCACAGGTACGGTGCTTGGACAGAGCCTTTTGTGGTAAAACTAAAAATAGGATGAGGGTGTGTTTGCCAGGAGCTGGGGTGTGGGATATAGTTAACAGGATGGACAATATCTTGTCTAGTAATGGGAACAAACCCATTATCTGCCTCAGTGCAGGAGGCAATGATATTGGCCGGTGTAGGAGCGAGGAGCTACTTGATAAGTTCAAGGCAGCTATAGATCGTATTAGGTCTAAGGGAGGGATCCCTATCATATGTGGTGTCCTGCCTAGAAGGAGAGTTGGCAATGAATGGTTGTCAAGGGCAGTTGGTGTCAACGGCCGTCTTGACAGATATTGCAAGTCAATATCAGTCCCATTCATTGACAACTGGTACAACTTTTACGGCAGAAGGGACCTTTATGCTAGGGATGGGGTGCACCTGTCTAAGGATGGGATGGCAACCCTCGCTGGGTCTCTAGAGGGGGCAGTTGAAAGATATCAAAGTCTTTAAACTACTAGGGGAATATATGGGCACGGGGGTGGAGGAGACTGCAATGGGAGCGGGTAAACAAAGTGAAAGATTACAGGGAAATAGTGTTAGGAATGATGACAAAACTAAATTAGGCAGGGAGTTAAAACCTAAACGCGGTAAAGGGAGGACTCAGAACACGACTAACTTAAATGTCTACTACGCCAACAGTAGAAGTATGAGAAACAAAATGGATAAAATTAGGGCCTTGGTATGTACCGAAAAAAATCGATATAATAGCATTCACTGAAACATGGATCAACCTAGACTCACGTGAGTTACCTGTCGAATACCAAATTGCAGGTTAATAATTATTCCATACCGATAGGCAGATCAGGAAAGGAGGCGGAGTAGCAATCTATGTCAGGGATAATCTCAAGTGTGAAATAAATATGGAAATAAAAATTGAGTGGATTACAGAAACAATTTGGATAGAATTATTCGATGGTAGGGAAAAATTAATCACAGGAGAAATATATGGACCTCCCAATCTTGATAGAGTTAATGAGCGACTTATCTGGGATGAAATGCGCAGGGCTTCCATACACAACAAAGTCTGTATAGTAGGCGACTTTAACCTTGGCCAAATAGATTGGATTGACCTTACGGGTAACTCAGAATCAAAGGATTTTCTCGAAACGATCCAGGACTGTTTCCTAAGTCAACATATAACCGAACCCACCCGGGGTAATAATATACTCCTTTTAGTTCTGTCAAACAGAGAAAACCTCATTAGCAATGTCGAGGTAGGGAAAGAACTTGCAAACAGTGACCACAAAGAAGTTAGATTCCAGTTAGATTTTCAGGGCAGACGTAAGGAAAATTCCACAAGAGTCCCAGATTTCAGAAGGGCAAACTTTGATGGTTTGAAGAGACAGTTGAGAGAAGGAGTATCATGCTTGGGGGTGAACTACACCGACCTCACCCCACCCATGAACCTGACGGTTGAATCCGACCTGATAACGAGATGTGAGGTTGCCGAGTTCCACGACAATTTAAATAATGAGTTACTTAATGCACAAAGGCAGAGCACACCATACAAAAAACTCAGATCAGACAACAATGACCCTAAATGGATAAATAATTATTTAAAGAACATTATTGGCCAAAGGAAGGCTATAGGTAGAAGGATAAATCGTGGCGAAATTTACCTCCGGGATTATTATAAGGTATTGGCCAGCAGGGTTAAGACCGAGATGAGGAAAGCAAAGAGGAATCATGAGGTGAAGATAGCAAGGGAGGCGCAGACAAACCCCAAAGGATTCTATCAAATGTATCAACTAAAACACGAGAAAAGATTGGACCAGTACAATCAGATACCAGCGAGCTAAATGATAATGACAGAGAAATGAGCAATAATCTGAATAAATATTTTTCAACAGTTTTCACCACCGAAAATTTAAACATGATACCCGAAGCACCGACTCTATACAGAGATAGTGAAGAAAACAAATTAAGCGAGAGAGTAGTGACTAGTAACGATGTTAGTAAGCAAATAGACAAACTAAAGACTAATAAGTCACCTGGTCCCGATGAGATATTTGCCAGAGTATTAAAGGAATGTAAGGAAGAGCTTAGTATGCCCTTGGCAAAGTTGTTTAACATGTCCTTAAAAGCAGGTGTAGTACCAGAATCTTGGAGGATAGCGAATGTAATACCACTTTTCAAGAAGGGGGATAGATCACTATCCTCTAACTACTGTCCAATCAGTCTAACATCAATAGTAGGCAAATTACTGGAAGCAATAATTTCAAACTCTATTCGAAATCACCTGGAGAAGCACCAATTGATCAATGATTCCCAGCATGGCTTCACAAGCGGGTGTTCATGTCTAAATAATCTATTAACATTCTTTTCATCAGTTTTCGAATCGGTGGACGAGGGGCACAATTATGATGTGGTATATCTCGACTTTAGCAATGCCTTCGACAGAGTCCCCCACGAAAAACTTATTAGAAAGGTAGAAGCACATGGCATCAAAGGTAATATCCTTAAATGGATTAGGACGTGGTTACAGGACAAGAAACAGCGAGTGAGCATTAACGGCACTAAATCCCATTGGAGCAACGTCACTAGTGGAGTTCCTCAAGGCTCAGTACTTGGACCATTATTATTTATTATATACATAAATGACATAGATATCGGCATAGACAGCAACATAAGTAAATTTGCTGCTGACACTAAAATAGGACATGTAATTAAATCTGACGAGGACTCTGCAAAACTACAGGAAGATCTAAACAAATTTTTCGAATGGTCTGCAAAATGGCAGATGAAATTCAACGTGGACAAATATAAAGTACTCAGTATAGGAGATGTAAACAGGGAAACCAGATACCAGATGAACAACGATGCCATTGAGAAATCCGACTGCGAGAGAGATTTAGGAGTAATGATAAGTAGGAACCTTAAGCCAAGTAAACAATGCTCGTAACAAGGCTAATAAAGTACTTGGGTTCGTACAAAGGAGTGTTTGTTACAAGACTAGCGAGGTCATCTTACGATTATATCTTGCGCTTGTGAGACCTCACCTGGATTACGCAGTTCAGTTCTGGTCACCGTATTACAGAATGGATATAGAATCCTTGGAAAGAATTCAGAGGAGAATGACAAGACTAATCCCGGGCATTAGGAACCTTGAGTAGAGAGACAGGTTAAAACAACTTAATTTGCACTCCCTCGAGAGACGTAGAGCGAGGGGCGACTTGATAGAGGTGTATATATGGAAGTCAGGGCTAAACATAGGGGACATTCCAAAGTACTCAAACTATCCAACTAGGAGCGAACTCGTAACAATGGTTTTAAATTAGACAAATTTAGTTTTAGGCCCGAAATAGGTAAACACTGGTTTGGAAACTGAGTAGTGGATGAATGGAACACGTTACTAAATATCATTATTAACTCGAATACGCTGGATAGCTTCAAACATAGGTTGGATGCTTATATGAGCAATAGGGGTTGGGTGTAAATGGGACTGCCCAGTATGGGCCAATAGGCCCGCTGCAGTTTCCTCCATTCTTATGTTCTTATGTTAAATCAGATCACTGGTATGACAGTAGCTACCCCAGTGTCCAGTATTACTCTACTGAGCTCTGTGGATGTCAGTTGGAGAGTTCATAAGGTTATAGCCAAAATGAAAGTAGGGATAACTCCCCTTGTAGAGTACAAGTTAGTTAGCACTTGGTGCCGCTCCTTTCCATTAGCTAGCTGGTTTCAGATATGCAACCAAGCTATTAATCCATCTCCCAATGGGTAACTTGGAAATCAGCTGGAACTGACTGTTCTGTTGCCTGGAGTTCCATTATAGTCAAACCAGCAGACAGATGAGGCGTGAGCATACTGGTGTTGCATCACAACTCATTGCCTTCTACTTTAAATGGAGACTGTTACTTCATTAAGTGAACTTTCAGGGACTTGGTTGTGATAGAAAGGTGATAATAGTTCATGAAATTGTCCCAGCCACTGATATTTGAGGGTTTGTCTGAGTTTCCTGTCTGTGAACTTAGTACTAAACATTAAAAAAATATGTCTAATAGTTCTGAACTTGACCATGCAATAGGATTTCAGGATCAATCCTTTAATAATATTTTAGTACAATATGTCATTGAAAACATTGTTTATATAATTTGTTAGAATATAGAATCTCTCATTAGAGCAAGACACTAAATTACCTTCATAATTTTAATTTAATCTTTTGTTCAGGTCCCTACCCTTTATAATAAAATATTTTCTCCTGTTTGTGTACAGATGACCTTGGCAGCTGTAATTCCACCAAGCACTGCACAGTCCTTCACTGAAAGTGATGACAATTTGCAAAACACACATTTTATATTTGCAAGCTTATTATTGCTACATGTCTGTATTATCCTTGATGAGCAGCATGAACTGAGATGAATTAAAATTGCCTTCTCATATAAAATCATTTTGTCAATTGCTGATCTGACTTTCTGCCTCATTTACACACAATTACAGGGTCTCAATTGTTTCTCTTACTTTGACAACACAACATATATATATCAGTTCTCACTCTTGATATATTTTTTTTTATTTATTTATGACTCTTTATTATTATTACAGGTATTATTATTATTATTATTATTATTATTATTATTATTATTATTATTATTATTATTATTATTTATGTACATTTAAATTTTTATTATTATTATTATTGTTATTTGTTTTCATATATTTTATTAATTTTATTATTATTATTATTATTATTATTATTATTATTATTATTATTATTATTATTATTATTATTATTATTATTATTATTATTATTATTATTATTATTATTATTATTATTATTATTATTATTATTATTATTATTATTATTATTATTATTATTATTATTATTATCATAATTATTATTTTATTATATTTTCGCCCCTCAGGCCTTTATGTGGGTCATTAAAAATGACCTGTGCCCGGGTGGGCTGAAGGGAACGGGACACCACAAAGAGTCCTCCACCGCAACCCCGTCACAGTGACCGTCAGTGACACGAGACTAAGTGTGTTAACCTAGGTTGTTATCCCCGTGGAAATATCACGTGTGGATGCCTGGTTGTGACAAGAGCAATCCAGGCTGGCCTATCAAACCTACAGTAAATGGTTAATCAAGTCACTCTTACAGAGTTAGAAGAAGAAGAACATAAGAAAATAAGGAGTCTGCAATAGGCCAGTTGGCCTGTGCATGGCAGCTCCTGTCGAGAGTTACTACCACTCTCTCTTATCCATGAATCTATCCAGCCTCCCTTTGAAACTTTCCAGGGTTCCAGTACTTACTACAAAGTTGCTAAGCTTGTTCCACTCGTCCACCACCCTCTTTGTAAACCAGTTCCTTCCTATCTCCCTCCTAAACCTAAGCTTATCCAACTTGAATCCGTTGATCCGAGTACTATCCTGCTCGGATATTATAAGAACTTTATCTATATCACCTTTATTGATTCCTTTCACCCACTTGAATACTTCTATCATATCTCCCCGCACTCTTCGTCTTTCTAGGGAATGCAAGTTTAGTTTCTTTAACCTATCATGATATGGAAGGGTTCTAAGTCCAGGAATCATTTTCGTCATTCTTCGCTGCACCGACTCTAGTGAATTGATATCCATTCTATAATAAGGGCACCAGAACTGAACCGCATAATCGAGGTGCGGCCTGACTAGCGCAAGATATAGTTGCAATAAGACCTCTGCACTCTTATTACTTACACTTCTAGATATAAAACCCAATACAGTACTCTGTTTGCCTTATTTCGAACATTAACGCACTGTTTTCTAGGCCGTAGGTCCGGGCTTACAAGTACCCCTAGGTCTCTTTCACAAGTCGACTTCTCTAGGTTGATGTTGTTAAGGCTGTATACATTGACAGTATTTGTTCTTCCAATATTAAGTACGCTGCACTTGCTGGTGTTGAATTTCATTTGCCATTTTTCAGACCACCCCTGCAGCTTATTTAGATCCTCCTGTAATGCATTTACATCCTGCCCTGAATTAATCTGCCGCCCTATTTTGGTGTCATCCGCAAACTTGCTAATGTCACTGCTGATCCCAGTATCTAGATCATTTATGTAGATAATGAACAAGAGTGGGCCTAGTACTGACCCCTGGGGAACCCCACTGGTTACACGACCCCACTCAGATTTAACACCATCTACGCTGACCCTTTGCGTTCTATCGGTGAGCCATGATTTTATCCAATTTAAAACTTTCCCCTCGATACCATGAGCCTTAATTTTTCTCAGAAGCCTCTGATGCGGTACTCTGTCAAATGCTTTGGTAAAGTCTAAGTAAATAACATCGTAATTTTCGTCATTATCTACTGTTAGGTATTCTGGGTAATAAGTTCTATATACAGGAGAGAACACAAACACCTGTATAGTTTTGTAGGTTCGGTTTACTGGATAAGAGTATGTACACAGAGGTGGATAGCACTGCTCCCTAGCTAAGGTCCTGGTCAACTACCATAGACGACGTATGGCAAGTGATACATTAGCAGCTTCCATACGTCGCCAGGCACATTAATTAAGCGTGTGGGATATGGTAATAACATTGCCACACGCTGCTAGCTAGGCTGAATAAATATAAATGGAGCACATACATAATATACATACATAATACATAATCCAGCATACATAATATACATACACCTCCCTCCCCCCTATACGCTCATAGCAAAGTCTTGAGCGGACCTCTTCTTCTGGATCCGTTCTGAGCGTCGAGGGACTTCATCACTGGGAAGGGTGTGGGACTCAACACTGGTGGCGGGGCCAGCAGAAGGCAGTGTTACGGGGCGGAGAAAACGGCGGTTCCTCCACCACACGCGACCACTGGGTAACCGCACCTGGTAGTCCCGTGACCTGCCGAGACCCATGACTACGCCTACTTTGTCCCAACGTAGGGAGGTCGGGTCCTGAACACGGACTTGGGTACCGACACTCAACCTGGGGAGAGAACGGGCGTGGTCGTTGTAGCGGGCGACGACGTCCTGAACACGTTCGGCGGCTCGGCGATCACAATCCTCTGTCTTAGCCTGCCACTCCTTGGAGAAGGATTGAGGGTGAGCAGGGACACAAGAACGAAGGGGGCGTCCATACAAAACCTGGGCAGGGGAGCGTCCGGTGTAGTTAGGTGTGTTGCGGAGTTCAAGAAGACCCCGGTCGAAGGCCTCGCAGTCAATATTCCCAGAAGGGGCCACCTTAAGGATGAGGTGCTTCAAAGATTTGACAGCAGCCTCAGCGTGGCCGTTGGACTGCGGGTAATGGGGCGATGACAACACATGCCGGACTCCCCATCGGTCAAGGAACGCAGCAAAGTCCCGGCTTGTGAACTGAGGCCCTCCGTCGGTTCGCAGGCGTACAGGAACGCCCACGTCACGGAAGTAGTGGCGGAACTTGCTGATGGTGGCGGCAGACGTCGTGTCATTACCGCCCTTGATGACAACCGGCCAACCAGAGAGACGGTCGACGATAACCAGGAAGGACTTTCCTGACACACAGAAAAAGTCGGCCGACACAGACTCAAAGGGGCGGGTGGGGTTGTCGTCACTCATGAAGGGTACCTGCTGCTGGCTGGGTTGTAATACGTGGCGGGGCTTACACACCTGGACAGCATTGGAGATGTCGGGGTCGATGCCAGGCCGGAACACAGTCTGTCGTGCACGTCGTTTGGTGGCCTCAGCTCCACGGTGACTGTCGTGAAGGCGAGCCAAGGCGTGGGGACGTGATGCAGCAGGGACAACTACCGAAGGAGAGGTGTCACTGGCCAGAGGTAGGGGTAGGGCGGCAGCAGGGTAGTTGCTGCTCCCTTCATGCACCCTGTTGGCGTAATTTACCTCGAGAATCGGTGTTGGGAAGTCCTGGGAGATGATGGCCAACTCTTGACAATGTCTGTAGGACAGCAAGGGAGTCGGGACACCATTATGCACGTCAATCCAGGCCTGACACGACCTGTTGCCAAAGGTGACATGTGCATAGAGTGAACCCAGGGCTGGGGCCATCTGTGAACCATCTGCCATGACGCAGAGGTCCTCGGGAGGCGGTCCTAGATCGCTTGGAGAGAGCCCCAAGCATCGCAAATGCTGGGGACCGATGACTGTAGCATCAGCGCCGGTGTCGGGCAACATCTGAAGACGGGATGACACACCGCCGTAGGTCACGATGACGCTGATGTACTGGGGGACTTTGGTCCTGGGATGCGAGGAGTACACCCTCCTAAAATGGGTCGGGCTTTGTCCAGGGTCGTCGTGCCTCTGATTTGGCGACTGTGGGCGGCCCTCACTGGTAGAAGGGCGCCGAAGCTTCCGCCGACGCTGTCCCTTGGGTTCGTGGGTAGGGCAACACTTGTCATAGTGGCCCAGACGACCGCACACATTGCACTGTACGTACTTAGCTGGGCACCGCACTGTGAGCGACCAGTGGCCCATACGGTCACAACTGTTGCAGGTAGACTGAGCAGCTGGACACACCTGTGTTCCGTGCTGCTTACCACAGTTGTTACAAAATGAACCGGGCGTGGACGTGGTGGGCGAAGGCGTAGGAGCAGACTTCTTGTCCTTCTTGTACCGGGACACAGCGCGTACAGCTGTAGGGGGAGCTCGGATGGCAGAGGTGGCACACCTGGCAGCCTCATAGGAGCGACATATCGTCAACACATCCTGAAGAGAAGAGGAAGAGTCGAGGGAGGTGAGGCGTTGGACAAGTTCCTCGTCCTTAACACCCATCAGGATCACCTGCTTCAACTGGGTCTCCTCGCACTGCTGGTGGTGGCCTAAACATATATCTACCTCTTCCGAGGCTCTCTTAAGACGTACATAAAAAGCGTCAAAAGACTCACCCTCCATCTGTCTGCAGCTAAACAATTCCCTCCTGCGCAGAGCTTCATTCTGCTGTCCTTTGATGTGCCGTTGTAGAACGTCCAGTACCTCCTCTACAGACAGCGAAGAGGTTGGGGGTACCTGCAACGTATGTTCTAAGACACGCTGAACTTCCAAGGACAGGCACATACGCAGCTGGATGAGTTGTTTAGGCTGTGACAAACTCTGGAGATCCACCATTGTAGCATAATCAGCCCACCGCCGCCGCCATTCGCGAAAAGTCTGGAAATTTACATCAGGCTCCAAGATGGGCGGCGTTTGAGCTGCTGCTTTAGGTGGGGCTGGGGGGCGTGAAGGAAGCATGGATGAGGTATCTGAACCATTCAGTACCGAGGCAGTGTTAGAGCCAGGGGCTTGGTTAACAGTGAGGCGAGATATCAAGGCTTCAAACCGTGCACTGTCTTCCATTCTCCGTTGGTGGTCTCGTTCTGCCTCTGCTTGCCTTCTGTGCTCATCCGCCAAACGTCTGTGAGCTTCATCCTCGCGTCTCTCATCTCTCATAAACTTCATTAAGGCAATTATCTCTGGAGATAACGCTGAATGTTGAGGTGAAGGGCTGCGCGATGTTGTGGGAGCTGGGCCGGCCTGGTCATCCATCTCTGGGGGACTATCATCCGCTTGACTCATCCAGGCGCTGGGTCCACGGCTACGTAAGGCATGAGACATAACTACTTTATCTGTGTACTGTGTCTTAAATCAGTGTTGACCGGTCAGCCCGTCGTATCAACAAGATTTCAGACAAAAAATTTAATTAAATACACAGATAAGTAGGTTATATATATAAAATATATATAAGAAAGCCGCGCGGTCAGCAAGTGTTAGTACATGTATGTGTGTGTGTCCCAGGCAGGCAGAGCGTCTCGCCCCAGCTGTGAGGGGGGGTGGAGGCGGCGCTGTGAGGGAGGGGGGTGGAGATAGGAGTAGCTCAGTCGCTCTCTGTAAACGGTCAGAGGAGGGTGCGCTGAGCTCTACACCCCACAAATGCCCAGAACATGCCGTATACCTTGGAAATCCGTTCGAACAAGGTCACACATGAATGGCACGAAACACACAATGCACTAAACACTTCACAGAAAATCACTGTCACTGACACTGCTCAAAGTTGCGAAATTCTTCGAGGGATGACGCGGGGTTGACCCAAGGCGGGGATCCATCAGCCGGCTTTCCACAAACTTGCACTAATCACTCGTAATAATCCAGTAAAACTACGCACTGCGCCATGTTAGATGTTCTGGGTAATAAGTTCTATATACAGGAGAGAACACAAACACCTGTATAGTTTTGTAGGTTCGGTTTACTGGATAAGAGTATGTACACAGAGGTGGATAGCACTGCTCCCTAGCTAAGGTCCTGGTCAACTACCATAGACGACGTATGGCAAGTGATACATTAGCAGCTTCCATACGTCGCCAGGCACATTAATTAAGCGTGTGGGATATGGTAATAACATTGCCACACGCTGCTAGCTAGGCTGAATAAATATAAATGGAGCACATACATAATATACATACATAATACATAATCCAGCATACATAATATACATACATCTACTACCTCGAAGAGTTTCCTAAAAAATGTCAGCAGATTTGTTAGACAAGATTTTCCCTTTGTAAACCCATGTTGAGAGTCGTAGATTAATTTGCTTTTCTCTAAATGCGATCGGATGTTATCTGCTATAATTGATTCAAGAAATTTCCCCACTACTGACGTCAAACTGATCGGCCGGTAATTTGACGCTGATGCTCTGTCTCCCTTTTTGAATATGGGTACTACATTTGCCTGTTCTCCTGCTCGACACCCGTCTACAGTGACCGTGATCGACACGAGATTAAGTGTGTTCATCTAGGTTTGTATTCCCGTGGAAAAATCACGTGTGGAAGCCTGGTTGCAACAAAAGCAATCCAGGCTGGCCTATTGAACCTAAGTGGTTAATCAAGTCATGCTTACCAGTTCTCCTTGGGCGACAACCATCTACTGTGTCTGTCAGTGACGCGAGACTATGTGTGGTATCCCAAGAGTACCTTTTTGTTGTTATTCCCCGTGGAAAGAAGTTCTTGCAGAAGCCGGGTTGCAACAAGAGCAATTCAGGCTGGCAGTAAATGTATCACTTGAAGACTTTAGGCTCTGTTAAGTCATACTCATAGTAAAGTAATCATATGTGTCCCCAAGTTGAAAATTCCCTTTTTTGGAAGATTAATTTTATTACAGCGTGAATGTAAGTGACTCATATATCCATGCAAATTGTAAATCATTGTATGGAAGCTTGCCAAATAAATGTAAGCGCAATTATCTGTCCGTGATCCTATCTTATTATTACTAAAGGTTATGATTGATTGGTTATGACAAAGTATAACCAATAACTTAGATGGATGTTGGAAATTAATGGAACTCATTAAATCATCATTTATCAAGTATAAATCATGGAATGTAGGGTGGTGGAGTGAATTTCTACGTAGATAATCTCCTGTAAGTAACTAGTGTGGAGGTATCGAACACAATATAATATAATATAACCTTATTTAACATCCACACCTTGACATTACAATATAAACCACGACAACTTTTGTTAGAGAATAATGAAAATTGTCATACAAACTCTTCGGGGTATTATTATTAAAGACTTGGACCTTGCATAAGAAAACAATACCACTTGAAAGCAGGTTCATTAGGCCTTGACAGTCTATCAGGAGTAGTGTAGATAAACATGCTGCTGTAGGCCTTCAGTACACAAGGAGGCAGTATAGCCAGCAATGCACTCAACTGCCTTCACTTCTCCAACTGTGAAGTTAAACATTACCACAGCTGGGTTAACTGGGGGCTGCACCAGGAATGAACCAGCAAACTTTAAGACTCAACCGGCACACCAAAAAAAGCACTGATAACATGCTAAAAAAATAAATAAATAAAATAAATAAAATGCAGAGCAACCTCTCCGAGAATTGCTACACACTACAATTCATCAAACATGTCCATTTATAGAAAACAATTGCTAGTCACAAGAAATCACGAGTTAATTAAGACAACAAACCCCCTGATAAACAAAGTTTGAACCTGATGCCCCCCAACAGAAGGGTACTAACACTGAAGTGCAGATGGTGGCCCCTTCTAGACCATATCTTATAAACATTGCCCACCAATGTAAACTGAAGAACGAAAGAGTTAGACGAAGAGGAATTATTGGTCGTGTAATCTTATTAAGAGGACAGGTTATTATTCGGTTTAGCACATCTTCAAATCACAAAGAAGCACTTACTTTTTTGGCAATTTCTACCTGATATATACATTCCTCAGCCCTTAAAGCCTCTTGGAAACATATTTCTTTCAGAAAAATCGCACAAGTCAGGAACGCCTAAGAAATTAGATCAATAAACCTCCACCCGCCATTTCTTGTCCCACCCGAGCTGTCTGGAGACATGAGGCGTGTCAAACTGCCTGCCTCCGCTCACTTCCGCAGGGTTTAGGGCCCCCCGCAAGGGTTAGGTGAGGTTAAGTTAGGTTAGGTTAAGGTAGGTTAATTAAGTAAAAGTTAGGGGTCTAGATGTCTGGTTTCTGATGTATTTGGATGTATTTTGTTCAGATCTCACCTTCGTTTTTGATGGAAAATAGCCGTTTTTGATCAAGAATGACTTGCATCTTAAAAAAACAAAAAACACGACGCATTTCCCAATGGAAATGAAGGTCAGATCTGAACAAAACACATCAGAAATCAAACATCTCGAGAAAAATTCGATGGTGTGCTGAAACAAATAATTACCAGTGGACAACTTTGTAATAAATAATTAGTTAATTGATGTGAAGCATGTTTGTATCTTATAATCTAACAGAATATTAATTTTGTATTTATTTTCAAGGAATGAGCTTACAAATGATATAACCAATAATATATGTCATAAGAACTATCACCATGCATCAAAAACAAGTTACTGTATCAATTAACATTAATAACCAAACTGTTCTTGAATGTGGTACATTATATTTCAATTACATAAGACAACAGGAGTTACAATGACACAAACACTCCACAGTCTTTTACTTTTACATCCTGTGGGTTGCTTAATCCAACAACTGCCAACAGAACATCCATGCCAACTTTGACTTTGCCAAAACTCATACAATCTGAACTTCCTGGAAGGTCTTTTGTATAGATAAGAAACTGGCTGCTCTTGTTGCCATGGTTATGACCTGAAACTAGTCCTACAACAATATTTCGTGGGATCCCTTCACTATGATCCAGGCCTGACAATACGGCAGCACCACCAGTTCCATCATTGTGCTCATAGTCACCACCAATGATGAACTCTCCAGGGTTACCCCTGTTACCAACACTCAAGAACTTGGTGTCGATGTAAGATGGGCCCCTTTCTCCTGTGCACAATTCCAGGAACTGCTGACCACGTCCAGAAGTAGCATCTAATCGGATATGAACTTGTCCTTGTGTCACATCTCCCCATTCTAAGTCCAGAAAGACGGAAACTGAGGAATCACCTACAAGACTCCGCAGGTAACTGTACTGAAGAGATATAAACCATGCTTGTTAGAATAATAGTTGTGCAAAAAAAATGTATTAGTTACTACAAGTACAGTATACACATTTAATATACTTCTGGGGAAAAGATATGTAAACACTAATAACTACATTACCAACGCACCTGGATGTAGTACCTCGTCTGCTGATGTTACACCTACAACTGACCAACTAGACGGAGAGGACTTACATAAGAACATAAGAAAATAAAGAGCCTGCAATAGGCCGGTTGGCCTGTGCGTGGCAGCTCCTGTCGAGAGTTACTACCACTCTCTATCATCCATGAATCTATCTAGCCTCCTTTAAAACTTTCCAGCGTTTCAGCACTTACTACAAAGTTGCTAAGCTTGTTTCACTCGTCCACCACCCTATTTGTGAACCAGTTTCTTCCTATCTCCCTCCTAAACCTAAACTTATCCAACTTAAATCCGTTGCTACGAGTCCTATCCTGCTCGGATATTATAAGAACTTTATCTATATCGCCTTTATTGATTCCTTTCACCCACTTAAATACTTCTATCACATCTCCCCGCACTCTTCGTCTTTCTAGGGAATGCAAGTTTAGTTTCTTTAACCTATCTTGATATGGAAGGTTTCTAAGTCCCGGAATCATTTTCGTCATTCTTTGCTGCACCGACTCCAGTGAATTGATATCCATTTTATAATAAGGGCACCAGAACTGAACCGCATAATCGAGGTGCGGCCTGACTAGCGCAAGATATAGTTGCAATAAGACCTCTGCACTCTTATTACTTACACTTCTAGATATAAAACCTAATACTCTGTTTGCCTTATTTCGAACATTAACGCACTGTTTTCTAGGCCGTAGGTCCGGGCTGGAGTACCTGGCTGTAGTACCTCGTCTGCTACACATACAACTGACCAATCATAGAAAAGTGATGAAATTAAACGGCATGATATTGAGTACATTGAAACTGATCTTGGGAAATGGAGAAGACCAATATCACAGGAACTTCAAATTTACTGGTCAAAGGCTGGGCCAGATACTTGTCAGCATCATAACTCTGAGTTTAAAGGAGCATTAAGAACGTATGGTTCAGGTGAGCATCAGAAACGCCGTTTCCTCTCTAAGCCTGCATTCTTCAGAACTTTGGGTAATGGCGAATCAGTAAAGAGAGAATAGTTGCTCTTCTCTAAATCACAAGGTAAACTCTACTGTTTCACATGTTTGCTCTTCTCTAGTATATCTACAAGTTCACCATTTGCGGATGGTTTCAATGACTGGGCACACACCAGCAGAGCTCTTGGGGAACACGAATGTTCAGTGGATCACAGAAAAACAACTCTAGCCTATGTACAGCGATCAAAAATAGGTGTGTGCTACACCCGATAGGAGGCATTGGTTGAGGTGGTTGGTACTGGTCAAGGGTATTTTGACCGTGTGTGGAGAATTTCACAACTTGTGAGAGTGACAGCTGGTCCTGGATATCAGTGGTGTCAATTTCATTATAATCCCAGCATAATACTAACTTGGCACATGGGTACCTAACTCTTAGGTGGTCTGAGGTAGTAATGAGATGATTGATAAGAGTGTCTCTGGTGGGTGAGCGAGGCGGATGGTATGACACACAAATTATGATAGAAGCAGTGTGGCGAGGTTGGGTCCGTGGCACAACATGTACCCATAATGCTTCCACATCTGCTGGGACTTGAACATCCAGGCGTGGTGGGCGTAGGTCATCTTGACAGAAGAGGGCAACGCCTCCTCCGCGTCCATGTGAACGAAGGTGATGAAAGAGTTGATATCCCTCAATATGACACGTTTCAGGCACAATTTGCCAAGCCTCACATATGGTAACAACGCTAGCGGCGGCTGACCTGACTGTGTGTGTGTGTGTGTGTGTGTGTGTGTGTGTGTGTGTGTGTGCGCAGTGTGTGTGTAGTGTGTGTGTAATAATAATAATAATAATGATAATAATAATTAACGGTTTATTGAAAAAATTCTGCAGCCCGAAGGCTGAAAATATACATTGGACATAAATGACTTATTACATACATTGGTGGTTTAACAAAAGCCTTCATTAGAGAAAGGTAAAGGAACATACAGTGAACATACAGATTAATGTAGGTGTTGAACAGCAAACTCGTAGTGTAGTAACTCCCTCCCAGATGGTGTTAGGAGGAACTCACGTGGTGTAGTAGTTCCCTCAGATGGTGTTATGAGGGACCTGGCGTGGTGTAGTAATTCCCTCGCAGATGGTGTTATGAGGGGCCTCACGTGGTGTAGTAATTCCCTCACAGATGGTGTTATGAGGGACCTCACGTGGTGTAGTAACTCCCTCACAGATGGTGTTATGAGGGGCATCACGTGGTGTAGTAATTCCCTCACAGATGGTGTTATGAGGGGCATCACGTGGTGTAGTAATTCCCTCACAGATGGTGTTATGAGGGACCTGACGTGGTGTAGTAATTCCCTCACAGATGGTGTTATGAGGGACCTCACGTGGTGTAGTAATTCCCTCACAGATGGTGTGATGAGGGACTTGACGTGGTGTAGTAATTCCCTCACATATGGTGTTATGAGGGACATGTGGTGTAGTAATTCCCTCACAGATGGTGTTATATGAGTGAGGTTTGGTCTTAGGCCTTCCTATCGTAGACGGATTAACACATCTCTGGTTGTTGTTGGGTCTCACGGGCCGTTATCACTGGGTACCTGGGACCTCACTGTGTGAAGGTTAACTTGGGTGCGACTGTTACTGTTGAGTTGTTCTCACTGACTTAAGCACTGTTCACCACTGTTCACCTCTGTTTAACACTGGTTCCGTTCCTTTCCTAAATGAAATTGTAACTTCTGGCGAGAACTTGTTGATATTCCGGTGGGGAGGAGGGTTCAGGGGAGGGGGTTGGTATGGGCCAACTTAACAGTTGACCTGGCTGCTCCGAGAGGAGCGCCAGGTACGTCTTGACCCTTCGGTGGTCAAGGATGTGTGTGTGTGTGTGTGTGTGTGTGTGTGTTGTTTGTAGTGTGTGTGTGTGTGTGTGTGTGTGTTGTGTGTGTCTGTGTGTGTCTGTGTAGTGTGTGTGTGTGTGTGTGTGTGTGTGTGTGTGTGGAGGGGGGGTACAAAATATGGGATGTTTATACATAAATTAATCGCTATCTTACAAGAATTACAGCAATGCAAGTTATATCTCCTACCCAACCTTCATCGCAAGTGTTAAGACATGATTAGTTAAGTATTACAGTCAATTGAGTGAAGTGTGTAACAGAGACGTGACAGATCGCCCAAGCGACACACGACACGTTCTCGGTCCGTCCGATACCGTCATTCAGTGCTTACATAACTCTTGTTGTTTGAGGATCATGGCCGGTCGGTCTCTTAAGAATTTGGCTGCAATTGCTCTTTTACTAGAAGAAGAGGAGGAAGAAAAAGTTCGTGGAAAGAGGAAAAGGTTATGGGTACATCAGTCACTGAAAAAGAGAAAGTGCGAGGGAGAATTCTGGACCCTCTATAAAGAACTGGCAGATGATGAAGCAAAATTCTACCAATACTTCAGAATATCCAAGGCTAAGTTTAATTATTAACTAGAAAAAATCGAAATGGACCTGGCAAAGATGAACGCCAACCTCCGAGAAGCAGTATCCCAAAAGAAAGACTAGCAGTTGCCGCCGTCAAACCGGCCAGGATTTCTCGAGAAGAAATCCGCGACGTGTCGGTCGGCTGTCGGCCGCCTGCCGCCGTCAGCATGACGGGTCGTGTGAACAGTTACATTAAAATGCATTTAAGAAATGTTGACGGCGTCTAGCCGACGGCCTGACGGTCAGAACAGAAACGGGTAGTGTGAATCGGCCTTTATCGGCCTTAACGAGGCGATCATGGTGAAGAGGATAAAAGTAACACAGCCCGTATCATGTAGAGCTTTTTATTACGTTATATATATATATATATATATATATATATATATATATATATATATATATATATATATATATATATATATATATATATATATATATATATATATATATATATATATATAAAAGAATGGATTTCCCATCAATTTATCATATATAAATATTTCGTTTAAGGATATCTTATTGGTAAAGCTTGGTAGAGAATTTATTAAGTATCACTATGGTATCAAATTCATCTCCCTATCACAATTAGCCACGCTCGAGCGAGGAAGAGGGGGGAAGACGAACCACGCGACCCTACCCCCCAAAAAGGTTCACTTCCGTCAACATGAGAACATAAGAATGGAGGAAACTGCAGCGGGCCTATTGACCCATACTGGGCAGTCCCATTTACACCCAGCCCCTATTGCTCATATATCCATCCAACCTAAGTTTGAAGCTATCCAGCGTATTCGAGTTAATGATGATGTTTGGTAACTTGTTCCACTCATCCACTACTCTATTTCCAAACCAATGTTTACCTATTTCGCGCCTAAATCTAAATTTGTCTAATTTAAAACCATTGTTACGAGTTCGCTCCTGGTTGGATAGTTTGAGTATTTTTGTTATGTCCATTTTGATTAAACCCTAACTTCCATTTATACATCTCTATCATATCGCCCCTCACTCTATGTCAATAGAGGGAGTGCAAATTAAGTTGCTTTAACCTGTCTCTCTACTCAAGGTTCCTATTGCCCGGGATTAGTCTTGTCATTCTCTTCTGAATTCTTTCCAAGGATTCTATATCCATTCTGTAATACGGTGACCAGAATTGAACTGCGTAATCCAAGGGAGGTCTCACAAGCACAAGATATAGTTTTAAGATGACCTCGCTAGTCTTGTAACTAACACCCCTTTGTATGAACCCAAGTACTTTATTATCTTTGTTTCGAGAAAATACACATTGTTTACTTGGCTTAAGATTCCTACTTATCGTTACTCCTAAATCTCTCTCGCGGTCGGATTTCTCAATAACATCGTTGTTCATCTGGTATCTGGTTTCCCTGTTTACATCTATACTGAGTACTATACATTTGTCCACATTGAATTTTATCTGCCATTTTTCAGATCATTCGAAAAATTTGTTTAGATATTCCTGTAGTGTTGCGGAGTCCTCATCAGATTTAATTACACGTCCTATTTTAGTGTCATCAGCAAATTTACTTATGTTGCTGTCTACACTGATATCTATGTCGTTTATGTATATACTAAATAATAATGGTCCAAGTACTGAGCCTTGCGGAACTCCACTAGTGATGTTGCTCCAATTGGATTTAGTGCCGTTAATGTTCACGCGCTGTTTTCTGTCCTGTAACCACGCCCTAATCCATTTTAGAATACAGTATATTCTCGATTTACGCGGATTTTGTTTAAGCGTTTGGTCATTTACGCAGTGCCTTGCCAGAATGAAATGTTTGAATTACGCGGAAAATTTTATCATTTACGCGCTAAGCGGCTGGAGAGGTCCAAGTGCCGCGCCATTTTGTATTCAAGAGGTCCATGCTTGACCATACGCGGGATGCGGCGCGGGTGTGGGTGCGCACTGCGCAATATGTCGCTGTTGCATTATCGCTGACGCCATATGACGTATAGGACTGTGATTGGGCCACGCATCCTTACCTCCCTCCCCCTCTAGCTGTGATTGGTTTAATGTAATATGACGTGCCCTGCCACCAGAGAGAAGGAGTCATTGACCTAGCCGGGCCACTCTCATTGTTCTCAGTTCTCCGCGTATACAGTTCTCTCTTGTGCCCGCTATTCCCCTCACAATGGCCTCCGCTGGACGCCCACCACCCCAGGAAAACCTTGAACCTGGAACAAGCCATGAAAATGTGAAGGAATTCATCGAGTTGGGGGAAAAAATCAAGCTCATCCTTGACAAAGACACAGTCAAGCATCGGTATGAAGTGTCTAATAACCTTCTGTCGAAAATTATGGAGCCGTATGTCCAGATGTATCACGACAGCATCAATGCTAGTCTCGCCCGAAACCCACCACAACCACAGCCAGCCCAAGTCAGTGATAGTGACAGTGACGATATGGACTTTGAGGAGTTTGTCAGGGAGGCCCTGCAAACCTTTGTGAATAGTGAGAGTGATTCACTGGAGGGCATTCCCGTATGCCGACCCATCTCTTCTACTAATGTAAGTGTTAAACCTGATTTTTCTTTTACCTGGTACAGTATATTATTCTCTTCTTGATATTTCTCTTCTATATTATGTGTGTGTGCATACCATCATAAAATTAAGATACTATTTTTACTACAACTTACGTTTTGTGTCGGAAAAAGTGGAGTTTGGGGGTCGGCCCAGTCTCTATTTCAATTAATCCCATATGTTCTGTTATTTCATTTACGTTTTTCTCGTTTTACACGGACCTCCACGGGTTGAATTGACCGCGTAAATGCAGACTATACTTAAATTAATCGCTATCTTACAAGAATTACAGCAATGCAAGTTATATCTCCTACCCAGCCATGAGCCTCCACTATTCTTATTAGTCTTTTGTGGGGGACTCTGTCAAAGGCTTTGCGAAAGTCGAGATATTCCACATCATAATTGTGCCCCTCGTCCACTGATTCGAAAACAGATGAAAAGAATGTTAATAGATTAGTTAGACATGAATGCCCACTTGTGAAGCCATGTTGGGAATCATTGATCAACTTGTGCTTCTCCAGGTGATTTCGAATAAAGTTTGAAATGATTGCTTCCATTAATTTGCCTACAATTGATGTTACACTGATTGGACAGTCGTTAGAGGATAGTGATCTATCTCCCTTCTTGAAAATCGGTATTACATTCGCTATTCTTCAGGATTCTGGTACTACACCTGCTTTTAAGGACATGTTAAACAACTTTGCTAAGGACATACTAAGCTCTTCCTTGCATTCCTTTAATACTCTGGCAAATATCTCATTGGGACCTGGTGACTTATTAGGCTTTAGTTTGTCTATTTGCTTACTAACATCGTTACTAGTCACTACTATCTCTCTTAATTTATTTTCTTCACTATCTCTGTATAGAGTCGGAGCTTCGGGTAACATGTTTAAATTTTCGTTGGTGAAAACTGTTGAAAAATATTTATTCAGATTATTGCTCATTTCTCCGTTGTTATCAGTTAGTTCGCCGGTATCTGACTGTATTGGGCCAATCTTTTCTCGTGTTTTAGTTTGATACATTTGATAGAATCCCTTGGGGTTTGACTTCGCCTCCCTTGCTATCTTCAGCTCATTATTTCTTTTGGCTTTTCTTATCTCGGTCTTAACCCTACCGGCCAATACCTTATAGTAATCTTGGAGGTAAACTTCACCACTATTTATTCTCCTACCTATAGCCTTCCTTTGTCCAATAATGTTCTTTAAATAATTATTTATCCATACTCCACTGCATCACACACAAACACACCCTCCAACAACCACACACACGCCCTAACACCACTCACACACCCCCAGCAAGGGAATTAAGACACATCTGCATGTGAGTGACTGCATGGTAGCTCTTGAGGAGCACTTGGCAACGCTCATTTCCTCTCCATCTGTTTATTTACCCACACCTTTCGGCTTTCTCACTCCATATTTTAAAATGTTATGAAACGTAATGTTGAAGGTATACAATTTTGCTCATTTAGACTTATATCTGTACTTACCACAATCTCTCTAAAAATATTTAAGGTTTCGTGTTTATTCAAGACGTCTTCAGGTCATGAGACCCACTAATCCTCCACCCAAGAGAGGGTAACCTGACATTCCATCAGATCAGTAATATGAGACCGCTAATCCCCCATCCTACCTCCACCTGACATTGCATCAGGTCAGATCAGTTACACAAGACCCACTAATACCCCACAGCTCTATGGGAGTGGAAAATAACAGTCTTTGCTGTAACACACAGCTTCATTCATGCCCATATCCTTTAGATTTTAAATTTTTAAATATTCAATTTATTTAAACAAACTTTTCGATAAACTATTCTGGATTATTATAGTAACGAAATGAAGTTTCTAACTTAATTAGAACTGTATTTACGTATTCCAGTAGTTTAAACTCGAGGAAAACATCTCTAGTACCCAGAAACGTTCTGGGGAAGTGGGCTAGTGTGCGACTGTGCAAGAGGTCTAGTTTAGACACTTAGAAACTTTTCCCAGTAACCGGAAAAGGTTCCGGGGATAAGGAATTTTTCCGGGTTTGAGAGAGTCGTCTCGTTACCCGGAAATCTCTCGTGCCCGTAAGTGCTCTGCTCGAATTGTTCCGGCTAATGGGAATATCACTGTATGTATATATATATATATATATATATATATATATATATATATATATATATATATATATATATATATATATATATATATATATATATATATATATATATATATATACATATATATACATACATATATATATATATATTGTGTATATATATATATATATATATATATATATGCAAGTAAATCACTGTAGGTGTGATCTAGGTATAGCCTTCAGGGTGAGTACAGTCTGTACCACCCCTGAAGATGTGAATTACAAGAAGGCTTGGGAACTTCGTGTTTCTTTCCTTTTTAGAATATATATATATATATATATATATATATATATATATATATATATATATATATATATATATATATATATATGTATATACTCATTTTTAGTCCATATAACACGGACTTTGAACATATAATCAACGACCTCACCAGCAAGGGATCGAACCCTCGACCTACTGGGTGGGACTAGGGAACGCTATTGCCAGGGCCACAAGGACACTAAAAGCAGTTCTAGACTCTATATTTCACACAAAGCCTGTTCATCGAGCTGATGGCGCCGTGAACCTCATTGGAAACTGCCCGTGCCTCTTATGTGGTGTCAGTAGCATTTTACCGAATCCAGCTGGTATGAAACGCGAGGTGCATATATATACTTCATTTTTAGTCCATATAACACGCGGACTTTGAACATATAATCAACGACCTCACCAGCAAGGAACCCTCGACCTACTGGGTGGGACTAGGAACGCTTACCGGCTAGGCCACAAGGACACTAAAAGCAGTTCTAGACTCTGTTATATTTCACACAAAGCCTGTTCATCGAGCTGATGGCGCCGTGAACCTCATTGGGAAACCGTCTCTTATGTGGTGTCAGTAGCATTTTACCGAATCCAGCTGGTATGAAACGCGAGCATATATATGCTTCATTTTAGTCCATATAACACGCGGATTTTGAACATATAATCAACGACCTCACCAGCAATATATATATATATATATATATATATATATATATATATATATATATATATATATATATATATATATATATATATATATATATATATAATATTAGCGGAATCGCTGCCCTCTGCGGCTCTTTTCACTAGCCCACGGTAGGCTCCACATTGTCTCACTGTAGTGCATTAAGGTAGACCACATTTTTGGTTTTGCCATTAGCAGCAAGTATGTACAGATTTTTGCCAATTCCCACTCTGGAGCATCCAACATAGAACTATCCATGAGAGAATCAAGGAAACACCAGGTTTAGGCCAACCATCTTTAGGGACTGTCCCTGGCTTTTATAGATGGTCATGGCAAAGCTCACTTTAACCGGGAACTGAAGTCGCTTGAACTCAAATGGCAGATCAGTGGTGATGAGAGGTATCCTTGGTAAAATACGTCCTCTCCTTCAGCTTTTCCTGTCAGTATTGTAGCTTCCAGTACATGTGGCATCATGCTCTTCACCACCAGTCTTGTGCTATTGCAGAGGATTGGTGGTTCAAGATTTCTTAAGAGCATTATAGGAGTTCCAATCTTGAGAGTGAGGTGGTGAGGAGGCATTCCAGCGGGCTCCAAAGAATTAAGGAATTTTGCAAGGTACTGGACTGCTTGATCCTGGTCGATTACTGTATTAACAGATTTAAATGAGGTCTCACTGCCTGGAAGCTGTCTGAGTAGAGTCATGTTGATTTCAGCCACTGTTTCATTCTTTGGTGCCAAAATTGCGCGTTCACGCAGCCACTTGTGATCCTTGTAGTGGTGGATAATGTTTGGGTAGACCATGTTAGTGAGCTCAGTTGAGGACTTTACAACATTTCCACATCCTTGAGGAATGATTATTTGTCCTTCTGAATCAACAGGGAAAGTTCCATTCCTAATCTGTAGTAGAAGGTTTGCAAACCGTCCAGCATCCTGATCTCCTTGTAGATGTGTTCTCATGTTTGTGGATAGGGTGAGTGTCTGAACACTTCTCCAAAGGTATGATGCCTTGAGGCACGCATTCAGTTCATCAGCTGGAGTGCTTCGAGGAATGACAGGTAGGGTCTGGCCACGGTAGGACGCCACCCTCCGGGAAGCTCCACATTGTCTCACTGTTCAGTCCCCAAAACTTCTACGTCCATCAATAGTTCATTAATGGTGTATGTAAGTTCCACCATGTTTTTCACTACAACGGTACAGCAAAGTATATTTTTTTAGCATTAAACTGTTATTATTTTATTGTCTAATCATCACTACATATAACACCACCCATCATCACTACATATAACATCATCCATCATCACTACATATAACACCATCCATCATCACAGCATATAACACCACCCATCATCACTACATATAACAACATCCATCATCACTACATATAACACCATCCATCATCACTACATAAATAACACCATCCATCATCACTACATATAGCACCACCATCACTACCACCATCATCATCACTACCACCACTACTACCATCATCATCATTACCACCACCATCATTACCACTACTTTCAACCAGTTTCTACCACCACCACTATCACCACAAACATGCCGCTATCACCATCACCACCACTACCACTGTCACTACCACCGTCACCACCACCACTACATATAACAACATCCATCATCACTACATGTAACACCACTCATCATCACTACATATAACACCAACCATCTTCACTACATATAATACCATCCATCATCACTACATATAACACCATGCATCATCACTACATATAACAACATCCATCATCACTACATATAATATCATCCATCATCACTACATATAAACCCAACCATCATCACTACATATAACACCATCCATCATCACTACAGATCGGTAAAGTAGTTTCCGAGATTCTCGTGCGGACACACAAACAAACACACAGACATACTTCTTTGTTTTATATATATATATATATATATATATATATATATATATATATATATATATATATATATATATATATATATATATATATATATATATATATATATATCAATACATATATAAATACATATATAAATAAATATATAAATAAATATATAAATACATATATATATATATATATACATTTATATATACATATATATATACACATACATACATATATGCTACATGGTTTCGCAACCTCTTAACCTGGACTCTCCAATAGCTGGAATTGAAATTTGCTCAGAAATTTTCCGGAAAATTCTCTCAATTTCGGGTTTGAGAACAAATTCCAAGGTTGAAAATAAGAAACGTTTTCTGAAAATGGAACAGATGGGAAACAAAATCATATCTATTTTGTAATTTTTTAGCTTACCATGAAAAAAAAATTAAGTTAAAAATAAAATAAAATAGCCTCATTTATACTGTTTATGATAGGTGCATTGGTTAATATTAAATCCTTAATAGGTAAAGGAATTACTGTACAGTAACCCTCACAATAACACAGACTTCACTTTAACCAAATATCTGGATAAACTAGATTATCCTGTTTATACATTTTTATGGAAAGATTTTTTTTAAATTTTAGAAATATTTAAAATTTCAGCTTACTCAATAAGTTAATACCAATACCAGACAGGGCATTCAGATTATATCCCTAAAAACTGAACAAACACTAAAATATTATAATAAGTATAAATACAAACTTGGTTCAGGTAGGGATGGTGTGAGCAGAACCCTTATCTTATTGACATTTTGTACCTGCACACAAACCAAGCTCTCAAGACTATGTACTGTCAAGCTATTTCTGTTATTCTTTTTTAGCATGGTATAGTACTCCCTATTTCATCACTAGTGCAAGTGGTAGCGGTGTTGGCACAAGACTGCTCATAAGGAGAATAACAGAGAATCTCCAACTCAGATCACACCACGTTACCTATACCACAACCTAAAAAACAGACACACTGAGTTCAACAAGCCATCCCTTCACTACCTCCATCTCAGCCTCAGGGGGTGTAACTGAATGAGTTAGCTCATATTATTTAATGTTTTTGTGTATTACTGTTATGCTATGTTCATGTACATATTTTTCAAATTTAATTCAACAGGGTACAGTACTGTAATTGTTCATATATGTCCACAAGGTTATGCTGTGCTTAAAATGGTTGTAATGTACTATAATCAAGAAATCTTCACTGCCACTTACTGGCATTTTGAAGATGTTTTGAGGAAGAGGTTCTGCTTTCAGGACATGGAGAGCAAGTCGAGTGTCTGATGGATCCTCAAGTTTTGAAAGTTGAGCAACACCTCCTCGTGGGTCATCTTCATCAACTGCATACACCAGACCAGCTTTAATCAATGTGTCCAGCAGCTGAGGATGAAGATAATTTTCAAGTAATATTTATTGGTAATTAAACATTCTCAAGGAGGTGCACTAGTTCACCAGCTGATTAGGAATACAAAGGGTTACTAAAGATGAAAAAAAGTTTAGCCTTTCTACCTTTGATAATTTTTCTTCGATCTAGACACACTGCACACAGACTGTTGGTTTAAACACATTCTTAAAATTTCACGTTACGGGGGTATCCTTCAACATTGTTAGTACCATGTATTTCATATCTTCAGACAGAATTTTTGAAAGAAAACATTTTATGAATTTCAGATTATATCTAAGTTTATTTATATTTGTGAAGCTTCCTATAAATTTTTATACGAAATATTTTTTCTTATATGATATTTTTTTTAAATCATAAAAAGCCTTATACAGCTTGTACAGTACTAAGAAAGAATCCTTTTCAGACTTACAATTCAATTCAATTGTTCCCAGCAAACATTGTGAAAAATTTAAAGCCCCTACCAATGGCTTCTTGTGAGTGACAACAATTAATGCATAGCAGAATACATTTTTCTCAGTCAACATTAATATCGAATGTCCCAGCATACAATGCACATATCCTCCCTATATTTATATTACACTAATTCCAAAAACAAAAAATATTTTTAAAATACTTGTTATGGTACTATAGTACAGTATGTTCCATAAAGTGATTTCATTAAGAAGGTGAGTTTTTAACTGTTTTATGTAACTACAAGAAATAATTGATTAAACCTATGAAATCTACTTTGATAGCAGTAAGGGTATACCATAAAGGTGGAATACCTGTTAAACTGAAAATGGTTCCTATATTTCTGATCATCATAAGCAAAGAACCACTGTACAGTATAAATAACAGAAGTACTGCACTCCACACCATTAGGAGTCTTTCTCTTCTTTTCTTTTTTTTCATACATCCTCTTCACCACTGATCGGTTGGTTAGCCGCTTAGGCGATCGATCACGTCTCTGTTACGCACTGTTGGCAAATGCTGGGCATGCACCGGCTCCTGAATGTACTTGAACGTGCTCCAGTGTTGGTCAAGTCTGGTTTTGAAAGAGCTCACACTCGGTGCCGTCACAACACTTTCTGGCAGATTGTTCCAAGAGTTCACAACTCTTTCTCCGAAAAAGTTTGCCCTCACAGTTTTCTGGACCTGGGGCTTCTTCAGCCTTGAGCTGTGACCCCTTGTGGGGCGAGGGTCCGCCAGCTCCAGGTTAGGACACCCGACTGAGTAGTGCCCCTTGATATGCTTATACATTTCAATTAGGTCGACCCTTGCCCGTCTGGAGTATAAGATAGGCAAGTTCAGGCGCTCGAATCTCTCGGGTTACTGAGGTGCCGAAGTGTAGGCACCAGTCCGGTAACCCTCCTTTGAACATTTTCAATCAGCTGACAGTCCCTAGTATATCTCGGGGACCTATCTCGGGGACCAGACGGGGAGCCAGTACTCCAGATGGGGAAGCATTTCACTCTTGAAGATCGTTATGGGGGATGGTCCATCCCTCATAACGATCTAGTTATCTGAACGACCTTCTTATAAGACCTAATAATTTATTTGCCTAATTTACCTTCTCACATTCAATCTCAAATAGTGCAGTTTATTCATCCCGTTGGGACATATGATACGCCTTCTTACCGTTGGTACGCCCCACGTGCATCCTCTTACACTTCGTGACATTGAATTTCAGCAGCCATCTCTTCGACTATTCTTCTGCAGCTCTTCACAGTCCGCTTGGCTCTTGATTTCCCGAAATAACTTGGCGTTATCCACAAACATTTGTATGGAGGAATGTACAGCGTCAGGCATGTCATTTATGAAACAAACAAACAACAGTGGGCCCAATACACTGCCCTGTGGCACCCTGCTCGTGACAGGTACAGATGATGATTTCGTGCCATTAACCACCACACACTGCTTGCAGTCATGTAGAAAGTCTTCTATCCACGCTAGGATAGAAGCCATTCATGGGGTACTCTGTCAAAAGCCTTGGCAAAATCTAGGTGTATATTTTCGATATTACCACCCCGTTTCAGAATATGGGTCCAAATATCCAATACCATGAGCAATTGTGTTAAGCAGGAGCGCCCCGGCATACAACCGTGTTGGCAATCCTTTACAAGGCTGTTTCGTAGTTGATGTTCCATCGCGGCATCTCTGATAATGCTCTCAAGTACTTTGCATACTATGCTGGTCAGGCTCACCGGTCTATAGTTGTTAGTGGAGTGACGATCGCCCTTCTTGAAGATGTGACTCACATAAGTCATTTTCCAGTCACTGGGGACTTTTTGTTCATCCAAGTATTTACAGAACAGGATCTTCAGGGGCTCTGCAAGCTCGTTGCACAACTCTCTTAGCACTCTAGGATGCACCATGTCAGGGCGGGGACTCTTATGGACCTTTAGCCTGGACAGTTTATTTCTTATAACCTCTTCTGTGAACACAATTTCGGTCAGTGCTGTGTCGAACCGTCTGTCCTCAAACACAGGAAGGTTAATCGCATCCTCTCTTGTGAACACCGAGGAAAAGAAGCTGTTCAATGCCTCAGCTTTATCCTGGTCAAAATCTGCGTAACTACCATCTTCAAGCCTCAGGTCTGATACTCTTATAACGGTTTCTTCTTCGTAACAGTAGTTTAACACAGTAATGGGGAGAACATAATATCTCTACCTTTACCAACTGTGTATCTGTTGAGGTGACTGTTAGTGTGTATAATAGTTATTTGTGAAACTGTCATATATGTAATAACCTTCCTGGGGTGTCACCACTTGCATCAATCACTTTAGAAGCACGTTACCTTATATTATAGACATACTAAAATATAGATCAAAGTTTATTGGGTCTTCTGTAGTGAAATCCAATGCGTTCCTTTTCTGTGTTTATTATAAAAGGTTTCTATATACACTTTTAAAAAGGAGCATCACCGTAAATTAATCACTGTAGCTATGAGTGTTAAATGAGGATGGAGGCAATGTTAAATAGCTCTTCTAAAACAAGTCCTGTTGGGGTGAGGGGTTGAGTAAGAGTGCCTGTAATACCCGTCGAGGGAGAACGGAAATATATCCGACGTCCTCCTTCGAGGGAAGACGGAACCATCCACGATGGATCTCAATAACGTCTTCCTCTAGTCAAGGATATCAAACTACTGCCGCATTAAGTGGTCAGAGAGCCGGTTACTCAATTCCTTAGCTCAGCAAGTGACGCGACTTCCTGTGGGTACACCTTGTCACGTGCTCAGAACATGCTACCTCATAGCTAGTGGAAAGTTACGGAGGGTGATAGAGTATATAAGTCCAATGTAATAAACCCATTTATATAAATACGTCTGCCTATAAGACAGGGACTATTACACTCCTGCGTTTTTAATTTCGACTTTGCCTCGCGGTAAAACGCCTTTGGGTTTGACTTGACCTCGCTTGCAACCAGCCTCTGGAACGCCCTTCTACACTCTACCTTTGTTGGTTTCTGGGTCTTGCATATATTCTCCGGTCCTGCTCATCGTTTGACCTAACCCACGTCTTAAATTTCTGGTTTTTTTTTCTTAATTTTGACGACCGCCGCATGGTTCATGTGTAGGGGTCCCCTCGTATTCCTTGAGGCACTGGGTTTGGACTTGGGTATATATTTATCGATCAAATGGGTCACTTAACTGGTTATGATATTCAGCATAGTGTCTGCGTTCTTGTGCCTCAGTGAGTCAGGCCAGTGGATTCCCCTCATATCTTCCCTCATTCCGTCGTGATTTCCCTTGTAACATTTGTACCTTGGCCTGGCTTTATCGTGAACGCGGTAAAAGTTAAATCAGAATGACAACACTACATGGTGACTGGTGCCAACTGGAGCTAGATGTTCCAGTTTGGTCACCATACCCTCTTCGTTTGTTATGATGAGGTCTAGTGGCTTGGGTGATTGCTCCCCTCTGTAATATGTCGGGTCTTTAACATGTTGGAACAAAAGATTATCTCTCAAAGTTTCTACAAAAAGAGCAGCAGGGTTATTCAAGTCATTTGGGGTGATCTCGTTTCTCCAGTCGATGTTGCCATAGTTATAGTCCCCCAAGATAAGGAGGTGGCTAGGGTTGAACATCGCTGCAGTGTCTATCAAGTCTCCCAAGTTCCTAAGGTTTGGTAAGCTACAATTTGGGGATCTATAGATACACCCGACATTAAGTAAGTCCCCTCCCCCTTTAATTTAATTTTGCACCACTTGGACTCTTCAAAAACCTCCTCTCCCTGTACCCTCGTCTGGCTGGCTCTAAGCTCTTGCCTAGCATAGATAACCACACCCCTCTTGCAAGTTTCTTGAGAAAGGTTCGTAAATGAGTCATATCCAGCAATACTGAACTCGCATTCCTCTGGGTCGATTCTCCTGTTCTTGTACAACAGTTCTACAACTCCTACAATATCAGGTTGGTGTATCTTCAGTAGTGTTTCAAACTCTTCTCTCTTATCAAGGAACGTGTCAGTATTAGTGTACATGACCGTCAAGCCAGAATTTGTTCTCGGTAACGTCTCTGCTCTTAGTAGTAACTCCGGCACCCTTCCATTCTCAGAAGCTGCAGCATTTGTTAAGTACACTGTTTTGAAGGGTGTGGTTAGAAATGTCATTGTTTACACGGCGCTCGCCTCCTCCCGGCTGGTAGGCGGAGGCGTTGGTGCCTCCTCCCAGGTGGGGGTAGAGCTGGTGGAGGGTGCTCTGCTTTCCCCCTGGCTCTACTGTATGTCGGCACACTTGTTTCCACTACCCTCCCCCTGAATATAACCCATGTACACCAGTCCCCATTCCTCCTTGACTCCTCCCTCTTCTGCCTCAAGCCCTGTAGGAGCTTCTTGTGCTGTTCCCTCTGCATTACCGTGCGATCTGGGTGAATGAATACACTCCGAGATGTATCGCTCCTTGCTAAGATTTTTGCCTGCCGAATAACCTCCCATTTCTCCTCCTCACTCACTAGTGTGATCTTGAGGGGGCGAAGTTTATCCCCCTGTTTTTGTCCCAGCCTCCTCACATCCTGAGGGGGAGGGGTTGGCGTAGTCAGAGGCTCTGTACAAATGTTCACAAATTGCATCTTAGCGTGTGTTTTCCTAGTCTCCGCTTCATCCGCCTGGCTCTCAGGGACTCCATAGACTATTACGTTGTTCCTGCGCTGGAGACGTTCCCGTTGCTCTTCGTCTCCCCTAACAATAGCTCTGCTAGCTGTCATATCTTCGACACACTTTTTCAGAGCCCCTTGGTGCTGTAGAACCTGTTCTGATCATGCATCACTCCCTGCTACTTCCCGTGGCCCTGCTAAGGCCTGAGTATAACTCATCTTTGCTACAACCTCCATTATATCAGCTACTTCCTCAGTCTTAACAAGGATCTCTTTCTATAATGATACTTTTTTTTTACCATTTGTATTCAATGTCTTTGTACAGTATTGCGTCTTATTTCTACCATTGCAAAAATCCATGTGATCCAACTTAAGTGATAGTACCAGTTAATTGTGAAACTATGTGCTAACTATGTGTTTAATTATGTACTTATGGCTTTATCAAAAGTAGACATCTGTAATTGGTGCAAACAATACTGTACACTACACCAAGGTGCCAGATTTTTATTTTACCTAAAATTATCTCAATGTTGTAGAGGAGGTAAATACTATAACCATCAACGTAATTTGACAGTGGTAATGATGATAGCCAACTGTGCCAATTCAAGTTGAACAATCCACCAAATCAGTTCAAACTGACTGCATTACACAGCTATCAGACCATGGAGAAAATGCTGCAATCTCACCTCAAACTAAACTTCCAAAGCTGTAGTTATCAAGCCACTTACATTCCTATTGCTAACTAGAGGATCTACAGGATATGAGTGAGTTCGGGTCATATCCGGCTCAATCAGTGAACAGGCTAACCAGTGGCAAAGAGGATTAAGTAAAGTAAATAATGTCTTCAACCCGAATAAAGTCTAAACAAAGGACCCTACTGGATATCATCTGATGAGTTTGTCAGCTATCCTTCATCGAATTACCTTATTTCAGTATTTATTATTGCTATATACCTGCATTGTCTAGATACATTAGAAACTGTGTACTGTATCTGCATGGTCCATGTACACACAATCAAAAAAGTATCTGTTTACATTGGGTCCGATGATTTCCCAAACAATGAATACACCTATGCTGCAATACTGTAATATATGATAATGTCTGGCATGCTTCAGTGGTTCACACATCTTGGAAATGGATGTGAAACATTAAGACACCAGACTCTATTCAGTGACTTACAGGTATCTTGCAGGAGTATGCTGGTATGCTCATCTCCCTCAATGAGTCCAAACAGAAACCTCCATTAACACATGTGGTCCGGGCCACAAGCTGATGAGATCCTTTACAAACTACAGCATAAACTGGAGCAGTCTGGTTCACAAACTCATTAAACTGTGGGGATAAATAAATTAAATAAAGTGTAAATAATTTTTCTAAAAATGTTTATTTACTTTTTTTTTTTTTAGAAGTACTGTAATCTATATCTGTTAGTCCATTCTAGTCGGGAATCGAACCCCGAACCTCTGCGTGTGAACAGGGATCTCTACAAGGTGGTTTCGATCCCTGTTTGTAAATGGAAGTCTGCATGCTATAGGGACTGATGAGATATCAATGTATATGTTTAGCTTAAGGACCAAAAACAACCTTGTTTGGAAAATAACCAGAAAGCAAATTTTTGCTATAGGTTGTTAGGTTCGGTTAGAATAAGTGTGTTTAGGTTTGTTTGGGTTGGGTTAGATTAGGTTTGGTTAGATTAGTTTAGGTTTGATTAGATTCGTTTAGGTTATGTTAGATTAGGTTAAGTTCAATTAGGTTTTTAAGTTAGATTAGGTTTGTTTTGATTAGCTTAGGTTACATTAGGTTTGGGTAAAACCCAAGACACAAAATTCACTTTCTGGTTATTTTGAAAACTTCCATAATGAGCTGTGGTCGTTTTTGTTCTTTGAGCTTAACATATGTACAGTACAGTACAGTACAAATATAGTGTACTGTACTACCAATACTGTATTTTAAGCAAAAAATATTAATGAATAAAAATATCAATCACGGATGCCTAAATTTACTTAATAGGAGAAATTTTAGTAAAAAAAAATCAAATTAAAATTCTAATACTGTACAGGTTTTTCTACCCCAAAAATTACTGGATCTTCTTTATTATTAATAAATCTGTTGCTTTTTTTACTTTATATTTTCTATTATTTCCAATTGTTCAGCAAAGCTTACAAAGAACTGCTGGTAGGTAATTATAAAATGATCCAGTACAGTAAACACTTTACCTGACATTAGTAATGCAGATACGAATACTTTTTTAATTTCACATTACTGTACATACAGGCAACTTTAATGCACTGGCAGAGGGCTGCTCCTCCTGCAGAGCTCCAAAGGTGAAACAATCATCTTCCCAGGTCAATGGTGCAAAGCATTGGTGATCTCCCTTATCCATCACTGCAAATACTTCATTTGCCTTCACCAAAGAGTGCAATACCTAAAAAAGAAGAAGAAAAAATCTAGGTGTCAAACCTGACCTTTTCATATGTACTGTACAAGTATTCCTGTTCATGACACAAATAAAAACTGAAGTCTGAAAAGTTATTTCCCCTCATATTAATAGAATCACTGGTGCAATTCAGAATGTATCCATCGGTGAAAGGTCAACCATTCACTTTAGAGGTTAATAGTACAGTACAGGCATAGGTCCTAGAACAATGTTTCTATCTACTGTACAGTAACACTCATTTTTCTGTAGGAAATTCTTACTAAAATATTATAAAATTAATAAAATCTCTAAAATGGTTCAAAAGTTCCACACAGCACAAATATTTTTGTCTGAAACAAACACTCAACCATTGACAGCGATATATACAACTGTATGTATAATTACAACTCTGCCAATCACACATCACACAAACGAAAAATTTGCTAAATTTAAAATTTAAAAATTCGAAGATATTAACACCTACTGCTGTGCCCTCTTTGTTTACAAATATATCAATCACTTGCTTGACAATAATTATTTCCAGTTCCGGAATAATCAGATAATCACCTGGAGAAGCACAAGTTGATCAATGATTCCCAAAATGGCTTCACAAGTGGGCATTCATGTCTAACTAATCTATTAACATTCTTTTCATCTGTTTTCGAATCGGTGGACGAGGGGCACAATTATGATGTGGTATATCTCGAATTTAGCAAAGCCTTCGACAGAGTCCCCCACGAAAGACTAATAAGAAAAATGGAGGCTCATGGCATTAGAGGAGATATTCTAAAATGGATTAGAGCGTGGTTATAGGACAGGAAACAGCGAGTGAGCATTAACGGCACTAAATCCCATTGGAGCAAAGTCACTAGTGGAGTTCGCCAAGGCTCAGTACTTGGACCATTATTATTTAGTATATACGACATATTTATCGGCGTAGACAGCAACATAAGTAAATTTGCTGAGATCACTAAAATAGGGCGTGTAATTAAATCTGACGAGGACTCCGCAAAACCACAGGAAGATCTAAAAAAAATTTTCGAATGGTCTGAAAATGGCAGATGAAATTCAATGTGGACAAATGTAAAGTACTCAGTATAGGAGATGTAAACAAGGAAACCAGATACCAGATGAACAACAATGTTATTGAGAAATCCGACTGCGAGAAAGATTTAGGAGTAATGATAAGTAGGAATCTTAAGCCAAGTAAACAATGTGCATTTGCTCGAAACAAGGCTAATAAAGTACTTGGGTTCATACAAAGGAGTGTTAGTTACAAGACTAGCGAGGTCATCCTAAAACTATATCTTACGCTTGTGAGACCTCACTTGGATTACACAGTTCAATTCTAGTCACCGTATTACAGAATGGATATAGAAACTTGGAAAGAATTTAGAGGAGAATGACAAGTCTACTCCCGGGCATTAGGAACCTTGAGTACAGAGACAGGTTAAAGCATCTAAATTTGCACTCGCTCGAGAGAAGTAGAGCGAGGGGCGATATGATAGAGGTGTATAAATGGAAGTCAGGGCTGAACAAAGAGGACATTACAAAGGTACTCAAACTATCCAACCAGGAGCGAACTCGTAACAATGGTTTTAAATCAGACACATTTAGATTTAGGCGCGAAATAGGTCAACATTGGTTTGGAAATAGAGTAGTGCACGAGTGGAGCAAGTTACCAAATATCATCGTTAACTAGAATACGCTGGATAGCGTCAAACATAGGTTGGATGGATATATGAGCAATAGGGGTTGGGTGTAAATGGGACTGCCTAGTATGGGCCATTAGGCCTGCTGCAGTTTCCTCCATTTTTATGTTCTTATGTTAACTTAAGGTACCCAGAGCTACTAAGACCACACCCATGCACTTCTCTTAGTCCCAGACCTCCATAAAATATCACGGTGTAAAGGAGTGGAACAATTTACCCCTACCCATCTGAGCAAAGACTATGCTCCCTTCCTTTAAATCATCTCTTAAAAAATATCTATTGTAATACCTACTATATATACCTCCTTTATTGTACCATCACAACCGTTTTATCGGAAATTATCATGTAAATAGATAAGAAATTACCATTGCAATAAATAGATTTGCCAACTAGACATAATCCTGACAGCTCTGTCCTTTCGTTAAACCTTAATACTGTACAACCCATGTTGTACTGCTTCCCGCAGTACAGTCAACCAAGAGACAACGTCCACATCAAAACCTCGATCCTCGCACAGCTACAGGAATTCCAAAGACAAAATCGCCCAGTTGTCTTACACTGGATTCCCAGTCATGTAGGGATTGGGGGAAATGACATGGCAGACGAAGCAGCCAAGGCAGCCACTCGTTCTAGAAGCGTAGACATTCAAGTTCCAGCAAGCGTGCAACAAATCAAGAACCACCTCAGAAAGACTACCAAGCTCCACATCCAAAAGAGCTTCCTTGACGCATTCAACGCTGGTTCCCAATCAGCCAAATGGTACCTGGTGGCTACAATAGGGGAACCACCATTCGCGGACAAGAAAACACCAAGACAAACCCAAGTTAGCCTTCATCGACTACGACTAGGGTACAAGTGCACCTGGCAGACGATCGGAAATGTCGTCAGGGAATGCACCTACTGTCAGGAGCCAGCGGCCAACCCACTGGAACACTATCTCCTTGACTGCGAAGTCACACAAAGTCTCAAACAAAATTCGAAACTTCCAATAAGAACACACAACAGCAGCGGCCACTCTAACCCGAAAGGCCCAAACAAACCACATTCACCACCTTCTCCGGGTCATCAAACGATACCCACCACCCAGATAGCTTAGGAAGAATCATCCCCCAGCAAGTGCAGACCCCAGTTCGGGGGGCGCGCCATTCTGAAACTGACCATGTCCAAGAGTGGGGGTTGGTGGTAAGCGTTCACTGACCGAGGGTCCGCCCACACTTGCAAACCTGCAGTATTCTTTCATATCTGCAGGTAGGACAACCTCCAATCCCAAATTCGGTCTGGCTGCTCCAAGAGCTCCAGCAGGAACTACCAAACGGGCCGCCTACAGGCAAAGGCCCGTGTCAGACTAAGGTTCGACAATCTCTACAACAACAACAACAACAACGACGCCGTGAAGGTCAGACGTCAGCTGAGCAGTGAGGTGAGAACACGCATGTCGCAGTTACTCCCGACCCACGTGCTTCCACTGGCTCACGTCGGCGCCTGGCCAGACTTACTGTCGCCACACATGCCACTCTCACTTTGACGTGGATATCTCGTCTCTGTTGAATTGACTTGCTTGTTTTTCTGTGTTTTATGCTCACATTTCTTAGTGCCTTCACCGATTCTCCCAGTATTAACGAACCCTGTGGGAACTGTCGTTAGCTGGGCCGGTGAGTTTAGCTGATAGGGTAGAGAAGGCTCCTCCTTTTTGGGGAGGTCCTGTTGCGAAACCAGAGCCTCCAACCTACGACCCCCTTGGGGGGGGGGTTGGCTACGGCACTGGTCTAATGGCAACAAGGAACTAGGTAGGTGTAGTGAGCCTTCATTGTCAATTTATTGATATAAAGACGAGCGAGAGAGACGTAACCGATGGAAGGAAAATGCCACAAGAGGCCTCGGAAGGAAAACAACATCTTCGACATAGACAATATGTCCCCAGCAATCCATCCCGTGGCAGAATCACCCACCTTCGCGATTCCGACTGTGATGAAGTACAAGATTCCCGAAGAAACCGAATTCAACCATGCATACGAGGTAGTGGTAGCACTGGAACTAGAACACAAGAACATCAAGTTCAGTGTGAAGCCCAATCTAGTTGGAGACCCGATACTCTCCCCCCAAGACCACAACACAGCCAAGATCCTCAGCGAGGTCACCAACCTCAACGGGAAGACGGTCAAGATAATACCATTAGCCCCAGAGTAGAAAACAACCAGAATGGTCCTACTACGATATCCTCTGGAACTACCTGTAAAAGTCATCATAAAACATCCAAAAGTGACCAAGGCAGAGCGTTGTGTTACGAATCAGGACAAAGCACAGACAAGGCAAGTGCTAGTGGACATCAAGGGGACAGTCCCAGAGGAGGCAGACCTAGGCAGCTAGGGGACTTACAAGTTGTGTCCTTTTTTCCCAGAACCACTACGATGCTACAAATGTCATAAATTTGGACATCACCAATCCAGGTGCCACAAAAAAGTGAGATGTGGCACCTGCAGCCTAAGCCACAAGACAGAAATGTGTATTCAAAAACACAAAGAAGGAACCACCACGACAGCCAAGTGCCCAAATTGTGGAAACAAACATTAAGCTTGGAGCACATCATGCCCAGAGAGGAGAGAGCTGATGAAAGTTGCAATGGCAAAAATTCAACCACAAAACACAACAGAAGCACCTCAGAGCACATTCGTATGGGGTCAACAGCGACAGAAAACACTCAACCCAACACCCACTCCCCAACTGTCAGAGGATTCCTTCCCTGCACTTCCTCCACCAGGCTACAAGACAAAATTGAAGACACCGGGACAAAATCAGTCCATGCAGGAAACCATGACAATTCGGTGGACTCCACAACCGCAGCTCCAGAGCTGTATAGCAGTAAAAGCAGAGAACACTCCAGTAGTGGTGGAGAACATCATATTGCCTGGGACACTGCAACCCCCTCAGGCGACTACCCAACTGAATACACCCCAGCCTGCCAATCCACAAGCGGCATTCACCGAAGAACAAATCAAACAGATGATCACCATTATGATAGTGACTTTCTCTACTATAATAAAGAAACAAAATACCAGCACCGAAAATATAATAAATGAAGTTATGACACAGCTCACAGAAAAGATGCAGGAAGACCAGACCCCCAAAACTCAACAATTACAAGTGGAACTGACGACGCCCTTGAGTCAGATATCAGACAAGAAGAAGAACTTGCCATCCGAGAGATCACTCAAAACCGTAAAAGTTCAAGCCCCTTGCAACAGATCACGAGAAATAGAACAACAAGCACAGACCGTCAGCAAACACACGATCACAGACAAGAGCGACAGCACCCTGAAGAAAGCAGAAAAAACTCCCGAGATACCTCCAAAAACAAGCGGAATTCCACCTCCTGCTCCTCCCTTAGAGCAGATGCCCAAGAAACAGCCACCAATGAGCACACCATTCCTAACAGACGAGGAGGAGAGCGACTCAACCATGAACGCCAGAGCAACTACAGCACCAGAGAAGAGGAGATAATGATAGAATAGCCCACCTCCTTGTCATCTCAAGATAACACAGTGGAATATACAAGGCCTGTCCAACAAACGGCATACTGTACAAGCAGCAGCCATAGCTAAAAATATTGATGTCTTCATTCTGCAAGAAATCCTGATGTCCAAAGATAAACAATTCCGCTTGCCTGGATACCAACAGCACTCTGTACCAAAGGGGCCCAACTCCCATGGCAGCATGATACTCGTCAGGGCGACCATCCCCAGTTCAGAAGAAGAACCAGTTCACTGTGGAGATGGAGTAGAGGCACAAGCTGTTCGGATACACCTGGCAAACGACAGTCTTGTAGTATACAATATCTACAAACCGCCTACCAAACGACTAGAAGCCGGTGAACTACTGACACAAGCAACACAGGAACTTGTGCTCATTGCTGGAAACTTCAATGCCCACCATCCAACGATTAATCCGACCACAACAATGAACCAGGATGGTCATCACCTAGTGGAACTGCTGACAGATGTTCCAGAAATAACTCATTAATACTGGGGAACCAACACACATACTGGGAGGAACATTGGACCTCACATTCATCTCCACTGAGCTCGTTCCAGTAGCTCAGTGGGAGGTAGATGATGAACTGACCAGTGACCACTTTGCAACGACAACTACTTTGAGGATGGAGCTACTCCCTCCTCCCCCACGTCAGCCACCCAGATGGAATACCAAGAAAGCATATTGGAAATTATATCAAGATGAACTCCAAAAATGGTATTCGAACTATGAACCAGCAGAAGATATTGACCAACTACACCAGGACCTTACTGATGCCATACAACACGCAGCAGAGGAAGCAATACCAAAAACAAACCCTACAAATAGACACCACAAAGACTATTGGTTCTACAATGACGAAGTCAGAGAACAGAATCACAGAATCAACACATTCAGAAGACATCTCCGACAATACCCTTCCCCTGAGGGAGTGAAACTCTTGAGAGCTGCTGTTCAACATGCTCGTCAAATTACTCAGAAAATTAGGGAAAACAAATGTCTCGAGTGGTGTGCAACCTTTAATGCACACAGCAGCCTGAGTGAACTCTGGAGAAAACTCAGGATAGCAACAGGAAAACTGCCCAGAGCTCCAGCTTACCCCCAGCCACTACAGGAAGCAAATCGCTTGGCAGAGCACTTTGCAGAACGCTCGTCATCAGCTCAACTACCTCCTGAAATAAGACTTCATCTACAGCAAGTACAACTGGAGAGAGAAGTAGTAGTCAGACATGCAATTGAACAAACTGACACTACAGACTGTCTGTTTACTATAGACGAAATCAGAAGGGCCAGGAAAACAAACAAAGACACCGCTCTTGGCAGTGATGGTATAACCTATTCATTGCTCAGCAATGCAGGACTTGCTGGTGACCTTGCTCTCCTAACAGTTATCAACGTATCATGGTCAGCAGGCAAACTCCCGTCAGCTTGGAAAAGGGCAAACATTGTTCCCATTCCCAAATCCAATGATCCCCAGAATTTCAGACCAATATCCCTAACAGCATGCAACGGTATAACCGCCGAAAGGATGGTCCTTACACGATTCCTCTGGAAAACTTGACCACTTCACCACAATATCTTTGGATTCACCAAAGGTCTCAGCACTGCACACAGTTTGGCCACTCTCCTGGGATCGATTGGTCAAAATAAGGCAATCGTAGTATTCCTTGATCTAGAGAAAGCATTTGAGCTGGCAAATCCACAGGTCATTGTAATCACTCTGGCCCGGAAAGGCATCAATGGATGCCTACTGGCTTGGATTGCCGACTATCTCCAAAACAAAACAGCAAGAGTTACCTGTCAATGACAAGTCTCAGATCACCAAAGACTGGAAAATGGCACACCACAAGGAGGAGTTCTTAGTCCAACTCTTTTCACCATCCTGATGGAAAACTTGTGTCGGCTCGCCTTTCAAGAGGATACCAAACTGCTATGCTATGCTGATGACTTACCACTGATAGTAAAAGGCAGAAACCAGATCAGCAAAGTCCAAAGAGCACTAAACCTCATCAGTGAAGAATGTATGAGTCTCGGGCTCAAGATATCAATCCCAAAATCGAAAGCCATGAGGATTGGACACAATGAGCCGGTGACACAACTACAAATACAAGGTATTGCCCTACAATGGGTATACAAATACCTGGGCATCTGGATTGACAAAGGCCTCAAATTTGACAATGAGATAAACTATCTAAAAGACCGAGTGGGGAAGAGAGTCAACATAATGAGAGCCATGACAGGACCCAAGGTGGGTGTGCTATATATACACGCCATTCAATCATTAACATACTATGCGACACCGGCTCTTAACACACTGTCTGGGTGGCAGTGGGAGAAATTGGAGGTTGCCCAGAATAACGTTATGAGAGTCATTGTCAAGGCACCTATGTGGACAAAATATGAAAACTTACACATGGAGACAGGTCTCACATCTCTCCAAACCAGGACGGAGCGATTAACAGCGTGCTTTGCAACAAAACTGATTACCAGGCCTCGGTAAAGTGACATCAAGAATGAACTCTTACGAGCACTGAATCTTAACAGAGATGTCTTTAACAAGAAAACATGGCTATTGTGCGCAGTTGACGCCGTAAATCGACTGGAATTGAAAGACACAATCCTCAGGAAAGGACCTGACACAATGAGCCCAGACTACAGCATTCCAGCACCATGGGAGTCCCCGCCAGCAGTCTTCAACATTCTACAAACTGGGACAAGAAAGGCCGACTCTAACCCACATGAGCTCCGACAGGTAGCAGAGAGAAACTTGAAGGATCTAACACCACACAATAGTAGTGTATTTACACAGACGGTTCCGTAGAGCCCACCAGTACGAAGGCAGGAGCAGCCTTCACTATAGAAGGAGGTAACACGTCCCTTTGGAGAACCTCAGATGGCTGCTCTACTTTGCAAATTGACCTAGCTGCCATACTTGGAGCCCTAAGACACGCTTCCATTAACAGTCAACAAGGCGTTGTAATACACACTGACTCACGATGTGCTATTGAAGCACTACAATGCAGAGAGCATAGAGACAACATTCATCTCATATCATCCATTGTTGGACTACTGCAAGGGTTAAAACTACAAGATCAGCAAGTTATCATTAACTGGGTGCCCAGTCATATCGGAATCCCAGGGAATGAACAAGCTGATGCTGCTGCCAAGGCTGCGTTAGGACAGCGAAACATTGAGATGAACATCCCACCCAGTCAGGAGCAGATAAAGGAGACCACAATAACACGAACTGCCCAGTGGAAAATAGACAAACATAGAAGATTAACACCAGTATCACGATCGGCCAGGTGGTACTATCTGGTCACGAATTATGAGAGACCACCACTCATGAAGGATATAACAAGAAGGAAAGAAGTCAACTTCCACCGAGTGAGACTGGGATACCCATGCATATGGGAAATCATTGTACCAGTATCAGCAGAGCAGCGCATGTGCAAGACCTGCGACAGCGGAGCAGAAAACTCACTGCAGCACTACCTCATAGAGTGCCCTGGAACACAATTAGCTAGGAGAAACATACAACCCCCCTATCACAGCAGAGGTCGCCAAAATGCTAACCACCAACCACTCTCAAGAAACCCTGCAGTTTCTTACCGAGCATCCACCCCCACGTTAGTGGCGGAGATGCAAAGTTAACTAAAAAGATGCTGGTGTTTTATCCCAGCAGTGGGTGGACCAGCATTTTAGCTTAAGGTCCGCGTAGGTAATATTCCTACAAATCTTCAAAAAATAAATAAATAAATAATTAAAAAAAAAGGCCGAGAAGGTCATTAAATTAATCATAGAACAAGGATGGACGCCAGAATACAGAAGACAATATAACACCATACACGAACAACTAAGAAACATGTCCAAAGAAACATACTTGAATAACTGGGAGAAACTAATACTGTAACAGACACATTAGCAATTTACCACAACACGAAACAATTCTGGCGGAAAATTAAACACCTAATGGGAATCTCTAGCAACGAATCAAACTACATTCTGAACAGTAACCAAATCAAATTAACCGAACCCAAAGAACAAAAACCTGAATTCATGAAATATTTGAGCAAAATATTTCAAATAAGCCAGGAAGACAACCTGAACTTCTGTATGAACAACGAGCAACAAGTAACCAATCACATGACACACACAACCCACATCTGGCAACCAAGTCCCAACATAGACATAAACACTCTTGACGATTTTTCCACACTGATCAAACCAATCACCGTAGAGGAAATACACAAAACAATAAACAATAAAATAAACACACCCATACTCCAACATCTACCAATCAACATGATATTCCAACTCAGAAACATTTTTAATGCCTCACTCGCCTCTGGTTACTTCCTAAGGAAATTTAAAACAGCAAGCATCAGACTTATACCAAAACAAAGTAAATCTCCCACTCAAGTATCAAATTACAGACCGAGCTCTCTTCTAGAAACACCGGGAAAAGTCCTAGAAAAAATCATTAACCACCGACTGAGAATACACCTCGAACTTGAAGAGAAATACAACCCCAGGCAGCGCGGATTTAGAAAACACAGAAGAACCCATACAGCCTTAGATATAATTTACGAAAACACAGCAAACGCAATGCACAACAGAGATCAATGTAACGTAGTGTTAAGGGACGTAGCAAAAGCATTCGACAAGGTCTGGCACTTAGGGCTCAAATACAAAATTACCAACCAAGAACTTCCCACCAACTTTACTTCTTTTCTTTGTAACTTCCTTGACAACAGAGAGGCTAAAATAATCATTGGTAACCACATAGGCCCAAGCATCAAGTTATACAGCGGAGTACCACAGGGAAGTAACCTATCGCCCACACTCTACAATATACACGGCGGACATGCCACCTCCTACACACGGAGAATACATAGCTTATGCTGATGACGTCACTCAAATCATCCGACATCCAGGCAAGGGCAAACAGATGATGACACGAAACACAGCTCACGCCATCGAGCAAATCAACGAATATGAAAGAAAGTGGAAAATACAAACCAATATACAGAAACTAAAGATCATTCATATTGCCAAAATAATCCCAGCACCAATCACAGTCAACAACGTGCTTATACAATACTCCAATGAAGGCAAAATTCTGGGACTCACAAGAACAGGCATAACAAAACACATAAAACAACGCAAAACGCTTGCCCAATCACAACTCACAAAACTACGAGGATTTAGCAAAATGGACACCAAAATTCAACTACACCTATTCAAAGCACTTGTCCACCCCCCACCTGCAGTATCCACCAATACCACTTAGCACGATCAGCAAAACCAGCCAACTTAAACTTCAGTCAGTACAAAACAAAGCAATCCGTAGAGCATCAAAGCAACACCCCCCTCCCCCCCCCCATACACCACCAAAATACAAGAACTTCACGAATTACACAATATCGAACCACTGAACACACGTACACACAGCCAAGCCCAGAAAATCTGGAGCAAACTTGAAGAGTTGGAGGACCCAATATTCTCCAAGTTAAAAGAAGAAGTAACTACTAAAACACACAGCTGGTGGCCCAAGAGCTTCCATGCTACCATAGAAGAACAAGGCCCACTTCACACATATATGTGAACAAATAACACCACCATCTAACAAACATAAATTAACACCCATTACACTAATGAATGTCTAGCTAGCTTAGCTTCCCCCCACCTGCCTCCATTGAGCTGGCGGGCGTCTGCTGTGTGTGGCCACCACCCCAACTAATGACCTCGTCTCGGCTGGGTGGACAGCCCACCTGCTATCTCCCCCTACTACTTTACTTCCCGTTTCTATGCTTCTCTCTCTCCTCTCCTCTCCCAGGACAAAGTCATTTGCCACTTTACTCCATTATCATCATCATCAGTGAAGGTCCTTCAACCCAACACTCTCAAGCCGACTAGACATCCTCTCAAGAAGCTCCTCACCACACAGCAACTCCCCAGCCCTTCATTGTACATACAATACATGAAGAGTTACCCTATTCTGAGTTTCCTTTCTCACCTCCATCCTGAGTGAGAGATATCCTTTATCTTATCTGTGTATGTGGATCTAAAAAAGAGAAAATTGACACATAACAAAGAGAAGTTTGACTACCTACAGGTAGTAGGTAGCATGCAGCTACCAAACAGGGAGGTATTACCGCCTGGGAAGATGGGAAGATATTGGAAGCATAATGTATTATCTAATGGTAGACCCTGCTGCCATATGACACCATGAAAATTGTGACCAAGTCCCAGGTTGCTGATCTGACTTTCTGCCTCGTATAGACACAATTACAGTCTCAATTGTTTCTCTTACTATTCACAACACGACATATATATATTGTTTCTCACTTATTATGTATATATTTATTTTTTGTATTTCTTTATGGTTCTTTATTATTATGCTTTTAAATATTTTATTATTCTATTTTTAATTTTTTATTATAAATTTTATTTACTATGGATCATCATCATCATCATCATCGTCATCATCGTCATCATCATCATCATTATTATTATTAGACATTTTCGCTCCCAGGCCGCGATGTGGGACAGTGACTTGTGCCAGGGTGGGCTAATCCCCGTAAAAAATAAAAATAATATAAAATCAAATAAATAATACACTACGCTACACCATTATCATTCAAAGCTATTCTTTCTATCTAAAACATTTCAATAATGGCACTCCTTAACTTATGTAAGAGTTACGTTCCTGGAACCAATATGTAACTTCAGTTTTACGTAGGTTGGATTTTACTCGGTAACCTTAAGGGTGTAGCCTAGTCCAACCTACAGATTATAATACTGTCCTGTACTGTACTGTACTGTATATGCAATACCTAAAGTGAGGTAATGCAATCTTGAAGATGTACAGTACATAATGATTCTGTATCCATTAAGTTGAAATAAAATAAACTGTAATATCTCCACTAGCCAGAACAATTGGTTTAGAGCACTTCCAGGAATGAGAATTCTGGGTTATGAGATGACTCGCAAAGCTGGAAAATAATAAGAACATAAGAACATAAGAATGGAGGAAACTGCAGAGGGCCTATTGGCCCATACTGGGCAGTCCCGTTTACACCCAACCCCTACTGCTCATATGAGCATCCAACCTATGTTTGAAGCAACTCAGCGTATTCGAGTTAATGATGATATTTGGTAACTTGTTCCATTCATCCACTACTCTGTTTTCAAACCAGTGTTTACCTATTTCACGCCTAAATCTAAATTTGTCTAACTTAAAACCATTGTTACGAGTTCGCTCCTGGTTGGATAGTTTGAGCACCTTTGTAATGTCCCCTTTGTTTAGCCCTGCCTTCCACTTATACACCTCTGTCATGTCGCCCCTCGCTCTACGTCTCTCGAGGGAGTGCAAATTAAGTTGCTTTAACCTGTCTCTCTACTCAAGGTTCCTAATGCCCGGGATTAGTCTTGTCATTCTCCTCTGAATTCTTCCCAAGGATTCTATATCCATTCTGTAATACGGTGACCAGAACTGAACTGCGTAATCCAGGTGTGCTCTCACAAGAGCAAGATACAGTTTTAGGATGACCTCGCTAGTCTTGTAACTAACACTCCTTTGTATGAACCCAAGTACTTTATTAGCCTTGCTACGAGCAAAAACACATTGTTTACTTGGCTTAAGGTTCCTACTTATCAATACTCCTAAATCTCTCTCGCAGTCGGATTTCTCTATGGCATCGTTGTTCATCTGGTATCTGGTTTCCCTGTTTACATCTCCTATACTGAGTACTTTACATTTGTCTGCGTTGAATTTCATCTGCCATTTTTCAGACCATTCGAAAAATTTGTTTAAATCTTCCTGTAGTTTTGCCGAGTCTTCGTCAGATTTGATAACACGTCCTATTTTAGTGTCATCAGCAAATTTACTTATGTTGCTGTCTATGCCGATATCTATGTCGTTTATGTATATAATAAATAATAATGGTCCAAGTACTGAGCCCTGGGGAACTCCACTTGTGACGTTGCTCCAATGGGACTTAGTGCCGTTAATGCTCACTAGCTATTTCCTGTCCTGTAACCACGCCCTAATCCATTTAAGGATGTCACCTTTGATGCCATGAGCTTCTACCTTTCTAATTAGTCTTTCGTGGGGGACTCTGTCGAAGGCTTTGCTAAAGCCGAGATATACCACATCATAAATGTGCCCCTCGTCCACCTATTCGAAAACTGATGAAAAGAATGTTAATAGATTAGTTTGGCAAGAACGTCCGCTTGTGAAGCCATGCTGGGAATCATTGATCAATCCGTGCTTCTCCAGGTGATTTCGAATAGAGTTTGAAATGATTGCTTCCAGTAATTTGCCTACTATTGATGTTAGACTGATTGGGCGGTAGTTAGAGGATAGTGATCTATCCCCCTTCTTGAAAATCGGTATTACATTTGCTATCCTGGAGGATTCTGGTACTACACCTGTTTTTAAGGACATGTTAAACAACTTTGCTAAGAGCATACTAAGCTCTTCCTTACATTCCTTTAATACTCTGGCAAATATCTCATCGGGACCAGGTGACTTATTAGGCTTTAGTTTGTCTATTTGCTTACTAACATCGTTACTAGTCACTACTATCTCACTTAATTTGTTTTCTTCACTATCTCCGAATAGAGTCGGTGCCTCGGGTATCATGTTTAAATTTTCGGTGGTGAAAACTGTTGAAAAATATTTATTCAAATTATTGCTCATTTCTCCGTCGTTATCAGTGAGCTCGCAGTCTGACCGTATTGGTCCAATCTTTTCTCGTGTTTTAGTTTGTTGATACATTTGGTAGAATCCTTTGGGGTTTGTCTTCGCCTCCCTTGCTATCCTTACCTCATTATTCCTCTTTGCTTTCCTTATCTCGGTTTTAACCCTACTCGCCAATACCCTATAATAGTCGGAGGTGAATTTCGCCACGATTTATCCTTCTACCTATAGCCTTCCTTTGGCCAATGATGTTCTTTAAATAATTATTTATCCATTTAGGGTCATTGTTGTTTGATCTGAGTTTTTTGTATGGTATGTTCTGCCTTTGTGCATTAAGTAACTCACTATTTAAATTGTCGTGGAACTCGGCAATCTCAGATCTCGTTATCAGGTCGGTGTCATCTGTCAGGTTCACGGCCAAGGGCGACACCCCCTCCCTCAGCTGCCTCTTTAAACTGTCAAAGTTTGCCCTTCTGAAATCTGGTACTTTAGTGGAATTTTCCTTATGTCTGCCCTGAAAATCTAACTGGAATCGAATTTCTTTGTGATCGCTGTTTGCAAGTTCGTTCCCTACCTCGACATTGCTAATGAGGTTTTCTCTGTTCGACAGAACTAAGTCCAGTATATTATTACCCCGTGTAGGTTCGGTTATATGTTGACTTAGGAAACAGTCCTGGATCGTCTCGAGAAAATCCTCTGATTCTGAGTTACCCGTAAGGTCATTCCAATCTATTTGGCCAAGGTTAAAGTCGCCTACTATACAGATTTTGTTGTGTATGGAAGCCCTGCGCATTTCATCCCAGATAAGTCGCTCATTGACGCTATCAAGATTGGGGGGTCTATATATTACTCCTGTGATTAATTTTTCCCGACCGTCGCTTAATTCTATCCAAATTGTTTCTGTATTCCTCTCAGTTTTTATTTCCTTATTTATTCCACACTTCAGATTATCCCTAACATAGATTGCTACTCCGCCTCCTTTCCTGGTCTGCCTATCGGTATGGAACAGTTTGTAACCCGCAATTTGGTATTCGACTGGTAACTCACGTGTGTCTAGGTTGATCCATGTTTCAGTGAATGCAATTATATCGATTTTTTCGGTACATACCAAGGCCCTAATATCATCCATTTTGTTTCTCATACTTCTACTGTTCGCGTAGTATACATTTAAGTTAGTCGTGTTCTGAGTCCTCCCCTTACCGCGTTTAGTTTTAAACTCCCTGTCTAATTTAGTTTTGTCATCATTCCTAACACTATTTCCCTGTAGTCTTTCACTTTGTTTACCCGCTCCCACTGCAGTCTCCTCCACCCCCGTGCCCATATGTTCTCTTAGCAGTTTAAAGACTTCGATATCTTTTGAACTGCCCCCTCTAGAGCCCCAGCCAGGGTTGCTACTCCATCCCTAGACAGGTGCACCCCATCCCTAGCATAAAGGTCCCTTCTGCCATAGAAGTTGTCCCAGTTGTCAATGAATGGGACTGATATTGACTTGCAATATCTGTCAAGACGGTCGTTGACACCAACTGCCCTTGACAACCATTCACTGCCAACTCTCCTTCTAGGCAGGACACGGCATATGATAGGGATCCCTCCCTTAGTCCTAGTACGATCTATGGCTGCCTTGAACTTATCAAGAAGCTCCTCGCTCGTACACCGGCCAATATCATTGCCTCCTGCACTGAGGCAGATAATGGGTTTGTTCCCATTACCAAACAAGATATTGTCCATCCTGTCAATTATATCCCCCACCCCAGCTCCTGGCAAACACACCCTCATCCTATTTTTGTTTTTACCACAAAAGGCCCTGTCCAGGCACCGCGATATATTCTCATAAGTTCCAGAAATTGCACGTTATGTACAGTCAGCCAAAGCTTCACCGACCCCACCCTGGGTCTCGTGCTCGCAATTTTACCTGGTAAAGGAAGGCTGTATGTAAAGGTGATTGTGATTGGTGGATCTCTTTTTCGGCTGTATCATTGTCAGGATAATTATTAAAGAAACCAATGGTAGTATTTTTTTAATATTAAACTATTTATTGTTATTTAAGGTCATGAGGAGTTTCAAAATGATCATATATTTGTTTAAATAATGAAAAAAAAATAATGTGAGAATCTTGTGGCACTGTGGTTGTAGTTGAGTTGCCAATTGATTAATATAATTTTCTTCATTATTTAAGCATATATACCAAAAAAATGGAATCTTCTCATGACCTTAAATAACAATGAATAGTTTATTTTTAAACAAATTTTACCTCGGAGTTTCTGCAAAATGAGCCTGATTTTCGTCTCTCAAAACTGGAAAAAAAAATCCCACATCCCCAGAATTTTCTGGGTACCGGAAAAATTGTCTTTAAATTTTTTTTCAGAAAATGTACACCTCAGAAAATTTCAATTTCAGCTCTCAGAGTTCTGGTTAGAGGGATTCCGGCTAACGAGATATTAATGTACTGTAATAATAGACTTTAGATGATTAATTGAACAATTACAGTTCTAGTACATTACCTTAATGTCTAGTGTTGACTTGCTAATTTGAAGGGATGGCAGTGGTGGTGTGATGGTGATGTTACTACATCACAGAGATAGGAAAGGGAGAGGAGGAGGAAAGGACTACAAACTCCTTGGTAGGATTGTCAACACTCCTCCTCAATGCTAAGTGACCACAAGTAGTACAGTCCCTGAGTTTACCTATACATACTGCTACATATAAAATCTATGCATCTCAGATACAGTATTTATATTATATTCAATGGGACTTATGTACAGAGTTGAATTTATGTATGTCAAGTACTGTACTGTACAGTATTGCAAAACCCAAGGAATCCATGTATATAGTTATCATGTGTACAGCAGACCCCTTTAAAATCCTGGTCTGCAAATGCTGGAATGAACAAAAGATCCCAATGATAGGAGAAGGCTTGTGTGAGTCCTATATCTAAAAATGCTGGAGATTATTATCTGTGATGTTCGTAACAGAACATTTACAATGGAACAAACAAGTGAATGAATGCCAGGGTGGTTTTATACCCGGTCTCTCCTATTTGATGCAATACATACCCAGTACTTGCCAACAGTGCGTAACAGAGACGTGACCAACCACCCAAGTGACTAACAAGCCAATCAGTGGCGAAGTGGATAAAAGTAAAAGTAAGTTGCTTAAGTGCCAGGGGATTTTGAAGTAAATTCATAAAAGGATGAAAATTAAACTGGAAAGGTTACAGGACATGAAATTGTTATGGATTTAAAGGAAACAACCTAGCATCGTGGATTGGAGTTTCACTGTATGACTGCAAGCAGTGCGAGGTGACTAATAGTACAAAATCGTCCTGTGTACCCATAACAATTGTGATGTCAAGGCAGTGCACTTAAACCATTGTTGTCTGTTTGTTTCATAAATGATGACAGATACTCTTCACTCTTTAATAAAATTGTTTTCAGATGACACTTAGATATTCGGGGACTTTAAGAGCTGAACTAACAGTGAAGAGTTACAGGAAGACCTCCATAAGCTTCAGGAGTGGTCAAAGAAATGGCTGCTAAGATTCAACATTACAAAATCCAAGAGGATCTACTAAGATCAAACTAACAGCAAAGAGGCACAGAGTATTACATGGCCCAAGAGGATGCAGAGCCACCATTAACCGAAACCATAATGTGAAAAGAACCTGGGTGTTTATCTTGACAATGAACTGAAGTTCTCAGATCATTTTGAGAAGAAGGCAATCAGGAAAATAGACTGGTAAGCCTTACGCAACGATCATATACACACTGAAAGAAACAATCAGTAATGAGTTCTACACCATGGTGGTTGTCAACACACACAACCTTGTCAGTTTCATTATTAAGCATGGATAAGTCACTTCAGAACATTCTGCAATAAAAAAAAATAATATGACTAATGGTTTATTCCAATTTTACAGCATTGCACTCCTGTCCTGTATATGCGAGAGACGTGCTTCATTTATTTTTATCCTCTTCGCCACTGATCAGCCTGTTAGCCGCTTGAGCGGTAGCCGGTAGGTCATGTCTCTTACAAACTGTTGGCAAATACTGGGCATGCACTGGCTCCTGAAGGTATCTGAACCTGCTACAGTATTGGTCAAGTCTGGCCTTGAAAGAACTCACGCCCAGTGCCGTCAAAACAACTCTCTGGCATGGCAGATTGTTCCAAGAGTTCACAGTTCTCACTCCGGAAAAGTTTGCCCTCGCAGTTTTATGGACGTGTGGTTTCTTCAACCTTGAGCTGCCACAGCTCAAGGTTGTGGGGCGGGCGTCCGCCAGCTTCATGTACGGGACACTTGACTGAGTAGTGCCCTCTGACATGCTTATACAGTACTTCAATTAGGTCACCCCTTGCCCGTCTGTAGTTTAAGCTAGGCATTTGCAGGCATTAGAATATCTCTGTATATTCCTCAACTGTATATGTATTAACCCCTGGCTAACAGTAAGAAATATTTATTTAAATAAGGTCTGCATACATTATTTTTATATAATTACAGCACCCACGGTAATTAAACTATGAGCAAGTGTATAGAAAACACTGTCTAGTAAATACTGAAGCAGGTGATGGAGATGTTCGGGGTACTTGGTTCTAACTACAGGAGCGAGCATAAACACCTGTAGAGTTCTATAGGTTCTTATTAACGGAAATATACAGGGGTGCGCTTACAAGCGCAGGTAGTCCTTACACTCCTATAGGGTCAACTGGCCTCACTCTGACCTCTCGGGCGACATGTGGTAAGTGGTATACTAGCAGCTTCCAGATGTCGCCAGGCACATTTATCTAAGCGTGTGGTGACATGAAACAGGGGCATTGCCACACGCTACTGACTAGAGAAATAATGTGTATATATAGAGTACATACATGGTATACATACAACATACATAATATACATACACCTCCCCTCCCCCCGCTATACGCTCATAGCAAAGTCGAGTGGATCCGTTCTGAGCGTCGAATTAATCACTGGGGGGGTGTGGGACTCAGCACTGGTGACGGGGTCAGCGGCATGGGATGCGTTACGGGGCGGAGGAAACGGCGGTTCCTCCACCACACCCGACCGCTGGGTAACCGCACCTGGTAGTCCCGTGACCTGCCGAGACCCATGACTAAGCCCACTTTGTCCCAACGTAGGGAGGTCGGGTCCTGGACACGGACTTGGGTGCCGACACTCAACCTGGGGAGAGGACGGGCGTGGTCGTTGTGGCGGGCGACGACGTCTTGAATACGTTCGGCGGCTCGGCGATCACAATCCTCTGTCTTGGCCTGCCACTCCTTGGAGAAGGATTGAGGGTTAGCAGGGACACAAGAACGGAGGGGGCGTCCATACAAGACCTGGGCAGGGGAGCGTCCGGTGTAATTGGGTGTGTTGCGGAGCTCAAGGAGACCCTGGTCGAAGGCCTCGCAGTCAATATTCCCAGAAGGGGCCACTTTGAGGATGAGGTGCTTCAGGGATTTGACAGCAGCCTCAGCGTGGCCGTTGGACTGCGGGTAATGAGGCGGTGACAACACATGCCGGACTCCCCATCGGTCGAGGAACGCAGCAACGTCCCGGCTTGTGAACTGGGGCCCTCCGTTGGTTCGCAGGCGTACAGGAACGCCCACGTAACGGAAGTAGTGGCGGAACTTGCTGATGGTGGCGGCAGATGTCGTATCATTACCGCACTTGATGACAACCGGCCAACCAGACAGACGGTCGACGATAACCAGGAAGGACTCTCCTGACACACAGAAAAAGTCGGCCGACACAGACTCAAAGGGGCGGGTGGGGTTGTCGTCACTCATGAAGGGTTCCTGCTGCTGGCTGGGTTGTAGTACTTGGCGGGGCTTACACGCCTGGACAGCATTGGAGATATCGGGGTCGATGCCAGGCCGGAACACAGTCTGTCTTGCACGCCGTTTGGTGGCCTCGGCTCCACAGTGACTGTCGTGGAGGCGAGCCAAGGCGTGGAGACTTGAAGCAGCAGGAACAACTACTGTAGGAGAGGTGTCACTAGCCAGAGGTAGGTGTAGGGCGGCAGCAGGGTAGTTGCTGCTCCCTTCGTGCACCCTGTTGGCGTATTTTACCTCGAGAATCGGTGTTGGGAAGTCCTGGGAGATGATGGCCAACTCTTGACAATGTCTGTAGGACAGCAAAGGAGTCGGGACACCATTATGCACGTCAATCCAGGCTTGACACGACCTGTTGCCAAAGGTGACATGTGCATTGAGTGACCCTAGGGCTGGGGCCATCTGTGAACCATCTGCCGTGACGCAGAGGTCCTTGGGAGGCGGTCCTAGATCGCTTGGAGAGAGCCCCAAGCATTGCAAATGCTGGGGACCGATGACCGTAGCCTCAGCGCCGGTGTCGGGCAGCATCTCGAGACAGGATGACACACTGCCGTAGGTCACGATGATGCTGACGTGCTGGGGAACTTTGGTCCTGGGATGCGAGGAGTACACCCTCCTAATATGGGTCGGGCTTTGTCCAGGGTCGTCGTGCCTTTGATTTGGCGACTGTGGGCGGCCCTCACTGGTGGAAGGGCGCTGCTGCTTCCGCCGACCACACACATTGCACTGGACGCATTTGGCTGGGCACCGTACTGTAAGTGACCAGTGGCCCTTGCGGTCACAGCTGTCGCAGGTAGACTCAGCAGCTGGACATACCTGTGTTCCGTGCTGCCTACCACAGCTGTTGCAAAGGGAGCCGGGCGTGGGCGTGGTGGGCGTAGGCGTTGGGGCAGACTTCTTGTCTTTCTTGTATTGGGACATAGCCCCTACGGCTGTAAGGGGAGCTCGGATGGCAGAGGTAGCACAACTGGCAGCCTCATAGGAGCGACATACTGTCAATACAGCCTTAAGAGAGGAGGAAGAGTCGAGGGAGGTGAGGCGTTGGACAAGCTCCTCGTCCTTAATACCCATCAGGATCACCTGCTTCAACTGGGTCTCCTCGCACTGCTGGTGATTACCGGGACATATGTCTATCTCTTCCGAGGCTCACTTGAGTCGTACATGGAAATCGTCAAAAGTCTCGCCCTCCATCTGTCTACAGCTAAACACTTCCCTCCTGCGGAGAGCTTCATTCCGCTGACCTTTGATGTGCCGTTCTAGAACATCCAGTACCTCCTCTACAGACAACAAAGACGTCGGGGGCACTTGCAACTTGTGTTCCAACACATGCTGTGTTCCCAAAGATAGACACATACGTAGCTGAATGAGCTGTTTAGGCTGTGGCAAGCTCTGGAGATCCACCATTGTGTAGCATAATCAGTCCACCGTCGCCGCCACTCACGAAAATTCTGGAAAGTCTCATCAGGCTTCAAGGTGGGTGGGGGTTGGACAACCACTTTGGTAGAGGGCATTGACGAGGTATCTGAGCCAGTCGGTACCGGAGTAGTGGAAGGGCCAAGGGCTTGATTAGCAATGAGGCTAGATATCAAAGATGCAAACCGTTCGTTATCTTCCAATCTCCGTTGGTGGTCCTCAGCATGTCTTTTCGCTTCGTCCTGACGCATTTCCTCCCTCATAAGCTTCATCAGAGCAATTATCTCTGAGGACGAGGCTGAGGGTCGGGGGGGTGTGGCTGGGAGAGGGTGGGGCGTCGCGCACTGACTGGTCATCCATCTCTGTAGAGCTGTCATCCGTCTGAATCATCGTGGCGCTAGGGACACCGCTGCTTGAGGCTCGGGGCATAATTATTTTATCTGTATATTGTGTCTCGAAGCAGTGTTGACTGGTCAGCCCGTCGTATCAACCAGATCTGAGACAACAAAATTAATTGAATACACAGATAAGTAACTTATATATATATATATATATATATATATATATATATATATATATATATATATATATATATATATATATATATATATATATATATATGAAGAAATGACCGCGGTCAGTGTGTTAGTGCGTGGGTTGGTGTGTGTAGGCGCGGTGGAGCGCGGAGGCAGGCGAGGCGAGGCGGTGGGGGGTGAGCAGTGGGGGTAGTTACCCTCCAGGCAGCCCGGGACGGTCGCGCTGACTCTTCACGAATGCCCTATATCAGCCTTCCACCTTAGGGAATCCTTTAAAACAAGGACACACACTTTAACAATACACACACACGAGGGGCACTTAAAGACACTTCACAGGAAATTGCGGTCACTGCACACTGCTCAAAACTCGTTGGCAATTCAAACGAATTTTTGTGGGAGACAATGGCGACGGATGACGGAGTTGACGGAGGAGGTCTACCGGCCTTGATTTTACATGAACGCACTTATTTCCACTTAATCGATCACTTGATACTCACTGCGCCATGGAGATGTTCGGGGTACTTGGTTCTAACTACAGGAGCGAACATAAACACCTGTAGAGTTCTGTAGGTTCTTATTAACGGAAATATACAGGGGTGCGCTTACAAGCGCAGGTAGTCCTTACACTCCTATAGCGTCAACTGACCTCACTCTGACCTCTCGGGCGACATGTGGTAAGTGGTATACTAGCAGCTTCCAGATGTCGCCAGGCACATTTATCTAAGCATGTGGTGACATAAAACAGGGGCATTGCCACACGCTACTGACTAGAGAAATAATGTGTATATATAGAGTACATACATGGTATACATACATCATACATAATATACATACAGGTGACAATATGTCACTTAACTTCAATGTCTTTCAAATGACCTATGCGCACCACTGTCTAGCTGAGGTCAACAAATAAGCAGCCGGTTACTCTGAGTCAACCCTAGTCTCTCATATACACCACATGTGTGTTAACAAAGCTCCCTACAACTTGCTTCAAACTATACTAACAGTCATTGCTCATAGCTTTAGTTATGGTGATATCATACATTAATTGTGTATTGAATATTTTCTTAATAAAAAGAGAAAAGTCAATCTGGGTTTAAAGATTTTACTCAGAAACAATTATTTGTGTACTACTGTGTGACCAATCCACCAGATCTTCTAGCAAACATTTCACAAGGAACATAGAGGTATACATATAGATCTAAGACACAATAAGGTAAAAATCATACAACCAATAGAAAATTCTACAAACCTTTCCTTTGGTGGCTTGGATTATCTCACTGAGGTCCTCTTCCTTCAGGTGGGAAATTATATCCCAGTTCATGAGCTCCAGGGAAAACTTGGTCATTACCTGCATCTGAAGAAAGAGAAAGAAAATCAATGGAAGAAACCTTAGTGAATTGTTCATGTAACCTTTTTCCACTATTGTGTGATTCATTCCAAATATCTGTACTGTACAGAGTACTATGATATCTCTGTTTTTCTGGAGTCTTCAGACAGTTAATTAAATGACCCCAAAGGTTTCTCATTTCTGCTTTCTTTAATTTCTCTCTTTAATTACTGAGGTTTATACGGATAGAAAGGTATGCCTAAATCATATTCCTTTAAATTCTATTCAGACTATGCTGACGTTTTCATTTTTATGCCCAACACTCCTCCCAGCTTAAGTGTCCTAATCTATCTACATCTACCACCTATGGAATTTTAAAGTAAAGTAGTGTACTGTACTGTAGACTTTTATACTTTTATCCGCTTTGCCACTGATCAGCTCTTTAGCCACTTGGCAAGTACTGGCTCCAGAATGTATCTGCACCTGCGCCAGTATTGGTCAAGTCTGGTCTTAAATGAGTACACACTTGGTGCCATAACAACATTCTCTGGCAGATTGTTCCAAGAGTTGACGATTTTCGCTCCGAAAAAGTCTGCCCTGAAAATTTTTCCAAACTTGTGGCTTCTTCAACCTTGAGCAGTGACCCCAAGTGGGGTATGAATACTCGATTGAGTAATGCCCCTTTGAGTTGTTTATAAACTTCAATTAGGTCGCCCCTTGCCCACTTATAGTATAAGCTAGGCAACTGCAGGCATTCTAATCTCTCTGGATAACTGAGGTGCCATTGTGAAGGCACCAGTCTGGTGGCCCTCCTTTGGACATTTTCAATCAATTGACAGTCTCTAGCATATCTCAGGGACCAGATGGGGTGACAGTACTCCAAATGGGAAACACCTCACTCTTGAAGATTGTTATGAGGGACGGACCATCTAGATATCAGAAAGACCTTCTGAAAAGACGTTCTGGCTTAGTTGCTTGATTTACCTTCTTCTCACCATGGTCCGAGAACTTTAGTTTACTGTCAACATACACACCAGGGTTCTTTTCACATTCAGTCTCTCTTAATGCTGTTTCTTTGTTCTATTGGGACATGTGATACGTCTCCTTACTGAATCTTACACTGAATCTTAACAGCCATTTCTTCGACCACTCTTGAAGGTGACAGATATTTCTATAGCTGTTCACAGTTCATTTGGTTCTTAATTTCCCTGAAAATACTTGGCATTGTCTACAAACATTTGTATGGAGGAATGTACAGCTTCTGGCATGTCATTTATGAAACAAACAAACAACAAGGGGCCCAGTACACTTTCCTGTGGAATCCCACCTGTCACGGGTACACATAACAATTTCATGCCATTAATCACCAAACATTGATCAGGTAGTACACTATACCCTTGTTAATTTAACAAAAAGGGTGCTCTGGGTCACTCGAGTTGCTGAAAAATCCAAATTAACCAAGTGCGGTATTTTTTAACATTATTCAACAATTTCCAAATTTTTGTGTTTGATGAGTCGTTCGTTTTGTTCAGTTTTTGCTCCATGCCTTGGCTGCCACCTAAAATAATCTATTAATAATTATTGTGCAAGCATGAGTATTTTCTAAATGTACGTAAAGCAATAATAAAGTGTAGGATGTAACGGTACGAGATGTTTTCCCCAGGTCACTGGCGGCAACGAGTACCAGGCGTCACCAGTCTCTGGAGACAGTTGCTGTCTGGTTATCACACAATAAAGAAGGAGACTGATACTAGTGTTTCTGTGCCCCACCGAAACAACCAACATAGCGCAGTGAGAATTCTTCATGGAGCCTACGCCCTTACATGATGACACCCCCCCAGCAGGCCCACCCACGCTACACCCAGGGCCCGCTGGACCCCTGCTGCTGTGATACCTCGCTGCCTTGTAACTTCCATGGCCCAGGCTCAGGCAGTTATGCCGGCCCAACAACAGGCAATCCAGTCCCTCCAAGCCAACCTCGCTACTGTCAATCTCCGAGGACATGGAGCATCATCACCACACGTCCCCACCTCTGCGGCCCCAGAGAAGTGTGACATGAAGATGTCATCTGTTGCCTTCAGGTCCTGGAGGCGCTCAATGGTGTATTGGTTACAGCTCTGCAGGCCGTCCACCACGTCAGGCTCAACTGTGTTCCTGCTCTTCCTGACACAGCCCTGAACGTCATTAGTGTTCCATTCATCAAACTAGGCACTGCAGTGATCCGATTTTGCTTAGTGTAGTACAGGGCCAAGATGAGCCCATCAGTGATTATTTCATTTGATGTTCTCAAAAAACTGCAGACTGTGATTTCAAGTGCCCTAATTGTGCCCACAATCTGTCAGAGTACACAAGAACATTAGAACATAAGATTCATCCATGAATCTATCTAGCCTCCTTTTAAAACTTTCCAGCATTCCAGCACTTACTACAAAGTTGCTAAGCTTGTTCCACTCGTCTATTACCCTATTTGTGAACCAGTTCCTTCCTATCTCCCTCCTAAACCTAAACTTATCCAACTTAAATCCGTTGCTTCGAGTCCTATCCTGCTCGGATATTATAAGAACTTTATCTATAACTCCTTTATTGATTCCTTTCACCCACTTAAATGGTTCTATCATATCTCCCCGCACTCTTCATCTTATAGGGAATGCAAGTTTAGTTTCTTTAATCTATCTTGATATGGAAGGTTTCTAAGTCCCGGAATCATTTTCGTCATTCTTTGCTGCACCGACTCCAGTGAATTGATATCCATTCTATAATAAGGGCACCATAACTAAACAGCATAATCGAGGTGCGGCCTGAAAAGCGCAAGATATAATTGCAATATGACTCCGCACTCTTATTACTTACACTTCTTGATATAAAACCCAATACCCTGTTTGCCTTATTTCGAACATGAACACACTGTTTTCTAGGCCGTAAACTCATGGTAGGCAACAGTGATAAAGTATTGAAAAGGCAGGTGTTTCAAACATATGACTCATTCTCGAGTGTTGAAACCCATAGGGCTTCGTGTTGCACATTTGAGGCTGTGGGGCAGGATGCTGCAGGCGTGAGATTTTGGCAGGAGTTCCCTTGCATGGTTTGTGCGGCTCCCATGGATGATGTAACCCCTGAAGTTGCTGCCGCCCTCCAGAGCGTCCCTGCCATACCCCCAGCGCACACCCCTGCGGAAATTGTGGAAGCCTCCATGCACCTGACTGGGCATCAAGTCCGGCCAGATCTGTTATCTGCCACTTCTGCCAGAAGACCAAACACCTGAAATGGGGTTGCAGGAGCATGAAGGCATATGCAGGTGGCCAAGCAGCTTCAGCCACACCCTCCCCGGATGTCACCCGAGTGTCTGGTGCATTGGTCATAGCCGACACCCACTTGTTCTGACCTCACTCAGTTGTCTTCTGACCTCACTAGAGGAAAGGTCACGGCAGGCTTAGCTCCCGGGGATTAATTGTCAGCAATGGCTAGTGCTACTTGTGAACAGGGCTGTGCCCTTCTGAGAGCCGAATTAGAGAGGGCCAAGGAAGAAATCTTTAAATTAAAGGAAGTGATAGCGAGGATGAAGGAAGAAACGAGACAAGGAAAGCCCGTGTCTGACAAAAACTCAGGCGAATGGAAGATTGTGAGGAGAGGGACGACCAAACTGATGGTGAAAAAACACACCAAGGATATGACAACAATAGCTAAGTGTACCAACTCTTTCAGTCCTTTGATAGACGAATTGGACGTTAGCATAGTTAGGGACAAGGCTGACAAGGAAGGTAAACAAAACTTAATTATTGGAGATTCCCAGGTACGGTACCTGGACAGAGCTTTTTGTGGTAAAAATGAAAATAGGATGAGGGTGTGTTGGCCAGGAGCTGGGGTGTGGGATACAGTTGACAGGGTGGACAATATCTTGTCTGGTAATGGGAACAAACCCATTATCTGTCTCAGTGCAGGAGGCAATGATATTGGCCGGTATAGGAGTGAGGAGCTTCTTGATAAGTACAAGACAGCTATAGAACGTATTAGGTCGAAGGGAGGGATCCCTATCATATGTGGTATCCTGCCTAGGACAGTTGGCAATGAATGGTTGTCAAGGGCAGTTGGTGTCAATGGCCGTCTTGACAGATATTGCAAGTCAATATCATTCCCATTCAGTGACAACTGGGACAACTTTTACAGCAGAAGGGACCTTTATGCTAGGGATAGGGTGCATCTGTCTAGGGATGGGTTGGCAACCCTGGCTGACTCTCTGGAGAGGGCTGTTCAAAAGATGTCGAAGTCCTTAAACTGCTAGGAGAATATATGAGCAAGGGGGTGGAGGAGATTACAGTGGGAGCTGGTAAACAAAGTGAAAGTTTACAGGGAAATAGTGCTAGGAATGATGACAAAACTAAATTAGGCAAGGAGTTAAAAACCTAAACGCGACAAAGAGAGGAATCAGAACACGACTAACTTTAACATCTACTAGGCAAACAGTAGAAGTATGAGAAACAAAATGGATGAAATCAGGGCGTTGGTATGTACCAAAAAACCCGATATAATAGCATTCACCGAAACATGGATAAACCTAGACTCACGTGAGTTACTTGTCGAATACCAAATTGCAGGTTACAAATTATTCCATACCGATAGGCAGATTAGGAAAGGAGGCGGAGTAGCAATCTATGTCAGGGATAATCTGAAGTGTGAAATAAATAAGGAAATAAAAACTGAGCGGCATAGAGAAACAATTTGGATAGAATTAATCGATGGTTGGGAAAAATTAATCACAGGAGTAATATATAGACCTCCTAATCTTGATAGAGTTAGTGGGTGACTTATTTGGGATGAAATGTGCAGGGCTTCCATACATAGGAAAGTCTATATAGTAGGCGACTTTAACTTTAGCCAAATAGATTGGATTGACCTTACGGGTAACTGAGAATCAGAGGATTTTCTTGAAACAATCCAGGACTGTTTCCTAAGCCAACATATAACCGAACCCACCCGGGGTAATAATATACTCGATTTAGATCTGTCAAACAGATATTCCAATTAAAATTTCAGGGCAGCCGCAAGGAAAATTCCACTATAGTCCCAGATTTCAGAAGGGCAAACTTTGATAGTTTGAAAAGGCAGCTGAGAGAAGGGGTATTACGTTTGGGGGTGAATTACATGACCTCACATGAGGTGACCTCACACAATGTACCCACGGAGGGCGACCTCACCTTACCTGGAGGCCTGACGGTTGAGGATGACCTGATCACATGATACGAGGTTGATGAGTTCCACAACAATTTAAATAATGAGTTACTTAATGCACAAAGGCAGAACATACCATACAGAAAACTCAGATCAAACAACAATGACCCGAAATGGATAAACAATTACTTAAAAAACATTATTGGACAAAGAAAGGCTGTAGGTAGGAGAATAAATCGTGAAGTTTACCTCCGAGATTATTTTAAGGTAATGGCCGGTAAGGTTAAGACCGGGATAAGAAAAGCCAAGAGGAATAATGAGCAGAAGATAGCAAGGGAGGCGAAGTCAAACCCCAAGGGATTCTATCAAATGTATCAAACTAAAACACGAGAAAAGATTGGCCCAATACGGTCAGATACCGTCGAACTAACTGATAACGACGGAGAAATGAGCAATAATCCGAATAAATATTTTTCAACAGTTTTCACCACCGAAAATTTAAACATGACACCCAAGGCACCGACTCTATACAGAGATAGTGAAGAATATAAACTAAGCGAGATAGTAGTGACTAGTAACGATGTTAAAAAGCAAATAAACAAACTAAAGCCTAATAAGTCACCAGGTCCCGATGAGATATTTGCCAGAGTATTAAACGAATGAAGGAAGAGCTTAGTATGCCCTTAGCAAAGTTGTTTAACATGTCCTTAAAAGCGGGTGTAGTACCAGAATCTTGGAGGATAGCGAATGTAATACCACTTTTCAAGAATGGAGATAGATCACTATCCTCTAACTACCCTCCAATCAGTCTAACATCAATTGTAGGCAAATTACTGGAAGGAATCATTTTAAACTCAATTCGAAATCACCTGGAGAAGCACAGGTTGATCAATGATTCCCAACATGGCTTCACAAGCGGCAGTTCATATCTAACTAATCTATTAACATTCTTTTCATCTGTTTTCGAATCAGTGGATGAGGGCCACAATTATTGTGTAGTATATCTCGACTTTAGCAAAGTCTTCGACAGTCCCCCACGAAAGCCTAATAAGAAAAGTGGAGGCTCATGGCACTACAGGAGATATTCTAAAATGGATTAGGGCGTGGTTACAGGACAGGAAACAGTGAGTGAGCATTAACGGCACTAAATCCGATTGGAACCACGTCACTAGTGGAGTTCCCCAAGGTTCAATACTTGGACCATTATTAATTATTATATACATAAACGACATAGATATTGGCATAGACAGCAACACAAGTTAATTTGCTGATGACACTAAAATAGGGCGTGTAATTAAATCTGACGAGGACTCAGCAAAACTACAGGAAGATCTAAACAAATTTTTCGAATGGTCTGAAAAATGGCAGATGAAATTCAATGTGGACAAATGTAAAGTACTCAGTATAGGAGATGTAAACGGGGTAACCAGATACCAGATGAACAACGATGTTATTGAGAAATCTGACTGCGAGAAAGATTTAGAAGTAATGATAAGTAGGAATCTTAAGCCAAGTAAACAATGTGTATTTGCTCGAAACAAGGCTAATAAAGTACTTGGGTTCATACAAAGGAGTGTTAGTTACAAGACTCGCGAGGTCATCCTAAAACTATATCTTACGTTTGTGAGACCTCACTTGGATTACGCAGTTCAATTCTGGTCGCCGTATTACAGAATGGATATAGAATCCTTGGACAAAATTCAGAGGAGAATAACAAGACTAATCCCAGGCATTAGGAACCTTGAGTACAGAGACAGGTTAAAGCATCTTAATTTGCACTCCCTCGAGAGACGTAGAGTGAGGGGCGATATGATAGAGGTGTATAAATGGAAGTCAGGGCTAAGCAAAGGGAACGAACTCGTAACAATGGTTTTAAATCAGACAAATTTAGAGTTAGGCGCGAAATAAGTAAACACTGGTTTGGAAATAGAGTAGTAGACCAGTGGAACACGTTCCCAAATATCATCATTAACTCGAATACGCTGGATAGCTTCAAACATAGGTTGGATGGATATATGAGTAGGGGTTGGGTATAAATGGTACTGCCCAGCATGGGCCAATAGGCCCGCTGCAGTTTCCTCCATTCTTGTGTTATTATGAATAGCCAACCCCTGATCTTGGTGGCCGTCGGGCATGAAGGAGGAGGGAAGGCGATGCCAGCCTTCGCCATGGCTGACACAGGGGCCCACATTTGTGTTGCTAGCCTGTCCTTATTCGCGTCTTTCCATATCAGGCCTGTGGCTGACCTCCAGCTCAAGTGTCTGTCTGGGGTCTGCCCTCTGCAGGGTCAGTCTCGGAGAAAGGTCCACCCTGCAAGACATCTACTTCGTCCAGTCAGCCAAAAACTTTTACCTGTCTCTGGATGCCTGCAAGGGCTTGGGCTGGTACCCACCACCTTTCCCCACCACACCCCGTCAATGGCACACATGCAGGTGGAGGAGACAGCCCGCACAGCGACGTCCCCAACCAACCAGGCCGTCTGCCATACCATTTGCACCACTGGAGGAGAACGTCCCGAGACTAGAGCAGTGGCTGCTACAACACTTATCGTCCACAACTTTCAACATTGCCATAGTCACTTCCAGTCATGACTGGTAAGCCCCATCACATCCACCTTGCACCTGGTGCCACCTCATATACCTGCCACACACCAGCGTCTATGCTGAAGCACTGGGAAGACGAAGTCAAGGCACAGATATACAAGGGCATCGAGAAGGGTGTCCTCCAGCCCGTTCGTGCAGGAGAAGCGGCGGAGTGGTGCACTAGGATGGTGGTGTGGCCAAAACGTCTGGTCAGCCGAGACGCACAGTGGACTACCAGTGGCTCAATTCATGCGGGTCGGGTCGGGTCGTGTTGCATCTAACAAAGCGTGTTGGCATTCGGGTCCTCGTTGTTAAGATGCGGAAATTGGACAGTGATTACATAAGAGCATGAAAATCGTCTTAGTTATGTGAATGTGTAAATCGATGTAGGATTTTTACAGTTATTCGCGATTGTTTAACTGAAAATCACTCTCCATCGACTGGAGGTACTGTACAGCCTAGGCCGGGAGGCATACAATCACAAAATCATTGCCATAAGACAAGATTTATCCATTTTTTTTAACGAGTTGTGTTCATGGCTGTGATTGACCATCCAAAGGCCAACCAGAGAGTGTAGTAGTGTGCCTTTAGCTAAGACAGTTCATAGTGACATCACTGACCATGGAGGAGGTTATAAATAATTTGAAGAGAAGAACAAATTGGGACAAGCAATCAGACACCACTGCCAGCAGTAACCAAGTCGTATTATTGGTGCCACAAATATTTTGTTTTTCTTTTGTGTGTGTGTGATTTCTCAAGGACTGAAATTGTGCCTACAATCCACCATTCATAAGGAGATACAGTGTACACAGAGCTAGCTCATAGATATATATAAATTGACGAGAACTGGAAAAGAGAACATAAGTATATAATAGTTATAAAAAAAAAAAGCCAGGCTATCTCGAACGACATTTTATTGCCGCCTCAAAGTAAGTTTTTTTTTCTTTGTTTTCTAAAGGACTCACTGGGCATATGGACCGTCATTCATAGCAAGGTACAGTGTACATAGAGACAGCACATAGATACCAACAACTCGTCGAGGAGAACTGAAAAAAAAACAGAAGACAACTCAAACTGTCTTGGGCGGCAACACTGGACACATGAGAGTGCCGAGGAGGTCAAGGCCAACAGAAGGCAGCTAAGTGATTTTTTATTTTTTTATTTTTTAAATAACATTGGTTTGCCACAAGGGCATGATCACTCCACATCTCACTTCATTTAGACTTCAATTAGTATATGTAATTAAAAAGGAAGTCATCCCACTAAGAGGTAAATTTCTTTGTCAGAAGAAATTAAGTGTGCTAGCCCGGTGGGTGGCATCAGTCAGAGTGGCCTAGATATGCTGGCAACGAAACGGGGCTTCTAAAGGGACCTTGGTGCTAAAGCCCTGTTATCAAGGCACAGATTAGAAGCAATTATCATGATAATAATAAAGATCAATATTATTATTATTATTATTAAGATGACAATTAGAAGTCCATCACATGGCAAACTGGTGGGCTTAAGGCTGAGTAGATCCGTACAGAGACTACGCTCCTCCTCCCCAACAGCAACAACCATGAGGTGTAAGGAATTAGGGGCTGAAGCATCACCAGGAAGTTTGTTGACATGCAATTACTGCAGGGCGACGTCAGGTGTGCAGTGTGCGGGTCTGAGCAATTCAACATTGAGAACTATACAGAATGCAGTAAAGTATGAAGGCTGTTGCTGGTATTGATTGCCCTGACTGCATAGTCCGAGTGAAAGAGGCGATTGCAAGCCATAGGGGAATGAGGTTCGGAGGAACGAAAATAGATGAAGCTGGATCTTTGCTGGTTGCCAAACCAGAACAAGTTGGGAAAGAGATCATTACTAAGACTGAGGAAGTAGCCAATAGAATGGAGGTGGTAGCGAAGAGGAGTTATGCTGAGGCCTTAGCAGGGCCATAGGAGGTGGCGGAGAGTAATGCAGGACCCGAACAAGTTCTACAGCAGCTAGGGACTCTGAAGATGTGTGTTGAAGAGATGACAACTAGTAGACCTACTGTTACGGGAGAGGAGGAACAGCGGGAACGTTTTGAGCGCAGGAACAACGTAATAGTTTATAGGGTCCATGAGAGCCAGTCGGAGGAAGGTGAGAGTAGGAAAACACACGATAAGATGCAGTTTGAGAATATTTGTACTGAGGTTCTCAATAAGCTATCCCCCCTCAGGGTGTGAGGAGGCTGGGGCAAAAGCAGGAGGACAAGCCTCGCCCCCTTAGGATCACACAAGTGAGTGGGGAGAAGAAATGTGAAATTATTCGGCAGGCAAAAAAGCTTAGCAAGGAGCGATGCATTTCGGAATGTATTTATTCACCCAGATCACACGGTAATGCAGAGGGAACAGCACAAGAAGCTCCAACAAGGCTTGAAGCAGAGTAGGGAGGAGTCGAGGAGGGACGTGGACGGGTGTACATAGGTTATATCCATGGGGAGGGTAGTGGAAGCAAGAGCGCCTGCACAGAGCCAGAGGGCAGCAGTACACCCTCCACCCGCTCTACCTCCCACACAGGAGAAGGCACCAGCTCTACCTCCCACCCAGGAGGAGGCGAGCGCCGTGCGAAAAATGACATTTCTAACGGCACCCTGCAAAATACAGTGTATTTAGCAAATGCTGCAGCTGTTGAAAATGGAGGGAGGGAGCAGAGTTACCACCAAGAGCAGAGACGTTACCAAGAACAAATTCCGGCTTGAATGTCATGTACACTAATACTGACACGTTTCTTGAAAAGAGAGTGGAGTTTGAAACACTACTAAAGGTACACCAACCCGATATAGTGGGTGTTGTAGAACTGTTGTACAAGAACAGGAGAATCGAGCCAGAGGAATTTGAGTTCAGTATTGACAGATATGACTTATTTACGAACCTTTCTCAAGAAACTTGCAAGGGGAGTGTGGTTATCTATGCTAGGCAAGACCTTAGAGCCAGCCAGGCGAGGGTACAGGGAGAGGATGTTTTTGAAGAATCCAAGTGGTGTAAAATTAAATTAAAGGGAGGCGACTTGCTTATTGTCAGTTGTATCTACAGATCCTCAAACTGTAGCTTACCAAACCAAAGGAACTTAAGAGACTTAATAGACAACGCAGCAATGATCAACCCTAGCCACCTCCTTATCATGGGGGACTTTAACTATGGCGACATCGAGTGGAGAAATGAGTTCAAGCCAAATGACATAAATAAATAACCCCACTACGTTATTTGTAGAAACTCTGAGAGATAATTTTTTGTTCAAACATGTTAAAGACCCGACGCATTACAGCGGGTGAGCAAACACCCAAACCACTGGACCTCATCATAACAAACGGGGAGGGTATGGTGGCCAAACTGGAATATCAAGCCCCAGTTGGCACCAGTCACCATGTAATGTTGTCATTCAGATTTAACTGTTACTTAGTTCACGACAAAACCAGGCCAAGGTTCAAATATTGCAAGAGAAAATATGCCGAGGTGAGGGAGGAGATGAGGGATATCCACTGACCTGACTCACTAAGGCATAAGAACGCAGACACTACGCTGAATATCATAGTTAGTAAAGTGAACCATTTGATCGAGAAATGTATACCCAAGACCAAACCCAGTGCCTCTAGGAATACAAGGAAACCCCTACACATGAACCATGCGGCGGTCGACAAAGTTAGGACGAAAATCCAGAAATTCAAGGCGTGGGTTAGGTCAAACAATGAGCAGGACAGGTGGGTATATGCATTAGCCAGGAGGGCTGAAAAGAAGTTCCAGAGGTTGATTGCAAACGAGGTCGAGTTAAATCCAAAGGCGTTTTACCGCTATGCAAAGTCGAAATTAAAAACGCGAGTAGGATGTATCGGACCTGAGGCTTGAAGATGGTAGTTACGCAGATTCTGACCAAGAGAAAGCCGAGACATTGAACAGTTTTTTCCTCAGTGTTGACAAGAGAGGATGCGATCAATCTTCTTGTGTTTGAGGACAGACGGTTCGACACAGCACTGACCCACAAGTGTTTACAGAAGAGGTTATAAGAATAAACTGTCAAAGCTAAAGGTTCATAGGAGTCCCTGCCTGACATGGTGCAATGGTGCATCTGAGAGTGCTAAGAGAGTTGTGCAATGAGCTTGCTGAGACCTTGAAGATCCTGTTCTGTAAATGCCTGGATGAACAAATGGTCCCCAGTGATTTGAAAATGGCTTATGAGAGTCCTATCTTCAAGAAGGGCGATCGTCACTCCACGAATAACTATAGACTGGTGAGCCTGACCAGCATAGTATGTAAAGTATTTAAGAGCATTATAAGAAATGCCATGATGGAACATCTGCTACAAAGCAACCTTGTAAAGGATTGCCAACACGGTTTTATGCTGGGGCGCTCCTGCTTCACACAATTACTCAAGGTACTGGATGTTTGGACGCAAATTCTGAAACAGGGTGGTAATATCGACAATATATGCTTAGATTTTGCCAAGGCTTTCGACAGCGTACCCCATGAAAGGCTGAAAATTAAACTGGAAGGGTACGGGATTCGGGGGTCGGAGACTTTCTCCATGACCGCAAGCAGTGTGTGGTGGTTAATGGCATGAAATAATCACGTGTACCCGTCACAAGCGGGGTACCATTGTTGTTTATTTGCATCATAAATGACATGCCTGACGGTGTACATTCCTCCATACAAAATGCTTGCGGATGACGCCAAGTTATTTCTGGAAATTAAGAACCAAGCAGACTGTGAAAAGCTGCAGAAGGATCTCTGTGAGCTTCAAGAATGATCGAAGAAATGGCTGCTAAGATTCAATGTCACAAAGTGTAAGAGGATGCACCTGGGGCGTACCAACGGTAAGGAGGTGTATCATATGTCCCAACGGGACGAAGAAACAGCATTAATTGAGACTGAATGTGAAAATGACCTAGGTGTGTATGTTGAAGACGAGTTGATGTTTTCGGGCCATTGCGAGAAGAAGGTGAATTAGGCAACTAAATTATTAGGTCTTAAAAGAAGTTCGTTCAGTTATCTAGACGGTCCATCCCTCATAATGATCTTCAAGAGTGAGGTGCCTCCTCGCTTGGAGTACTGTCACCCCGTCGGGTCCCCGAGATATGCTACGGACTGTCAGTCAATTGAAAATGTCAAAAGAAGGGCCAACAGACTGGTGCCAGCACTTCGGCACCTCAGTTACCCTGAGAGATTAGAGCGACTGAAATTGCCTAGCTTATGCTACACACGGGCAAGGAGGGACCTAATTGAGGTGTATAAACATCTCAAGGGGCACTACGCAGTCTAGTTCCCTTACCTGGAGTTGGCGGACGCTCGCCCCACAAGGGGTCACAGCTCTAGGTTGAAGAAGCTGCAAGCCCAGAAAACTGTGAGAGCAAACTTTTTCGGAGTGAGAGTTGTGAACTCTTGAAACAATCTGCCAGAGAGTGTTATGACGGCACCGAGTGTGAGTTCTTTCAAGACTAGACTTGACAACCAATGGAGCAGGTTCAGATACATTTAGGAGCCAGCGTATGCCCTGTACTTGCCAACAGTGCGAAACAGAGACGTGATCGATCGCCCAAGCGGCTAACGAGCCGATCAGTGGTGAAGAGGATAAAAGTAAAAAAGTAAAAGACATGGTGTCTGGGGGGTTCCCCTACATTCTTTCAAGACCGTGACTGATGCTCACTGGGGGCGGTTCCAGTACCGCTGGACCCTCATGGGCCACTGCTCCACCTCTGATGTGTCCATGAGATGGTTCGATGATGAAATCAAAGACATCCCTAGCAAGTATAAGTGCTGGGACGACACCCTACTGTACGACTCGAGCGTGGAAGAAGCCTTTTGGCACATATGATTTTTTGATGACGTGTGCAGTGAAAGGCTTCACCCTCAAACCTGAGTAAGTTTCAATTTTGTAGAGGGAAGGTCGACATATTGGGTTTAGACCTCGGCTGGGACTCATACAAACCCACAGATGACCGGCTAGCAGCCATCAGGAACTTCGCCATGCCAGACAATCCCATGGCATGGTTTTGTCAACCAACTGGCCCTGTTCTTCGCCACTGCCCCCATTATAGCCCCCTTCTGGGAACTCCTCAAGAAGCCAGCAAGGAAGTGTGTTTATTGGGATGACCAACTGCACACCAAGTTCTGCCTGACCAAAGATAAAATATGCCAGCTGCCAAGGGTGGTCTGGCCTTTTATGACAAAATCCGCCCCACTGCAGCCATCACAGACTGGAGCAAGGAAGGGATTGGTTTTGTCATCCTCCAGCAATACTATGGGTGCTCCTCTACCGAAACGCCCTTCTGCTGGAGAGGAGGGTGGTACCTCGCCTTGTACAGCAGTCATCACCTCACTTCCGCTGAGGCAGGGTACACAGCAGCGGGGGGACACTGGCGGTGGTGTGGTGCCTCCAAAAAGCCAGGTTGTTCCTGTTGGGATGCCCGAATCATACCATCGTCACTGATCATCGCCCACTCATCAAGCTCCTAAGAGACAAGGCCCTCACATACACCGTAAACCCTAGGCTGTTCAAGATCAAAGAGAAAACCCTTCCATTCAAGTTTCACATTAAATATCTGCCTGGGAAAAGGAATGGTGCTGCTGACTTCCTATCACACTACCCCGCCCCCAGGGTATCTCCTGACTCACTTAACACCAAGCTGGATGAGAACACTTCCACCAGGGTAGAGACAGCCAGAGTTGCAACCACTGATCATGATGGATACACTATGGATGAGAAGACGGTCAAGAGGGCTGCTGCTTGTGACCCCATATACAAACTGCTGCTGGCCAGGTGTCACAGCAGGAGACTGGCATTAGCACAAGCTCCAGGAAATTGCATGCCACCATCTGTTCTATGGCGTCAGGGATAGGCTGGCCGTGTTTCAGGACCTGCTCACCTACAGTACACCTTCAACCAGGGCTGTGTCTGCCTCGTAATCCCCTGTATGCACACCTGCATACAGGCCACCAAGAGCTATATTCGATGTTGGGGAGGGCCAGACAGTCCGTCTACTGGCCAGGGATGGAGGGAGATTTGCAGCACTACAGATTGTCATGCGCATTATTTGATACCCATGCCCCATCACTACCCCAGACATCCGTCCCTCACCCCGTCTGCAATCAACTCTTTCCAGATGACAGTAGTGGATGTGTTTCAGCGTTGGGGGCCACATGTATTTGGCATACGCCGACAGGTTGACGGGTTGGCAGGAGGTAGCCCACTTCCCCAATGGCGCCATCTCAAACAGGATCAAGTCCCAATTCAGGAGCTATTTCACCTGGTGAGGGACCCCAAACAGATGTCTACAGACGAGGGGACGAATCTAACGAATGAGGAGATGGACACTTTCTTCAAGAAATGGGGCGACTCGGCATGCCTGTTATCAGCCCAGTACCCCTTGTCAAACGGCAGGGCAGGGGCAGCCGTGAAATCAGCAAAGAGGGTCATCAGGGACAACACAGATGGGGGGAGGAGGGCAGCCTCAACACCAACAGAGCATCACTGGCCTTGCTGCAGTATCAGAGTGAGGTGAACAAGTGCCTTGCCCCCGGCCAGACAGCATCTCAATGTGAATAGACACTGGCGCCAGGCACTATGCAAGAGAGAACTCCAGATGGTCAGAAAACAGGAAGAACTACTCTCCCACAATACCTCGAGGAGGCTGGCGTCCTTCTAGACAGCAACGGGTGCGAATAAGGGGAGTGAGTCGGGTGACCGCTAGTTGAGCGTCGTCTGATCTTGTATTGTAGTGGATTCCTCCCCTACAAGCACCGAACCTTCTCGAATTCCCCAGCCTACGCCTCCAGCGCCGCCCACGGAGCGGGGGTCAACTATCTACCCACGCCTACCCCCGCCTTATAATGCCTGACACCGCTGTGACCAGCCTCTCTTTCTACCCAGTGCCACAAGCAAGCAACACCTCCTCCTCCGCGCCAGCCGTGCGGCTCCCTCTCCCGCCAGCGACCTTGGCGTCCCTCAAGCCGCGTGTCCCTCCTCTGGGCACCCTCACCACCCAGCTCTCTCTACTCAACGCTTATTACCATGCTACCTACCCAGCAACAAGCTGCATTGTACATCCAATACAATATGTATACAGTGAGCACATTGTGAGTTTCCTTTCTCCATCCCATCCTGAGTGTGAACTAATGTCTCTTAACCCCCACAGTATCTCCCTTCCTTCCCTGCCATATTTCACTGGATTTACTGTTATTATTAGTGTTTTCTGATATAATGGTGCTTAACCCGTAAAAGGTCGCATTACTATACATACATGGTACCCCCCTGGTCGGGACAAATCAAATTTTTGATTTATGGCCCAAACACCCAGAAAATAACCTAAGAAAACAAGAAATACTAGTGAAAGTGACAACTCACCTCGATTAAAATTCAGCGGGTCATTTAAATTCTGGACTAGTGAAGTATTGCCAAGCCTACTCCCTCCTAGTGCTGTCACAGTACTTCCAGTTCGTCTTGCAGCCAAGTACATACGTAATGATTTTTTATCACACACAATAAATAATATGAATGTAGCAGCATAGCAAATTAAACTAAAAAAAGGTCAGGGGAGGTATTTTCCTTTACTCTCGGTTTATTTTCCTTACATTTTTACTAATATTGTCATGGTCACAATGGCACGGCTGGTCTGTTTGAAACCTGATGATTCATATTATGCTCCATGTCCACAAAACATGTGGATAACTGGTGAGTTATCCTTAGGAAGAAACGCGTTTTCTCTAGCTTAGGTGCCGTCCATTTTCTCTGACTCCCTGAAACCAGCCTCTCCTTAAAGTAAATTTGAATGTGAGCGAGAACACCAACACCGTTGTTTTGCATCAACTTAGATATGTCTGATTACAGATGAAGCATTCAAGATCCTTTGAGAGTGATGTTGAAAGCTTCAACTGTCATTAGTGTTCGTAACACTTGTCAAGTAAGTGAGTGTCGAGTCTGCCAGTACGAATGGCATCCCGTGATATTGTAGTGGATCCCTCCCCTACTCCCTCCCCTACAAACACTATTTGTCGCTGAGTAGCCGACCCCGCGAATTCCCCAGTGTATGCCTCGTGGTCTAGGTCAACCAGCGCCGCCTTACATGACGGAGGTCAACTATCTACCCACTCCTACCTCCGCTATAAAAGACCTGACCTCGTGGTGCCCACTCTCTTCTTTCTACCTACACCAACCAGCAAGCAACACCACCTCCTCCACTCCTGCCTGGCGGTCCTCGCTCCCGCCGGCGAGCAAGGCGACCCACAAACTGTCCTCCTCTGAGCATCCTCACCAACCAGCTCTCTCTACATCACGCTTGTAACCACGCTGCCACTTCCCAGCACCAAGCTGCATTGTACATCCTATACAACATGTATACAGAGAGCACATTGTGAGTTTCCTTTCTCCATCCCATCCTGAGTGACAACCCAAACATCACGTACCCCACTAATGGTGACCCCTGGAGATTCGCACTCACACAGGATGGAGGAGAAACAGATCACGCTCCCAGTCTTCAAGCAACATGGAAGACTGGCTTATCCACCCAGAAGCAGCTCTCATCGGCTCTACAGCTACTGTCTCTAAACCACAGGTTAGACACCCTAGAGCAGCACTGCTTCTCTAAGCAGACACCAGCTCCTCTTCCTGCCCCAAGCACCACGTCCTACCGACCCCAGCACACCCGTCCTGCCTCAGACGCCGCCCCCGGCCCAGCAGTACCCCCTGCCGCTCCTCCTGATGCAGCCCCTGCTCCCGACGCGGCCCATGCGCCTGAGTGCGGATCCACACACCCCTCTTTTCTCCCTCAGGTACCCCCCTGCTATTGTCCTGCACCCTGCTGCTGTCGTGGACCCAGCTGTTGTCACGAGCCCTCATCCGCTTCTGCTGACGCAGCCCCTGCTCCTGACCCAGGCCCACACACCCCAGCAGGCGCATCTGACGACTCTGTACCTGCCGTGAGGGAAGCACAACATTCATCGCCTCCACACACCCTTTTTCTCCCTCTCTACTCCCACAGATATTGTGTATCTAGACAGTTGTCTCCTCTAGCGGCCGGCTCATCCACGCCCTCGCCGTTCTGCCTCACATGTGCCATGCAACCCTGCAGACAACAAGTCTCCTACACCGCTTGGAGGGAAGGAGGGAGTATTGTAGTGGATCCCTCCCCTACAAACGCTGTTTGTCGCTGAGTAGCCGACCCCACGAATTCCCCAGTGTATGCCTCGTGGTCTAGGTCAAGCAGCGCCGCCTTACATGACGGAGGTCAACTATCTACCCACTCCTACCTCCGCTATAAAAGACCTAACCTCGTGGTGCCCTCTCTCTTCTTTCTACCTGCACCAACCAGCAAGCAACACCACCTCCTCCACTCCTGCCTGGCGGTCCTCGCTCCCGCCGGCGAGCATGGCGACCCACAAGCTGTCCTCCTCTGAGCATCCTCACCAACCAGCTCTCTCTACATCACGCTTGTAACCACGCTGCCACTTCCCAGCACCAAGCTGCATTGTACATCCAATACAACATGTATACAGAGAGCACATTGTGAGTTTCCTTTCTCCATCCCATCCTGAGTGAGAACCCAAACATCACGTACCCCACAATATCATCCTTGGGGATAGCCATGAGTTTCCAATTGCTACTGAAGTTAGATTATTTTGATGCCCAAACATCAGAGAATCTGATGTTTGTAGTTTAGTTATTGTCAGTTGTCTATTTAAGAAAGTTATTAATCTCCTGAAAAGAATGTTACACTCTTATCTCCAAGATCTCAACGTATACCCATAGAGGGTCCTTGTCTGGAAATCCCACTGATGTTGTGAGAATGACGTTACCAGCGTGTGTATTTGATGCCCATTTCACATTTTCCTGGCAAGCTCAATCGCTGATTAGATTATAAAAATAGACTTAAGAAATTCACCTGACCCACGACACTGATTTTCATAGTTGAATGTACAGCGACTGAGTTGAATCGAATTTCTGTCGTTTGTGAGATTAGCCCTTCTGGCATGCCTGCGCTAGCCTGAGTTGCCAGATGCCCATATATAAACGAATGCACAAGGAAGACTCACTTGAGAACTGAGCCTCGGCGAGGTAGGATCTTTCTGCTCCCGAGGTGCCACGTGATCCAGATAATGTTCTGTAAAGACTCGGTTGCCAGATGTGGGCTGTGTCATGTGATTGGTTACTTGTCGCTCGGTGTTCATACAGAAGTTCACGTTTTCTTCGTGACTTGTTTGAAATATTTTGCTCTAGTGTTTCCTGAATTTCACTTGAGAACTGAACCTCGGCGAGGTAGGATCTTTCTGCTCCCGAGGTACCACGTGATCCAGATAATGTTCTGTAAACAGGCGAAGGTCGTTAGGCTGTATCCAGTCAAGCGCCCTTCGCGCAAGCTACTTAACCTCCTTGTCCTGAGGAAGTTTTTTGACGACTCAGGAATCACGGGGGTGACAAGGGTCGTCCGCATTGACAGCGGTTGCCTTATTGTCACCTTCGCTGAATGGGGAGAGGCCCAGCAGCTTGAAAACGTTAGATAAATTAACGGGATACAGATCCTAGTTGAAACCTGCCTACAGGACAACTTGGTTTTGGGAGTCATCTCCCACACAGAAATCGAACATCTGGAAAAAGAAGAACTGGCCGAGCTGATCGGAAAGCAGCTCTCAGTACGACGGAAGCTCACCAGTACAACTGCACTGGTTGGCTGCCATAAGAAACTTCCAAGCACCGTCTTGCTGGGATGGGAAAGGATCCCAGTAAGACCGTACGAAAGAAGGCCTACAAGATGCTATAAATGCCAGAGGTACGGCCATCTGGCGCGGAAGTGTCATGCTCAGGAAGTATGTTCCAGTTGCGGGACACCCGGGCACCACGACACCAACTGCTCAGTGGCCGCCAAGAAGTGCGCAGCTTGTGGTGGCCCTCACTCCTCCTCCGACCGGGAGTGTCCCAAGTGGAGGGAGGAGTGTAGGGTGGCTAAGCTGCGAAGTCAAGAAAAATTGAGCTACAAGGAGGCTCTCCTTGTAGTGAAAACTGCAGCAAAGAAGAAACAAGACCAGAACAAGACCACAACAACTAAAACTCAAGACCCCAAGAAGAAGATCACCGAAAAAGAAGAAGCCAAAATTAAACCCGACTTCATAACTCTATCAGCAATCCCGTTTATACACGTGTACGAGAATATTCCGGAGCAAGACCAGGAAGAGGAATGGAAAGTGAAAAGTAAAAGAAGAAACAAGAAACGGAAGAAGTCCAACCAATCAGCTTCGACCGAAATAGCCTAACGGCGAAGAGGCCAGTAATCCCCCAATACCAGTACCTGAATTCAGGTTCTAGTTCTTTGGGTTCGTTTAATTTGATTTGGTTGCTGTTTAGAATGTAGTTTGATTCGTAGCTGGAGGTTCCCATTAGGTGTTTAATTTTCCGCCAGAATTGTTTCGAGTTGTGGTATTTTGTTTCAGAGTCTGTTATTTGTTTCTCCCAGTTATTCATATATGCTTCATTGGACATATTTCTTAGTTGTTCGTGTATGGTGTTATATTGTCTTCTGTATTCTAGCGTCCATCCTTGTTCTATGATTAATTTTATTAAGTTACTTAATTGTGTCTGTAGAACTCTTGATTGGTGCGAGCACTGAGGGTGTGGCAACGTTCGGTGAGTGGTGTTCCATTGCTTGGCTCATGTTTTCGTACCATATCTCTAGTGTGTTGTCTATTTTGGATGTGTGTTTGTTGTTTAGTTGGGTGATTTGGTGATTGTGTAACTCCTTTTTTAATTACTCCCAGTAGGACCGGCTGTAGCTGCATCCCAACCTGACAGGGCAACGTGGAGAGTGTGGCTCGATAAGGAGATGGTCACTGTTGGTTATTGGGCCGGGTTCCAGTAGCAGGTTAAAATGGTGATGCTGGTTTGTTAGTACTATGTTTGTATGTCCGATTTTGACCTGCTCTGATGTATGTGGGGAATTCCGGGCCAACGTGTACTGCGTTACTGTACTGCAATAATGTGCTTAAGATCTACCCTACGGCGTTGTATTCCTGGTGCCCCAAGACGCGGTGTCGTGCATTTAGGTCGCCCAGAAAATATGCTGGTACATTTATTCTCATCAGCCTGAACATGTCTGCTAGTGGAAATATAGGTCGTCTCGGAGGGAGGTAACTGGTGCAGATTATGATGGGTTCTTTTGGGCTGTTTAGTTCGATGGCCAGAAAGTTTCATTGAAATGAGTCGTGTATCTTGTGTTATGTGTTCCGTTTGATGGCTATGGCAATTACATCATGTGGTAGGTCTTGACTGTTTTTTTTGGTAGACTGTGTAGTTAAATATTAGGATATTTTCTGAGTTTTTCTTGCCGTGCGAATTTAGGAGGATAATATCTGGGTCTATGAAACGATATGTGTTATATAGTTCGCTTGCTCTCTGTGGGATCCATGCTAAAACATTGTGCTGGATTATTTTAAGTTTGTTTATTATGATGGCTGGTGCCAAGAGCTGGTTTGCGCCATTTTTGCTGACCGGTGTTTCCCTGACACTATCTGGTCAGTCAGCAGGCATATTTAAAAACGTCTTAGTGCAATCATTCCTGAGACATGCTAAGTTCGAACACAACTTCATCCAGGGTGGACATTGCGAGAGTGGGCGTACAGATAACCTAGCACTGCAGAGCCATCCGACGCACTGACAGTTGTGGAATCTTGATACCTGATCGTGTAGTGCTTAAACACCAGAAAAAAAACCATCATTGATCAGGCACGAACACCGATTTGTGTTGGAAGGTTGCTGATTGAAAGTCACTCCTGACGGCATGTCGTCAGATGTGTACTAGGCTTTAGTTCGGAGACTCATTCCCATGGCACAGTTTTGCTGCTTCACAGGACTTTTTAGCCCTGACTGTACAGTATAATACAGTACAGTGCATAGATTTATGCGCTGTAGAAGGAAATGATACTGAAGTTTTCGATTTTATGCTCAACAAGGCTTGGTGACGTCTGACTCTGATAAACCAATTAAACGTTATGCTCAGCAAGGCTTGGTGACGTCTCTCCCTGATAAACTAATTCACCGTTATGCTCAGCGAGGCTTGGTGACGTCGCACCCTGATAAACCAATTAACAGTTATGCTTAGCAAGGCTTGGTGACGTCTCACCCTGATAAACCAATTAGCCTATATGCTCAGCGAGGCTTGGTGACGTCTCACCCTGATAAACCAATTAGCCGATATGCTAAGCAAGGCTTGGTGACGTCTCACCCTGACAAACCAATTAACTGTTATGCTCAGCGAGGCTTGGTGACGTCTCACCCTGATAAACCAATTAGCTGTTATGCTCAGCAAGGCTTGGTGATGTCTCACTCTCATAAACCAATTAACCGTTATGCTGAACGAAGCTTGGTGACGTCTCACCCTGATAAACCAATTAGCCGTTATGCTAAGCAAGGCTTGGTGACGTCTCACCCTGATAAACCAATTAGCTGTTATGCTCAGCAAGGCTTGGTGATGTCTCACTCTGATAAACCAATTAACCGTTATGCTGAGCGGGGCTTGGTGACGTCTCACACTGACCAACCAATTAACCGTTAAACATTAGTTAGATATTTTTCAGGAATTTATTAACAAACATAACACACTATTATATATTATATTATATGTTTATCTCACTCACAGAGAAGTAGTGTTATATAGGTTATGGTGAATCCCATGAAACATAATTATAAACATTAATATCCTAACAGTCGGTACAATAGCCTATCAGTTTCATTCTTTATGGTAAAAATCATTAATATGCTGTAACATTACCCGAACCGTCCTGCTCATTAGGCGGGCACTCCCTCTATTACTGAGGCCATTATGCAGCACTGTTCCTCATTTAAAATGCTACCCTTAGAAATTACTTGTCTTCTCAGAATTTTGCTTGTAAAACGTTATAACTATGAAAAGTGAAACTGAAATTCTTGTTAACATGGGTGTGCGTCGTAAAAGAATATAGAAAATGTAAACTCTTGTATTTTCTCTATTTTTCTCTCTTTGAATTATTATGATTTTTGTTTTTCATTTATAGGACAAATGACAAATTAGTTTCCATAAATTATATTACATCTGAATAAAATGATTAATGATTAGGGAGTGGCGGCTAACGATAGGGTCCAGATTTCGATGTGTGTGTGTGTGTGTGTGTGTACATAACGTGTTGAACCTTAGTGATGAACAGCTGTTGAGCCAGACATTAATGTACTGGAACAGGACACTAGTTGACCTTTGATCACGAGAAAAACATTTTTCTCTTCACGATCCTTGAGTTCTTGATCTTATGTTCTTATGTTCTTATTGGGGCAGAGTGGTCAACGGCACTAGCTAAATGTACTACAATATGTATTCGGTGCCTATATATATATATATATATATATATATATATATATATATATATACAGAGAGGGTGATTCAGCAAAGAGTACATTAAATTGGAGGATAAAATCCTTGGATAATTCTAAACCACAATGTCTCTATTGTAAAATGTCTGATTACGCCTAGTTTCCATGTTACAATATATTTAAGATGTTGTATTTATGAGACTGAATTTGAAGTGCTGCAGGATCTTGAGTGTTTTCGATTAAAGATGATCCATTATTTATTTTTCTTTGAGGGTTGTAGTTGTGGAGGTGATCTCATTTAGCGAAGTCCCGATATTTTCCTATTTAATTCTTCTGGAGAGATTACAAAGAAGTCTTTAGTGACAAATTTTATTTTGTCTTTTTTGATCATTCTCCATATAGTGTCTTCATCATACCGTTCATCGGTGTACTACCATACAGTATCATTTGATGAAACTAAGTCCACGATGAGTTTTCCTGAATTTTTTTTTTGTGTGGTGGGAATGATATTATTGATGTTTGATAGAACCTAAATCCAATATCTAATGCGTCTTCAGGTATTGGAGGGGGGGGGGATAGGTGTTGTTTCGTAGTGAGCTTCCGCCTTTTTCTTGGTCATTGATTTCCTCTTTTGTCCCGTGCCTTATGGTGTTCTTGGGTCTCTTGGCTTCTCGTAAATTTTTTCCTGGTTGTATGGCCTTTTCAGGTTCGGTATCGGGGGATGCTGGTGTTGCTGTTGTTTCTTTGTGAACGTCTAATCTTTGCCTAAAGTGTTCAATAAGCTCTGGAGTGCTGGTGACGTGTAGGATGTTTGCTGATTTTGGGTAGTACCTACGGATTTCAAGACCGAGTACGTAACGGGAAAGGTGAATGAGTGGGTTAGGGAAATCCAAGCTCTGTCTGAGATTGCTATCACAGAGCCACATGTGGCTTTTGCGGCATACACCCATGGAAACAAGCATCGCTGGAACTACCTGATGCGCACTGTCCCTGATATTGGACCCCTCCTCCACCCCCTGGAAGAAGCTATCAGCGTCAATTTCATTCCTAATTTAGTGAAACACCCTCACCTAACCCCAGCAGAAAGATCACTTCTTGCACTACCGGAGCTCACTAACATGGTCTACCCAAACATCATCCACCACTGCAAGGATCACAAGTGGCTGCGTGAACGCGCAATTCTGGCACCAAAGAATTAAACAGTGGCTGAAATCAACATGACTCTATTCGGATAGCTTCCACGCTGTGAGACCTCATTCAAATCTGTTGATACAGTAATCGACCAGGACTAAGCAGCCCAGTACACTGCAGAATTCCTTAATTCTTTGGAGCCCGCTGGAATGCCTCCTCACCACCTCACTCTCAAGATGGGAACTCCTATAATGCTCTTAAGAAATCTTGAACCACCAATCCTCTGCAATGGCACAAGAATGGTGGTGACGAACATGATGCCACATGTACTGGAAGCTACAATATTTACAGGAAAAGCTAAAGGAGAGGACGTGTTTATACCAAGGATACTTCTCATCACCACTGACCTGCCATTTGAGCTCAAGCGACTTCAGTTCCCGGTTAAAGTGAGCTTTGCCATGACCATCTACAAAAGCCAGGGACAGTCCCTAAAGATGGTTGGCCTAAAGCTGGTGTTTCCTTGCTTCTCTCATGAACAGTTCTATGTTGGATGCTCCAGAGTAGAAACTGGCAAAAATCTGTACATACATGCTGCTAATGGCAAAACCAAAAATGTGGTCTACCCTAATGCACTACAGTGAGACAATGTGGAGCCTCCCGGAGGGTGGCGTCCTACCGTGGCCTTGTAATGATGGATGGTGTTATGTGTAGTGATGATGGATGGTGTTATATGTAGTGATGATGGAAGATGTTATATGTAGTGATGATGGATGTTGTTATATGTAGTGATAATGGGTGGTTTTATATGTAGTGATGATATATGGTGTTATATGTAGTGATGATGGATGGTGTTATATGTAGTGATGATGGGTGGTGTTATATGTAGTGATGATCTATATCTATATAAAACAAAGAAGTCTGTCTGTTTGTCTGTGTGTCCGCCCGAGAATCTCGGAAACTACTTTACCGATCTGTAGTGATGATGGATGGTGTTATATGTAGTGGTGATGGATGGTGTTATATGTAGTGACGATGGATGATGTTATATGTAGAATATGAAAAGTATCCCTCTGTTGTCATTGGCAACTTGGATAAGAAATGTGAATACTGCGGTGCAAAGAAGTATAAAGGAGAATCTGCTGGACTGTGCTGCTCTCATGGGAAAGTACGACAGCCAAATTTGGAAAAACCACCACAACCATTGAAGACTCTCATGCTGGGAACAACACCAGAGTCAAAACACTTCTTGGAAAATATGCGGAAGTACAATTCATGCTTCCAGATGACATCCTTTGGAGCTACCAGACTAGTTCGTGAGCATGGATACATGCCCACATTCAAAGTCCAGGGTCAAGTCTATCACAAAGCAGGATCCCTCTTACCACTGGAAGATGAGCAGGCAAAGTTCCTCCAAATTTACTTCATGGGAGATCATGAAAAGCAGACTACTATCAGGTGTGGCAACATTCAAGTTTTCAGACAAGACATTGTCCTATCTATCCAAGAAATGCTGCATGAGCACAACACTTACGTACAGTCATTTAAAAATGCCCCGGAAAACATGCCTTCTGACGAGTACAAAGTCAGGATCAAAGCAGACACCTTAATGCACTACAGTGAGATAATGTGGAGCCTCCCGGAGGGTGGCGTCCTACCGTGGCCTAGCGAAAGAGTGATGATGGGTGTTATATGTAGTGATGATGGATGGTGTTATATATAGTGATGATGGATGGTGTTATATGTAGTGATGATTGGACAATAAAATAATAACAGTTTAATGCTAAAAAAATATACTTTGCTGTACCGTTGTAGTGGAATTTACATACGCTGTTAATGAACTATTGATGGAAGAAGAAGTCTTGGGGACTGAACAGTGAGACAATGTGGAGCCTCCCGGAGGGTGGCGTCCTACCGTGGCCTAGCGAATTAGCCTCCCGGACCAAATTTGGCAAGGATAGCAAGTGTCATGTGCGGATCTCCAAAAAATTAGAACCAAACCGATCCGACACACCCAACTCGACCCGACCCGTTAAACCACACAGAGGTTGAAAAGTGGTATTACATCCCAAGTATTATAGGTAATTTTATCTTTATATATAATACTACACGGTCACTACAACACCCATACTACACGTTCACTACAACACCATTGGACCCCAGGTCGCCTCTCAGCCTTGCTCACAATGAGAAAACAATGTGCAACATCAAAATAGGATCGGCAAAGGCAAAACTCTTAGAAAAATGCAGCATCAATGCCTCAAGGCATCATACCTTTGGAGAAGTGGTCAGACACTCACCCTATCCACAAACATGAGAGTACATCTACAAGGAGATCAGGATGCTGGACGGTTTGCAAACCTTCCACTACAAATTGGGAATGGAACTTTCCCTGTTGATTCAGAAGGACAAATAATCATTCCTCAAGGATGTGGAAATATTGTAAAGTCCTCAACTGAGCTCACTAACATGGTCTACCCAAACATTATCCACCACTACAAGGATCACAAGTGGCTGCGTGAACGCGCAATTCTAGCACCAAAGAATGAAACAGTGGCTGAAATCAACATGACTCTACTCAGACAGCTTCCAGGCAGTGAGACCTCATTCAAATCTGTTGATACAGTAATCGACCAGGACTAAGCAGCCCAGTACACTGCAGATTTCCTTAATTCTTTGGAGCCCGCTGGAATGCCTCCTCACCACCTCACTCTCAAGATTGGAACTCCTATAATGCTCTTAAGAAATCTTGAACCACCAATCCTCTGCAATGGCACAAGACTGGTGGTGACGAACATGATGCCACATGTATTGGAAGCTACAATACTAATAGGAAAAGCTAAAGGAGAAGACGTTTTTATACCAAGGATACCTCTCATCACCACTGACCTGCCATTTGAGTTCAAGCGACTTCAGTTCCCGGTTAAAGTGAGCTTTGCCATGACCATCTACAAAAGCAAGGGACAGTCCCTAAAGATGGTTGGCCTAAACCTGGTGTTTCCTTGCTTCTCTCATGGACAGTTCTATGTTGGATGCTCCAGAGTGGGAACTGGCAAAAATCTGTACATACTTGCTGCTAATGGCAAAACCAAAAATGTGGTCTACCTTAATGCACTACAGTGAGACAATGTGGAGCCTCCCAGAGGGTGGCGTCCTACCGTGGTCTAGCGAAAGAGCCGCCCGGAGGGCGGCGATTCCGCTAGTATATATATATATATATATATATATATATATATATATATATATATATATATATATATATATATATATATATATATATATATATATATATATACAGTATATATATATATATATATATATATATATATATATATATATATATATATATATATATATATATATATATATATAAATATATATAAGTTTGATGAGGCAAATTATTTGTTCAGGAAATTTGGGTGAATGGGTAGCATCAATATTCGTAAGCAGGAACTAACATGTTAGATGTTAATTTTCATATTGTCAACCATGATGAATGTTTTTCCGTGCATAATAAGCGAGGCTGCTAAAATTTGTACAAACTCAGATCAATAGCCAGAGAGATCCTAAATCAGGAAGGCAATATTTACACACTTAGCCCTTTAGAAACTTAACGGAAATTACGAGGAAGCGAAGGGGCGATGGTGAAAGAAGAATATGAGGACAGGGAGGAGGAAGTAAACGCCAGGTCACAAATACACACACACACACACACTAGCTTATGAGAGAGGTGTTTATTGATAGTTGACACCAATCGCCTTTGACTTAAAAGAAAGTTTGCGCTAAATTTTAGAGCACAGATAAATTTTTTTATTAGTTACGCGTTTGTGATTCCCATCTTTATGTTTTTTTTTGATGGATTCGATCAAATTCATATTCGAAATCAATGTTATTTGAAACATAACTGTGACTTTATCTGTACATTGTATAGATATGTGAATGCCAAGATATGTGAACACGCCTGATGGCGGGACTCTGTTGCCATTCATTGTGCCATTTGTTCACATGTCTGTATTACTATATATTATTATAGCGTGTCTGATGTCTGTGCTTGTGTCTGGTGCCTGCGCCTGCTTGCTATGTCCCGATGTACTATGTCAGTGCCGCGCTAGTCAAGTGACTGGAAGACCTCATTTGTTGCCCTAGTGGTGTCTAGCAGCTCTCCTTGCCTAGCTGGCTAACTTCCCTCAGATCGGCCCAGGCCTGGTTACGACGAGGAGTTCCTTGTGCTGGCTCCTGTTTCTGTACCGGTTGGTTATCCTGCCAAGTCTTGTACTACTTATTGAATATATCTACTGCTCGTGCTCTGGAGTTTGAAGAACCTTGTCTAGGATATACATCCCACCACATGGCGCAGTTGAGTAGCTCCAACACGACAGTTGACAAGTCTCAAGAGCCGGCCTCGTCTGTTTCCCGCCCAGAAGATGTACTCTACAGTCCCCCTGGATTTAAAGTGCTTTGTGACCTTGTGAAGTGCCCTAAGTGAAGTGCAGTGCCTTTCATGTCTGTTTTGCTATGTTTCTGGGGCCCTACAGGTAGCAGAAACCCTTTTAGCCCAGTTTTCAAGGGAGCACTTCAGGCATACATCCTCCATCTACGCCGGCCCGCAAGCCACTGCCCTCCTCGACTGAGTCATCACCGACATCTCTCCCGGGCGCACGGAGGAATACAGAGTCCAGTAACACTGCCACCAGCCACCTCCACTCAACTTCACAAATATTTCAGTCAAAACTCTTTTACTTGCCCGCCAGTTGCTGCACTTAGGCAAGTACATTGATGAAAACATAGCACTTCACCTTATTCTCCTTGTCTTTCCCATCGCAACCATACCAAACACGAGATGTCTGACTACGACGATTTGCTGGGGAATTCAAATGAGGATTATGAGGAAGACGAAGCCTCACACGCCGGGCGCGCCAAATTCAAAGGATGGGAGCCAGGATATACGTCAATTAATTCACTTCCTACAAGTTTCCCAAGAGAAGGAAGCCCAAAGACGTCAATTAGAGGAGGAAAAACGACGTCAAGAGGAATTGTCAAGACAGTCAGAAGACTCAGCTTACCGTCTTCAACTCCAACAACAACACCAAGCTGATAACCGCAAATTCCTGGAACTATTGGAATTGCTGGCAACGAAGACGACTTCACCAGCTGCCACAACCAATTCGCCAGCTTCAGCCTCTTCATCTACTCTTCAGACAACGCCTCCTCACACGTCACCTATCCCTCTTGGGTATGCCTCAGTGCCTTCTCAACCACCTGCCCCAGTCTCAACTCTCGTCGACCTCTCCGTGCCTCCTCCATTACCTGCCGTCTCGAGTACACCCCTGCACAGCAAGTCTTCAGTTTCCAGCCCCCCACCTCTTCAATCTGATGCAACATATCAAGTATACCGTCAATGGCGACGTCGTTTCGAAGACTTTGCTGTTATGTCTGACCTCAACCGAATGTCCCCTCATAAACAACTCATCCAATTAAGATCGTGCATTTCCCTCGATGTTCAACGCCTCCTAGAGCACACGCTAGCCATTCCCCCTGACTCCCCCATGGTCAGTGACAGAGGTTTTAAACGCCTTGCAGAGTCATTTCCGTGGCCTCCGCAATGAAGCTTTGCGTCGTAGGGAACTGCTATCCTGCAAACAAGCTTCTGGGGAATCATTCTCAGACTTCTACGCACGACTTAAGGACCTAGCAGCCGAGGTGGACCTATGTACAGGCGATCCTGTAACCTGTGCTGAGATCCAGCTCAAGATGATCTTGCTGATGGGTGTACGTGACGAGGACCTGCTTCAGAAACTCCTCACCCTCGACGCCGCCTCTTCCCTCACCGACTTCGTCACCTGTTGCAGGTCGTATGAGGCCACAAGAGAGGCTGCCTCAGCTGTACACTCATCCGTCTCAAGTTCACGCCGTCTCCACCTACAAGAGGAATCAACGCCAGATGCAGACGGTGTCCTCTCCACAGCCCCCGTCACAGTCACCAGTTTCTTCTCCCGAATCCTGCAGAAACTGTCAGCGCCAGCACGGTCCAGGAAAGTGCCTGCGGCTGATAGTAAATTTCGAAACTGCGGGTTTCAAGGCCATTGGCCCCGCACAACTCGATGTCCTGCCAACAAGGTCTCATGCAACGCTTGCAACAAGCAAGGACACTTCGCCAAGTGTTGCAGGTCCACCAAGAAGCCTCCATCTCCAGGTCAAAACGTCCCTTCACAGCCCGACAGAACGTCCACACCACCGTCTCCCAAGAACAACAAAGGATGCTGACGCGTGGATGATGCCTCGAGTGACAGGTCCCCCAAGCCCGTCAATGTTCGTCTGTCCTACGGTGCCAACTCTTCCAACCTCCTGATGATACCTGACACGGGCGCGGACATCACGGTGATTGGACCAACACACCTGGACGCCCTCAACATTCCCAGGAGTAGCCTGTCACCCACAGCCATGAAAGACGTGCTCACAGCGGACGGGTCCCCGATGTCTCCACCTTTGGGTTGCTTCAAGGCAACACTACAGCTCGGTCCCAAGTCTTGCCTTGCCACAGTCCACGTCCATGAGGGCATCCAAACCCCTCTCTTGTCATGTGGCCATTGTCAGGACTTGGCCATCGTCTCATCCGAGTTCCCAAAGCCCATCCTCGCTGTGACACACCTCAACAGGTGTGCAGAGATACCTGTTTCAGCCATAACCACACCTGCTGCCACCCGGGAGTTTTTCTTCGTCAGTTCAGCGACGTCCTTGTCTCCAAGTCCGACCTCCAGAAGACGCCGCTCAAGAAGATGACAGGCCCCCCGATGAGAATCCACCTCAAGCCTGGTGCGACGCCTTTCGCCACCCACACACCCAGACCTATCCCCTTTGCCCTACGGGACAAGGTGAAGGCGGAGCTCGATTCTCTGGTGCAGCAGGGGATCATCAGACACGCCGGTGAGGAGCCCTCCGAGTGGTGTCACCCTATGGTCTTGGCACCCAAGCCTGTAGGTGTTCGCATCACAGTGGACCTCACCCATCTCAACTCGCAGGTCTCCCGTCCCGCCCATCCATCGCCTACGCCCATTCAAGCAGTCCGCAGCGTCACCCCGTCTGCAAAGTTCTTTACCACGGCGGATGCACTACATGGGTACTGGCAAGTCGACCTGGCGGAAGAAGATCGCCACCTCACTACATTCATCACGCCCCACGGCCGCTTCCAACACTGCCGTGGACCCATGGGCTTCGAAGCAACGGGGGATGCGTACTGCCTCCGTGGGGATATGGCTCTGCAGGGTGTCACCAACTGCGTAAAGGTCGTAGATGACATCCTGCTCTTCGACGATGATCTCCCGGCCTCCCAAGTTAACTACTGCGGCTACAACATCTCGCCAGAGGGGATCTCAGCTGATGAGGAGAAGGTCAAGGCCATCAGGGACTTCCCTACTCCAGCGAACCTGACCGACCTTTGCTCGTTTATGGGCCTGGTAAATCAGCTGGCCGACTTCTCCCCGGAAATCACCACATCAGCCCAACCTCTACGCCCCCTCATGAGCCCCAAGCGCTCTTTCCTCTGGACTCCTGACCACGACCTAGCGTTCAGGAATGTTAAGAAGGCGTTGCTGTCACCACCAGTCTTGGCACCCTTCGACCCGTCCTTACCAGTGGTCCTCCAGACCGACGCCTCCCGTCTATACGGCCTCGGATATGCCCTCCTTCAAGATCACGGCCAGGGTAGACTGCGCTTAGTTCAGTGTGGCTCCAGGTTTTTGACCGACACGGAGACCAGATACGCCACCATCGAACTAGAGATGCTGGCAGTCGCCTGGGCTATGACCAAGTGCCGCCTTTACCTGTTCGGCCTTGGGCATTTCACCCTCATGACGGACCATCGCCCGCTCATACCCATCCTCAATCACTACACGTTGGACGCCATCGAAAATCCTCACCTCCAACGTCTCAAAGAGAAGACCGCCCCCTACGTCTTTACAGCTGTGTGGCGCGCCGGTAAGCTTCTGTGCATACCAGACGCCCTCTCCCGAGCCCCTGTTAGTCGCCCCACACCTGAAAATGAAGTCGACTGTACCACGGCCGCGGCTCACGTTCGGTCTTTAGTGACACACACAGCCACTTCTTTTGCTGACAAGACGACGACGACGCCCTCCATCGAAGACGATAGGACTCTCCAGGAGCTTCGCATCTCCGCCGCTCAAGACCCGGCATACGTCCAACTCCTCGACTACGTCTCCGCTGGATTCCCCACCAACCGCTACGACATTCACGCCTCCGCCCTCCCCTTCTGGAAGCTAAGGGATAGCCTCTATGCGGACGGAGAGCTGGTGTTGTACGGCCCCAGGATCGTCGTTCCCGCTGCCCTCCCCCGGCGCACCTTATCCCGCCTCCATGACAGCCACCGCGGCGTTGAAGCCACCAGGCGCAGAGCCCGTCAGACCGTCTTCTGGCCTGGTATTGACGCCGATATTAAGAGCACGGTTGAGGCCTGTGAGCCTTGCCAGCAACTCCAGCCCAGCCAGCAACAAGAGCCGTACCTGTGCAATGACCTCCCAAAGCGGCCCTTTGAGTCCGTGTCCGCCGACTTCTTTAATGTGGCCGGAAAGTCTTTCCTGGTGGTCGCCGACAGGCTCTCTGGATGGCCCGTGGTAGTTCCCTGTGGTCGGGACACCACCTCTTCCAGGGTCATCCGGATGTTTTGTCGCTTCTTCCGGGAAGTCGGAGTGCCTCTCCGCCTCCGAACCGACGGTGGGCCCCCGTTCAATAGCCACGAGTTCAAGAGCTTCGCCGAACGCTGGGGCGTCCACCACATCGTCACCTCCCCTCATTACCCGCAGGCGAATGGCCACGCCGAGGCAGCGGTAAAGTCCGTAAAATACCTCATCCTCAAGACAGCACCGACGGGGAACCTGGACTGCGAGGAGTTCGACAGGGGCCTACTGGAACTCCGTAACACCCCTACCCCTGCCGGACGCTCTCCTGCCCAGGTGTTGTATGGCCGCCCCCTTCGTACTTGTGTGCCTGCCCACCCCCAGTCCTTCTTAGATGAATGGCAGATCAAGGCGGACGAGTGTGACCGCCGTGAGGCTGCCCGGATGGCCCAAGTGACAAGCCACTATGACGCCCACGCCCGCCCCCTTCCCAGGTTGGCCGTCGGCCAGCAAGTACGAATCCAGGACCCGACGTCACACCGCTGGGACAAGGTCGGGGTCGTCATGGGCCGTGGCGAGTCTCGTTCGTACCAAGTCCGCCTCCCCAGTGGTCGTGTGTGGTGGCGAAACAGACGCCATCTCCGCCCAGTGCCATCCTCTAGTGACGAACCTTCCTCCCCGTCCCCTGTGTCCCCTTGCCCAGACCAGGAACGAAGGTCGTCAGTTGATCCTCCCATTGTCCCTCGCCGCTCCCCCCGACTCATGGAAAAAGAGTCCGTAGCCGCTCGAGATTGCACTACGAGCGTAAAGGGGGAGGGAGGTGTATAGATATGTAAATACCAAGATATGTGAACACGCCTGACGCCAAGACTCTGTTACCATTCATTGTACCATTTATTCACATGTCTGTATTACTACATATTATTATAGCATGTCTGATATCTATGCTTATGTCTAATGCCTATGTTCACTTACTATGTCCCGATGTACTATGTCTGTACCGCGCTAGTCAAGTAACTAGAAGACCTCATTTATTGTCCTAGTAATGTCTAGCAACTCTCCTTGCCTAGCTAGCTAACTTCCCTCAGATCGGCTTCGGCCTGCTTACGACGAGGAGTTCCTTGTGCTGGCTCCTGTTTCTGTACCGGTTGGTTATCCTGCCAAGTCTTGTACTACTTATTGAATATATCTACTGCTCGTGCTCTGGAGTTTGAAGAACCTTGTCTAGGATATACATCCCACCACATACATAACATCTGATGCTTAAACTCCGGGCAACTTTTCGTATTTTAGTTCAGAGCTCTGAAAATTTGATGAGTCTATGATCTTTGTAAAAAACTTATGTCCTTAAAGTGATCCCACACAACTCCTATATCACTCCCTAGTCTTCTGCCCGACGTTTTTGAAGACAGCGTAATCCACTTTAGCAGCTCTTGTTGACTCTGGAAAAGGAGTTATCTTAAAGCTGAAGAGCTATACACTTAAAAATAGCGATCTCATATGACGCTCCTTACTCCAACGAAGAAGAACTTCACCATAATCACTTTGTTGACTACTGCTCGAGGGAGTTATTATAGGAATGGCTATAATGGTTCGTTTTGCTGTTGAAGCCCTAAGCATTTTGATCAGTAAACTCAATACTTATTAAGATATCTTTGTGAAGCTAGGCAGCAACAAAAGGCGTGAATGAACTCTGGCTGATGTTTGGTGTATACTATAATGCTCTCCGGCAACTCTTACAAAGAAGCTGTTACTAATCTTGCTTGTTCATGAAGCCCTCGGCCAAAACAAGTGAATAAGTAAAGTCTCAGTTTCTTATCGAAGTTTGCTTCGACCTGGTGAAGGCAGTATAAGTTGAACGTATTGCAAATATTAATTGAAAGTTCATTAACCAATACTGATGTGATCATACATGGATTGCAGAGAAATATGGGCCTTAGACATTCACCCGAAAAAATTAAAATAGAACGAAGATATACTCTCTCTCTCTCTCTCTCTCTCTCTCTCTCTCTCTCTCTCTCTCACTGCTGCTTTTTGGCCGACGCCTTCTTATAATTAAAAAAAAAAATCTTGGCGAAATATCTCCCGAGATTATCTCTTTGTAACCACCAGCTGCCGGTTAGACGCATCTCATGGTATCATCCTGACCACGAGTCGTCAGAAGGTAGTTGGGTCACGAGGAGGCACAAGACTGGGAGTGAGAGTGAACATTATGGAAGAAAACACGTCCATTGAAAGAGACAAAAGAGAAAGAGAAAACTGTGTAAGATTGTTGATAATCTTTAGGGAAAGTTGGCTTAAGGTAGGAGTGAGAGTGGTAAACAAACAAAAAGGAGAGAGATTGAGAAAGAGTGGTAGGTGAGAGGGTAGACAATTATCATGCGAAATGGGATTGGGAGAGGAAAGGGGAGAGACCAGATAGGAATTGTAATAAAGAATATGCAACTAACAAACGAGGATGGGGGATGCAGGTCTATGATGGTGATGAGAATGTAGATACGTTAATCACAGAGAGAGAATGGAGGCGAAAGGGGAAGCTGATAAATGAGGTAACTGTAAATTGGGGGGAAACGGAGATAGGAAAAGAGATAGTGAGTGAGGGAGAAAAAATAAATAGGTAAAGACAGTTGGTCTAGGATGTGGTAACTTAGACGACTGAGAGATACCCGGTATGGAGAGATAATTAAATAGACAAAGAGAAATCCAGTCAGTAGATCTACAAAGAGAGGAATTAATAGAATAAATAAAAGAGAGAAAATCGACTATTGATAAACAGGTTGGGGTAAATAGCTTGTGTCATATGAAGAAAGGACAGGGAGAATAATAATAACAAAAACTGTGTTTGTTAATGCAAAACTGAAAAATAAGAAGAATTATAAAATTAGTGCCAGGGTCATAGATGCACGTTGTTTGTGCACAATATTAATTTTCCTGAAATCTTATCAAGTATTGCCACAAATTTGTTTTGTCCACGAGCCATCCTTTTCACCTTCCTTATGATGCACCACCACCATCATTAAGATGCGACGGGGACAGGCAGAGATGACTGCTGGGAGTCTCTAGTCACAGCTCTACACATGGGCGGCACACATAAGATAGTCGTTTATGCACTAGGATCTAGGCAGCAGTGCAATCCGGTCCTGACTGTATGACTGGGCAACCCTTGAGAGGAGCCACTCTGCTCACCCCACATGGGGAGGGAGATAGAAAAAGTGCCCTAAACATAGCCTGGCTAAAAGACAAACCTGACTGGGCAACCGCACTCAGTAAGGTCATCCTTATGTGGTCTAAATCACAAATATAATCTCAGATCAAAACAAAATCAAACTATACAGTACAACCTCTAATCGTCGCTGAATGGATATTCAGAACCCTTCTTGATACTGCCACAGATGAGCCTTCTAAAAGAAGACCGCCCTTGTGGCGAAAAAGCTGGCTAGGTATAACATCGACATAGCAGCCTTTAGTGAGTCTCGGCTCCCAGACGAGAGTCGACTCACAGAACGGGGGTCTGGCTATACCCTTTTCTGAAAGGGTAAGCCTGCTGCAGAGAGAAACAACATTTATGGAGTTGGCTTTGCCATCCGCCAGCACATCCTACACACGGGCTAACTAAAATTCCTGTTTGGTTCAACGAGCATCTCATGACGCTTAGGAGACTCACTGAATCACTCACGTTATGCCTTTTCCATCAGTGCATACGCCCCAACACTGGATGCAGAGGATGACATCAAGGCGGCCTCTTATGCCGACCTTGCTAAAGTGCTAACCTCTATCCCCAGAGAAAATAAGGTTATGCTCCTTGGTGGCCTCAGTGCCAGAGTTAGCAGAGATGCTGATATTTGGCAGGGAACCATAGAGAGGAATGGTCTATGCAAGTGTAATCCCAACGGCCTACTCCTCCTCAGAAAGTGTGCTGCACACAGCCTCACTATCACCAATACCTTGTTCAAGGGCTCGTGCCAACACCCACGATCCAAACACTGGCATCTCATTGACTACATCATTGCTAGAGAAAGAAATCGCAGAAGTTTTCATCACCTGAGCAATGCGTGGCTCAGACCACTGCGACACTGATCATCGGCTCGTTAGACCTAGGCTCTCAATTCACGTCGCCCCAAAACGGCGAAGGCAGCATGCCTCCAGAAGAGGTTTTCACTAGGCATCTGGAGGATCCAGCGGTAGCACATGCTTTCAGAGAGCAGCTCGAACGTTGGCTGGAAAACAACCCAACAATAAACAACCCAAATTCAAGTGCCGAATGGAGTATTCTCGACACTGTCATGACAAAAACCTGCAGAGAAACTCTCGATCAGATCCAAAGAATACACCAGAACTGGTTTCATGAAAATGAGCTGGATATCAATGTACTCATCGATGAGAAATGTGCTGCTTTAACTGACAAGCAGAACAACCCTCAGTTTTGGACCAAAGCAGTTACCTTCCGCAAGAAGAAAGCGGGGGCCTAGCTCGAACTTTGCAAACTAAAGAACGAATGGTTCAAAAATAAAGCATTTGAAATCCAAAAACTTGCAGATGAACACAAGATACAGGAATTTTTCAATTCCACTAAGACATGGCACAGCCCTCCTCCGCTCATCCGGCGGTAACTCCCTAATTAAAGATGAAGAAGGCATCCAACAGTACTGGAAAGAACACTACCATTCGCTGCTCAATCGATATACCCAACAGGTCCCTCAGCATCCACAGCTGACCCATCTCAGCTATCCTCTATCCCTGGACGAGGTAGCTACTTCCTTTAAATAGATGATAAATAATAAAGCCTCAGAGCCTGATGGTATCCCAGTCGAGGTGTATAAAACAGGACCTCTGCTTACTAGCCGTCTCCACTCTCTCCTGGAAAATATATGGGAAAAGGAGGAAATCCCTCAAGCTCCTAAAAGCGCCTCCATCGTCAATATTTATAAGAACAAGGGAGACCGGTCAGACTGTGGCAACTACCGCGGGATCTCGCTGGCAAGTTTATCGCCTGAGTCCTCCTAGACAGACTTCTTCCTGAGTCAGAACATTTCCTCCCAGAATCTCAGATACAGAAAAAGTGCAGAGAATAGCATCCTGACCTGTACATGGCCTTCATCGACCTAACGAAGGCCTTTGACTCGGTTAACAGGGAAGCCTCCTACCCTTTTGGTTGCCCACCAAAATTCATCGCCATCGTGAGGCAACTCAACGATGGCATGAACGGCAGTGTCTTGCACAACGGCACCCAGTCAGAGTTCTTCCCCATCCAAACAGTGGTTAAACAAGGGTCTGTACTCGCACCAATTCTCTTTTCCATCTTTTTGGCTGCCTTCCTTACTCGTGCCAGTGCCAATTTAGCCACGGGGTGAACATCGAGTACCTGGTAAAGGGGGGTTTTTTCAACATAAGACGACTCCAGGTAAGAACAAAAGTGTCAGCAGCTTCTATTACTGAACTTCAGTATGCAGAAGACCTCACCCTTGTTGCTCACACTGAACACGATCTACAGGAGATCCTGAACATCTATGCAGACGCGTATGCACACTTCGGCCTTGAGGTGAATGTACGCAAGACTCAGATTTTCTTTCAACCTGCCCTGGTTCAGACAAACCTCCACCATCCATCCAGCTTAACGGTACTACACTTTCTAATGTTGCCAACTTTCGGTATCTCGGCTCCCACCTGTCCACCACCGCAGACATCGACGAAGAAATTCAGCTTCTCATCAGATGCGCATTTCACGCCTCGGGCGAACTCCGAAATCGTGTCTTCAGCTGTAGGGAGCACGTATATCGAGCAGTGGTCCTACCCATCATACTATATGGCAGTGAGACATGGGTCACATACAGGAGGCACCTCAAGGCACCTGAAAACTTTCACAAACGTAGTCTACGTTCCATCCTCCGAGTTCGCTGGGAAGACAAGAGAACAAATACCATCATTCATGCTGACACCAACTGTAGGAGCATCGAGGCTACCATTATTCATGAACAACTACTTTGGACTGGCCATGTTACCCGCAAGGACGACAGTAGACTGTCATAGCAGCTACTTTACAGTCACCTAACGAATAGTAAACGTAACGCTGGCGGGTAATTGAAAAGGTATAAGGATAGTTTTAAGACAAACCTGAAAATGTGCCAAATCGACCCATTCACCTGGGAGTCGATTACTCCACATCGTAACGCTTGTAGTTGCACCACATTGAAAGGTATCAATACTTTCGAGTTAGCCCGACTGCAAACCGAGGCAGATAAGCGCCAACGTCGGAAAGACGCTGCCACCGCCCCTCCCACAGTAGATGGAGCCCTCCACACGTGCAACGAATGTGGACGACGCTGCTGGTCCCGTGTCGGCCTCTTTAGTCACCTCACAACCCATTAACATGCGTGACATCCTTAATAACTCATATTATTTTACCATAGCTGGAAGATCGTCATACTCGATTCCGAGTAACAGCAAAGTAGTGTGTGTGTGTGTCTGTATAATTTAGACTACAAGCGTATGCTTGTAGTCTCTATGAAAGCAGATAATATTATTACTTGGCGGTGAAGTTTGTCAACATTCTCAAGAAAATGAGGTGACAATTTTCCCACCCGTTAGGACTGTGTTGCTGCGCGAATAATTATTCACTACAGGATAAATGTGTTGGATCCGCCGTGCTGCTACCCTAGATAACGGTGATTCCTCCCCTACCCAGCTTTGTTATTCTTCCTGAATTAGTTCTCACTGATCATCCTCTGGATAAACGCCTGCCTGTTCCCACTGATATGCTTCACGCTCCGTGCTCTTTCGCTCTCTGTGTTTGGCCACGTTATACCTCATTAGTCTTTCTACTCGACCACAATGCCCCTTTTTAACATGTCAGTTTTGCTTTTCTCATCTGGCTTCTTTGACCTTCCCGCCTGGCCACTCTGCCTTCCTTACCGAGTCAGTGCTCTTCCCTCTCTGCTGTGGACGGTGGTTTATCAGGTACTGACGGAAGTTAGCCAAAGTCTGACTAATGAAGATATAAATTTATAATACAGTCTCCCTAATGACACTAGTCTGGCCAGCTTGGTTTTTTTTATCTCAGGTTGTATCCCAAACTGTTACTGGATAGCGACCCCTGTTCACACGTAGAGGTCCAGGGTTCAAGTCCAGACTAGTGAGGTATTGTTTGTATATGGAAGTCCACGTATATATAATCTGCCTCAGGTGTCGCAAGAATTTTAATAAGAAATATAATGACAGTTTCTTTCTTTATTATCAGGTGTTAACTTAATTAAGGGCGGGTGTAAGATTGTACCATCGTACGATATGTTTTCCCATGTTGAGATGGGGGCTTGTCTTTGGCAGCGCCCGGTTGCCAGTCACCAGCTGACGCTGTTAGAATAAAGTCTACAAAGAACGTGGTCTATGACTCCAACCTCTCACATGGCGCACTGAGTAGGATATGTCGGGGCCCGACACGCCATTACAGCCCTGACAAGAACGCTGACATGGCCCCTACACGTCCACGATTCTCGACGCCCTCAAGGGGACGCCAGGGCTTCTCTACACCGGCCGGGAACACCACGCGCGCCCAGCAGCAGGCCATGAGTGCATTGATGGCTCAGATGGCGTCTCTAGGTGCTGGCGGTGGTCATGCTTCTATGCCGGTCATGAAGCCCTCAGCAGCTGTCGCTCCAGAGAAGTGTGAGGCAGAAATGCCAGCAGCTGCGTTTAGGACATGGAGGCGGTCCATGGAGTCATGGGTGCTGTTGAACGGGTGGCCACAACTGGTGGCACACTCCACATTCGCCTGAACTGCGTCCCTGCACTCCAAAGGGTGATTGACTCGAGATACCCCAGCGGTCAGTGGGAGCAGCTCTCGCCCAAAGAAGCCCTGGACGCCATCAGTGGAATGGTTCTTCAATCTTCAAACCAAGCTGTGAAATGGAACGAGTTTTTCAACAGCAAACAAGGTGAAGAGGAGCCCATGAAAAGGTATTTTCAACGATGCTTCGCAGAGGCAGTGGAGTGTGAATTTAAATGTCCCACCTGTGATAACGACCTCTCTGAGTACATGCTATTACGTAAAGTTATGGTGGGCCTGAGTAACCCAGTGTTGAAAAGGGAAATTTTCCAGGGGTACTCTAGTTATAATAGTGTTGAAGTGCTTAGAAACAAATGCATGTTATTTGAGGCAGCAGTGAGAGATGCTGGTGTATTGTGTCGTACGTCTGGCCAGGCAGTGGTGGGAACAGCCGCGGAGGCAGTGGCGGTTGGTGATGACGTCACCGGTGAGTCTGAGGTAGCTGCCGCCCGACCTCGACACCCCAGTCGCGTGCACTGTGGTAACTGCGGCATGTCACATGCCTCTGGTAAAAGTAACTGCCCTGCAAGTGGGGCTACATGTCGCAATTGCTGTAAGGTTGGTCACTTCAAAAGGTGTTGTAGGAGTAAGTCAGCCCTAAGTGCTCCTGTGGATGTGTCAGGCGCTGTTACAGTGGCAACAGCCCAGCTATCCCGCCACCCCAGGTTACAAGTGTTCGTGTCCCAGGCCGGGGGCAATTCCCCCGCCACCCCCGTGCTGGCTGTAGCTGACACGGGTGCTATGGTGTGTGTGGCAGGCGCATCCCTGCTCCGGGACATCGGTTTGTGTCCGGGGCAACTTCGGGCCCGTAATGGCCTAAGGGACGTGGCGAACAAACAGCTCAAGTGTCTGGGGTCCGCCCCCTGCCGCCTCGGTGTGGACGAGGGGTCCACCGTCCAGGAGGTCTACTTCGTGCAGACAGCCAAGGCCCTCTATCTGTCATTGGAGGCCTGCAAGTGCCTCAACTTGGTGCCTGTCGACTTCCCGCTCCACACCTGTGCCTACTACTCTGGTGGTGCACCAAGCTGTGCCTCCTGGCCCCCCTTCTGCTGTGCCCTCCGTACCCGCGCCCTCCTCCGCACCCGCGCCCTCCTCCGCACCCACGGCCCCTCCACAGTCGAGCGCGGCCAGGCCCAGGAGAGGCCGTAGGCCTCCGGGTTGGTTGACGAACTACGTGGTGTAGTGTATGTGATGTAAAATCAGTTTAGAGGTTTTTTTTGTTGTTGTTGTTGTTTTTTTCCTTTGTTTGACTCGTTTTTCCTGCATTATTGTCGTTTTTATGAATACATTGTTTTCCTTTTGTTAGTTCAAATGTGCATTGTCATTTCCTTTTAACTTGGGGGGGAGATGTAAGATTGTACCATCGTACGATATGTTTTCCCATGTTGAGATGGGGGCTTGTCTTTGGCAGCGCCCGGTTGCCAGTCACCAGCTGACGCTGTTAGAATAAAGTCTACAAAGAACGTGGTCTATGACTCCAACCTCTCACAGCGGGTTTTAGGAACTTCATTTAAAAACACACACCATGAAATATAGAGCACAACCTCCCCCCACGCTGCAGAAGGAGGATACTGATGAGGATGATGCTTCCATCTTCTTCTAACCGCCTGTCTAAAGAAGCTTTAAATTTTGCTCACCCCGAGGGCTTGTTGATCGAAGAAATTCCTTGGACGACAAGATACTTGCCAGGTAATGCCGCTGCTGCTGCGTAAAATTAACATTCTAAACCCAATTTGAACCTCTTTTAGGGAACTGGCTATGAAGCTGCCTATATGACGTTGGGGGAGACAGTTTGGGGGATTCTTCGCTTAGGATGGAGCTGTACTACATATATATTGATAACAAGGAAATAAATACTATACTGTGTTCATACACAGAGAGGTGACGGACTCTCCAGACACGGCAGTGAGAATATACAGATCGACACCGCCAAGGCTGCTCTCGCATTATAATGAAATATCCGAAAACTTCGCTCATGACTTCTGGGGTTCCAACTCATTGGCTTCCAAAGACAAGTAAAGGAGATTGGAAGCAGGTTTTCCCCTCCCTGGTATATTGACCATGTAAACTTTTAAACACACACACACATTACTACAAGTGAATGCTATTTTTTGAAAAATTTCAAGTACTGGACAAAAAGGAACGTTTCTACACATATTCTTAATACAGAAATGGAGAAATACATGTGTATTAGAACGTTAATTTTGGTCACTGGGTGGCTTCCCTCAGCAACTCCCTCGTCCTTAACTAACCACACGTGTTACTCCTATCCCTCATACACTCGTCTCCCATCCCCCACACACACTCACCTATCCGTCCCCCACATACACTCACCTCCCGTCCCCCACACACACTCACCTATCGTCCCCCACACACACTCACCTCCCGTCCCCTACATACACTCACCTCCCGTCCCCCACATACTGTACACTCACCACCCGTCTCCATCACACACACTCACCTCCCATCCCTCACACACACTCACCCCCGTATTCCTCGCACACTCAGCTGTTAACCCTAATAAATAATTTTGCGCTCGGAATTATATCGTAGAATGCTGTTTAATATTGGATGTTGTATTGCAGTGGATGATGTATTGTTGTGGAAGTTATATTGGAGTGAATGGTGTATCGTAGTCAATGATATATTGTAGTGGATGATGGTATATTGTAATGAATGTTGTAATGTAGTAGATGATGTATTTTAGTGGATAATATTGTATTATAGTGGATGATGTTATATTGTAGTGGATGATGTATTTTAGTGGAAGAAGTTGTATTATAGTGGAGGGTGATGTATTGTAGTAAATGAGTGAATGATGTTGTAAGGTAGTGGAAGATATGTTGTAACGAATGATGTATTGTAGTGGATGTTATTGTAGTATAGTGAAATGAGTGAAAGATGTTGTAAGGTAGTGGATGATGTTGTGTTGTAACAAGAAGGTGTCAATACTTTCGAATTAGCCCGACTGCAAATCGGGGCAGACAAAGCCAACGCCCCAAAGACGCTGCCGCCGCCCCTCCCGGATTAGATGTAACCATCCGCATGTGCAACATCTGTGAATGACCCTGCCGGTCCCGTATCGGCCTCTTTAGTCACCTTAAAACTCACCAACGATGGTGACATCCTAAATAACTCATATCATTGTCTCAGCTGGAATATCGTCATACTCGATTCGAGTGACAGCAAAGTAGTAGTAGTGTGTGTTACTTAGTCGGCAATTATCCTATATTTCATGACTGAATTATAAGGATAATTGCCGATTAAGTTTTAAAAAGCAACTAACGCTTTTGCCAAACTGGGGTTTTCTTTATTGCTACAACTTAATGGAAATTAATTATATAGGTCAAATTTGCCTTGTTTCATTTAAGACTACTGTACATTTGCCAACAGAAGACACCCACAATAGACTTACGATAGGTTAGGTAAGATTATATTACTTGGTGACTGCTGAGAAAGGAAAGAGAAAATATCGTGGCCATCCAAATCAGCGACTAATTTGATATTAATTTATTTTTCGACGAAGGTGTTAACAGGCTTACGGGTAAAACATAGTACCTGCACTGTACATTGAAAGTTACCATTTCCTTCACCTGTTATGAATAGTAAAGAGAAAATGAGAACAAATATTAGCTTCCAGTAATGTGGACATTTAGCTGTAGGTGAGATACTATTATCCACTAGGGTGTAACTGGTAACTTAAGTATTGTGTGTGTGTGTAATGGTGACATGGGAGTTTATTTTACCCTCATCCCTGAACTTTATACGGTTCATTTTCCACACACGCTCCCATACTTTTTTTATTTACACTCACTTCACCGCGACGGTAGCACCCTAATTAAGTCACCCTTTGCACCTACTCCTACAATATCCCATATCTTGAAGAACGTGTGTTTCTTATCATTAACACCTTTAATCTGATTATTACCACTAGTATCTTGGTATAGCTGCTGAGCGTTGCCGAGTATTACTCCAATTATCACTAACTAGGTCCTCCTTATTCGATCCACCTTTCTTATCAGAGACATATTGCTTGTGGCTTAGAGAGCACTGTACCTTAGTAGCACCATGACTTAAAAAAATTTAAAAGAAGGAAAAGTTATATTAAGGAACTCGCTTAGTAAATAAGATGTTTAATTGTGAATTGTAGAAAATTCACTATTGGTATTTCCTTAGAAGACGAGTACCGTACTTCGCACATTATTATTATTATTATTAGTATTATTATTATTATTATTATTATTATTACTAGCGGTGGTAGTAGTAGTAATAGTAGTAGTAATAGGCGAAAGATAGATTTTTAATATTATGACTTTTTTAGCAAGATATAATTCTACAATGTTTCTTCTAATTACATAATATTTCTAGCTGTTCTCCCCCATTCTAATGAATTAATCTCCTTTGCTGGTCAATTCCAAGAATTTCTTGAGACAAACTATTCGGATTGTCTTTTATTCCTCCGATTTGGATGTTATAATCCATTATTACGCTTCAACAACTTAGGTATTTTAAGGGTGTATACTAGGCATTAGGGTAACATACACACGGCCATTTTTTTTAAACACTGTTTAGTACCCGTCAAATGGATTCGTCAAACTCGATTTTTAATCCCGAACATCGGGTTACTATTTAGAAAAACGAACGCCGCAACTCGAGAGGGTTGGTACGCCTCATCCAAGATAAATGTAAACAAACCAGGTCAATGTGCGCGCCAAAATTGAAGCAGAAACATGAGCTGTGGAGATAAAGTTCTTCTTCAAGGGAGAAGGCAGACGCCACCACCAATTATGCCAGCTTCTGCACCAACAGGAACACTTGGATCAACTAATCCAACACCAGGATCATCCGTGCCACCACCAGCAACGGCAGCATCAACATCCAGTCACGAGGGGAAGAAATGGAAGCAGGTGAACAAGAGGAATGAAAGCTTCAATGCCATTATTAAGGACAGTACATTACGCCCAATCTGTGCGTAATGTATTTAGAGCAAGCATTAGAGTTATTGACCAGTGGCATTTGTGAAGAGTGCAGCCATAATTACACCTCTGGCTGTGGGCAATCTAGTTAAATTATGGAGACTTTGCCATCAGTGTCATAATTGATAATGTATAAACTGTGATTTTTTTCTATCACTCTCTGTTTACTATTTTTTCTTCCCACTTAATGGAGAATATAAATTATTTTGTTTATGTTCTAACATTTATGATGTTCAAGTTCTTTGGTGAAAACAAATTGATTCTTGCAACTTAATTTGTGATATAATATTAGATACAATATACAGTACTGTGATGCTGTGTATTGTACACTCATACTTAGTGGAGAATTTTTTTTTATCTCTATTTACTGTTTTTTTGCAATTAATGGAGATGTGAAATCATATTTTAATGTTCTAACATTTATGATTTTTTTTTGTTCCTTTACTTCTTGTGAATACAATTAGATTCAACATATTTTTGGCGATAATATCATATACAATATACTGTGATACTGTGTATTATATACTCATACTTATTTGGGAATTTTAATCATTCTTTGATTTCACATTTCTTTTGTACTTTAATTACAATTTCAATAGAGATACAGTACAGTACTTCTAAAATCTTTCAAGACTGATAAATGCTATTACTAGATTTGCATATTTCAAACTAAGTATGATTACTATTAATTTATAAACAGTACTGTATACTGTACAGGTACTGTGATAAATTTGGTTTTGTGCTTGTTCTTATTTTGAGGAACAAAAATTTTGCTTACACATTTCTCTGACACTTGCAAACTATTTCAGTATAGTACTTGGAAGCCTTTAAGGATGTGTACATTTTTTATTTAAAGCAAAATACTATACTGCTTGAATGATATAATTTTACACATACTGTACTGTACTGTACTGTACTGTGATATATTTTTATCTCTAGTCATGCCAGTGTAATCCGTTTTTAATTTTGTTATAATTAAAATACTGTTTCAAGTTGTACTGTGATAATGTTTGGAGGAAATAAAATGTTTTATTTAAAGCCAAACAATTTATTGGGGATATGAGACCCATCAATGCAGCCATATACACCAGACATTCCTGCAATGGTGTGGAATTCATCTGCAAGGTTTTGTATGTTGCCTGATACTGGAAAGTGGGTGTGCTTTAATCTCTTGCCATAAGTGTCAAAATAGATGTAAAGCATCTGACAAACTTGCAAACTCATGAGACAAAATCTTCAAGCAGTCTGCCATACTAATTTGCTGGAATACTGCATCCTGTAGGAGAGATTTTTTTTTCTTATCTACTGTTTTGTCTAACATCGCTTATCCTGATAATGGTAAACAACAGGGTTCCTATGATGATATACGGTACATTACTGTATTACATTTTAAGATCTTGAGAGAATCACTCTCTATAAAGTGCAACATACAGGTGATATCCCCGGTAGCCGGAATAATTGGTGCAGAGCTCTTCCAAGGACGACAGATTTCTGGATAACAAGAAGACTTTCAAACAGTGAAAAATCCCACATCCCTAGAATTTTTCCGGTTACTGGTAAAAGATTCCGAGTTAAACATTCGTTTATCCTCAGAGACCTGGGAAAAAACTTGGAGAGTTTCAAGAATTTTTCACCAAAGAATCCAGAAAATATGCCTGATATGTAACCTTGGAATTTGTCCAAGGCCAGGAAACATATTGTGTAAGAGATTTTTTTTTAATTTTCTCAGAAAATGAACCCGATTTTCAACCTCGAAAACTCGTTTACAGACCCGGAATGGTGAGGATTTTCTTGGAAAAATTCAGAGTCAATTTAAATTCTGAATATGTACTGGACAATTCTGGGTATGAAGATATTACTGCACTGTAATTATGGCCTTGTGGTATTATTGTACATGGGAGGTGGGTTTAGGGGTTTTCATGGGTGCTGAGTACAGTGGTGAAGTCTCCCCACCACCCCCTTTCTTTGCATCACTGCAACATTCAATAAATACCCAATACACTTCTAAATAAAGACCCAAATCCAAGGTTTAGAATTTTGGTCGATAAAGATAAAGATATATATATATATATATATATATATATATATATATATATATATATATATATATATATATATATATATATATATATATATATATATATATATATACTAGCGGAATCGCCGCCCTCCGGCGGCTCTTTCGCTAGGCCACGGTAGGACGCCACCTCCGGGAGGCTCCACATTGTCTCACTGTAGTGCATTAAGGTAGACCACATTTTTGGTTTTGCCATTAGCAGCAAGTATGTACAGATTTTTGCCAGTTCCCACTCTGGAGCATCCAACATAGAACTGTCCATGAGAGAAGCAAGGAAACACCAGGTTTAGGCCAACCATCTTTAGGGACTGTCCCTGGCTTTTGTAGATGGTCATGGCAAAGCTCACTTTAACCGGGAACTGAAGTCGCTTGAACTCAAATGGCAGGTCAGTGGTGATAAGAGGTATCCTTGGTATAAACACGTCCTCTCCTTTAGCTTTTCCTGTCAGTATTGTAGCTTCCAGTACATGTGGCATCATGTTCTTCACCACCAGTCTTGTGCCATTGCAGAGGATTGGTGGTTCAAGATTTCTTAAGAGCATTATAGGAGTTCCAATCTTGAGAGTGAGGTGGTGAGGAGGCATTCCAGCGGGCTCCAAAGAATTAGGGAATTCTGCAGGGTGGACTGCTTGGTCCTGGTCGATTACTGTATCAACAGATTTGAATGAGGTCTCACTGCCTGGAAGCTGTCTGAGTAGAGTCATGTTGATTTCAGCCACTGTTTCATTCTTTGGTGCCAGAATTGCACGTTCACGCAGCCACTTGTGATCCTTGTAGTGGTGGATAATGTTTGGGTAGACCATGTTAGTGAGCTCAGTTGAGGACTTTACAACATTTCCACATCCTTGAGGAATGATTATTTGTCCTTCTGAATCAACAGGGAAAGTTCCATTCCCAATCTGTAGTAGAAGGTTTGCAAACCGTCCAGCATCCTGATCTCCTTGTAGATGTACTCTCATGTTTGTGGATAGGGTGAGTGTCTGAACACTTCTCCAAAGGTATGATGCCTTGAGGCACGCATTCAGTTCATCAGCTGGAGTGCTTCGAGGAATGACAGGTAGGATCTGGCGAAAGTCTCCAGCAATGACCATTGTAATGCCACCCATGAGCTGGTCATTTTCTCGTATGTCTTGCAAGGTCCTGTCCAATGCTTCAAACGCTAACTTGTGAGACATAGTGCATTCATCCCAGACTATGAGGCTGCATTTTACTATGAGTTTTGCCTTTGCCGATCCTTTTTTGATGTTGCACACTGGATTCTCATTGTGAGCGAGGTTGAGAGGGAGCTTAAATGTTGAGTGTACAGTACGTCCTCCTTCAAGTTGTGTTGCAAAAATGCCTGAGGATGCCACAGCAAGAGCAATTTTCCCCTGATGACGTACTTTGGCCAACAGAAGGTTGCTCGCCTCGCCAGCAAGCGGACTTGGGTTTGATCCCAGAGAAAGGTGAACAAACAGACAGACAGACTTCTTTGTTTTTTATATATATATATATATATATATATATATATATATATATATATATATATATATATATATATATATATATATATATATATATATATATAGTTCATCACTACATATAACACCATCCATCATCACTACATATTACACCATCCATCATCACTACATAATACACCATCCATCATCACTACATATAACAACATCCATCATCATTACATATAACATCATCCATCGTCAATACATATAACACCACCCATCATCACTACATATAACACCATCCATCATCACTACAGATCGGTAAAGTAGTTTCCGAGATTCTCGTGCGGACACACACGGTAGGACGCCACCCTCCCGAAGGCTCCACATTGTCTCACTGTAATGCATTAGGGTAGACCACATTTCTGGTTTTGCCACTAGCAACAAGTATGCACAGATTATTACCAGTTCCTACTCTGGAGCATCCAACATTGAACTGTTCATGAGAGAAGCAAGGAAACACATTCTATCAATGCTAGGTTTGGTCTGGGCGGCTCATTTGCTAGGCCACGGTAGGACTCCACCCTCCGCGAAGCTCCACACTGTCTCACTGTTCACTCCCCAAAACTTCTTTTTCCATCAATATAATTCATTAACTGTGTATGTAAGTTCCACTGCAACGGTACAGCAAAGTATAATTTTTTAGCATTAAACTGTTATTATTTTATTGTCTAATCATCACTACGTATAACACCATCCACCATCACTACATATAACACCATCCATCATCACTACATACAACACCACCCATCATCACTACATATAACAACATCCATCATCACTACATATAACATCATCCATCATCACTACATATAACACCATCCATCATCAGTACATATATCAACATCCATCATCGCTACATATAACATCATGCATCATCACTACATATAACACCATCCATCATCACTACATATAACGCCATCCATCATCACTACATATAACAACACCCATCATCACTACATATAACATCATCATATGGCCACACACTTGAACACTACGTCCTCGACTGTGTGAAGATAGAACCTTTTAGGGACAGGTCCAAGCACACTGTGTGTGAAATGGCACAACACTTCATCTCTAATGGCAAGATAGCCGACATATTAAGATTGTATCCACTTTTTTGCACTTAGTAACTATATCAATTCTCATGTACAGAACCAAATACGCAATGTGATTGAATACCTCCCACGTAAATGTGAATAACAAAGTGTGAGGCCAGACATACTGCCTCACACGCCTGTTCTCACGCATTTGTGAATAAGTTACCCTTTATGTATAGAACTAAACAAATAATGTAAATGAAATACTGTGTAACTTTCAGTGCCATAATATCCTGACAACGGGGGTTAATTATTATGACCCTTTGTAAACCCTACTCTGTAATCCTTTTGCGCTACCGCTCACAGGATGAGTGTGGGGTGCACAATAAAGTAGCCGCTGCAAGCGGCAAAATAAAAAATCAATCATCATCACTCCATATAACACCATCCATCATCACTACATATAACACCATGCATCATCACTACATATAACACCACCCATCATCACTACATATAACAATATCCATCATCCATCATCACTACATATAACACCATCCATCATCACTACATATCACCATCCATCATCACTACATATAACACCATCCATCATCACTACAGATCGGTAAAATAGTGTCCGAGATTTTCGTGCGGACACACACACACACAAACATACTTCTTTGTTATATATATATATATATATATATATATATATATATATATATATATATATATATATATATCATATATATATATATATATATATATATATATATATATATATATATATATATATATATATATATATATATATATATATATATATATATATATATATATATATATATATGAATATATATATATATATATATGAATATATATATATATATATATGAATATATATATATATATATATATATATATATATATATATATATATATATAATATATATATATATATATATATATATATATATATATATATATATATATATATATATATATATATATATATATATATATATATATATATATATATATATAGATATATATAAAATCACACGGGAAAAGGGAAACAACGGAGCACCTTAGTTTTCGTCTTTATTCAAGACATCTTCAGAGGCAACTGGTTTACATGGACAGAGAGAGGCTTAAATATACAGGGTGACCTTAAAAACAAGAGGTCAGGTAATAATGATGGCATCCACTAATCTTCACACCAACACACACGTAGAGGAGCTTAAGAGAAGTGGGGTGACGTGACTAATCAGTTCCACCTCTGGAATTTCATCGCAAATTTCTCCTGTGAAATCTGATAAGAAGTAGCTGTTCAATGCTTTGCTTATTTCTCCACTGCCATTTATCACGTCTCCCCTCCCTGACTTTAAAGGCCCAACTTTGTTCCTTGACCTTTGTCCTATATACCTGGAAAAATCCCTTGGGCTTCGCCTTGGATTCTCTTGCTATTTTGATTTCATAGTCTCTCTTTGCTTTCCTTACATTTTTCTTAACATTCCTAGATAGTTCATTATACCTATTTCTGAGCTGCTCCTCCCCTCCCTTTAATTTCTTATATATTCCTTTTTTTATTCCTATGTCCTGTTTTAGTTTTCTGGTCATCCACCTTGGCTCATTCTTATTTGACCTAATTTTTCTGTATGGTATATTTTGTTTTTGTGCTTTATGTAGTATACTAGTGAATATATTATAGTCATGATCAATTGTTGTGTCATCTGTGACCTCACCCTTTCCTACTGGGGACTGACCTGACTGCTCCCAGGTGACCTCACCTAGGTACCTTCTTAACCCCTGATAATCCGCCAACCGAAAGTTTGGGACTCTGACCATATTGTCATTGTTTTTCGTTTCCCAATTTAGGGTGAACCTGATTTCTCTGTGATCACTGTTGTCTAATTCTTCCCCTACTGTGATATCTCTGATAATATTTTCTTTATTTGTTAATACTAGGTCTAATATATTGTCACCTCTAGTAGGTTCTGTTATTAGTTGTTTCAAAAAATTGTCCTGTACTGCGTCTAGGAAGTCTTCAGATTCATAGTCGCCTACAATGTTGTCCCAGTCAATATTTCTGAAGTTGAAATCCCCCATAATGCATAGGTTGTTATATTTTGCTGCCCTACTCATTTCCTGCCATATGGGCTGAGCTGCTTCTTTGCCAAGACTTGGGGGCCTGTAAATCACTCCCATAATTAGTTTTCTCTTCCTTCCGTGATTTCTACCCACACAGACTCGGTTCCTATTTCACCCTTTATTGAATTATTAATACAACATTTTAATGTATCCTTGACGAAGAGTGCGACCCCTCCCCCCTTCCTACCTTCCCTGTCTATGTGAAAAAGGTTGTACCCTTCTATGTGGTACTCTGATAATAAATTTTTGCTCGCCAGATTCATCCAAGTTTCGGTGATTGCTATGACGTCTACATTCTCGGTACATACAACCGCTCTCAGCAAGTCTATTTTATTTCTAACGCTCCTACTGTTTGTAAAGTATACATTTAAACCTACCCTTCCCTGGTCCTTTTTTACCCCTTGTCCTGAGCAACTAATTTTACTTCCCAGGACCTGCTTGTTTTTTGACTCCCACTTACTTCGACCTCTCTCTACTGGCGAAACCCCCCCTTCGGAGTGACAATTTCACGCTCCAGGGATGCAGACAACGTCTTTACCCCCTCACGAGACAAGTGTACTCCGTCACGACTGTACAAGTAGTCGTTGCCATAGAATCGTTGCCAGTTATCAATGAATGCCCAACCATTGTTTGCACAATGGTTTTCCAGTCGGCAATTTATAGCAATTGCCCTGGACAGCCATTCACGACCAACCCCTCTTCTAGGCAAGACACCACATACTATCGGGATCCCTCCTCTATCTCTAATCTTCCCCAGCGCCTCCCTATACCTCTTGAAAAGTTCCTCACTCCTAACCTTACCTATGTCGTTTCCTCCCACACTAAGACACACTACTTGATTGGCACCCTCCCCTGACAAAACCCTGTCTAACCTCTCGGCTACATGCCTTATCCCAGCCCCAGGAAAACACACCCTAGTCCTACGTTTCCTATCTCTCGCACAAAAAGCCCTATCTATAAACCTCACCTGGCTGTCCCTAACTACCACGACCTTACCTGTGGGCAGGGTTTGTACAACTGCCCTTTCCTCTCCTTGATCCATACCGTCTTGCCTCTTCTCTTCCTCTCCAGCTTCCTGCAGCACCTGGTAAGGGTTACTACACTCCACACCCTGGTCAGCTTTCCTGAGCCTGATCCTAGTCCCCTTGGAGACAACCACTCTCCACGCCTGCTCCTCCTTCGCAAGTGTCCTGCTAGGCAGGACACCTACCTGAAGGAGTTCCGTCCTGACGGCTTCATTTTCCCCCTTCAGAGTGTCAACCTTACTCCTCAACTGCCCCAGCTGCCTTAACAGAGTGGCAAGGAGGTCGTCTTTCCCAACACTCCCCTCCTCTTCCCCCAAGACACAACGATCCAAGGCGGCCATTTTCCTTGGTCTCTAACGGGAGCACTTGCGGGCACGACCTTCTCCAAGCTGGGTCAGGTAGCAACTGAGCTGGGTCATATATATATATATATATATATATATATATATATATATATATATATATATATATATATATATATATATATATATATATATATATATATATATATATATATATATATGAAATAAAAGGGAAAATTAAAATTAATTTTTATTTTTATAGGTGCATATAAACCAACAGTAATATACTGTATATAGTGTTAATTTCTCAATCATAATATTACGATGCCAAGTATTATGTGATATACTATGTTATAAAAAATTTCATATATTTCCCTGTTTGGCAATCTTTTCAGGTAAAAGTCGTCTGAAAAGAGTCGCTTTTCACCATTTTTTGGAAACACACAATTTTCACTAGATACCTTAACAGGTCCCCTTTCTACCAAAATATAAATTGTCGTAGTGTCCCGTAAATCTGGCCAGTTGGCTGGATCACATAGATCTTCATCAGTATTCATGTTCCCGTAGGTAGAACTGTACATTTTAAGAGCTTTAGTATTTTTGTTCAGTACTCTCCTCTTCCTCAGCTTGAATATGACCCACACTATCACCATCACATTCGCTCAGGTCCTTTTTTGCACTAGTTTCTGGTGTTTTTGAAAACACATATTTTTCTAGGGAATCTTTCATTGACATTTCGATTTCTCCTCTCTTCCCTTTTTTCTGCCTTTTCTCTGCACCCGAGATGTATTTTCTGTATGTGCCTCTATCCCTGCTGCCATACTAAAATACGAGGGCTGTGTACGATAGTAAAATAGTTTATATCAACAATTTCACAAAACACAAATCACGGACAACTGGAGATTCAGAGTTTCGACAACACTGACAGGTGACCGCTGTCAACGTCCTCACTCCTCTTCGACAGAGAGCACAGTAAGGAATAGCATTGTTCTCAGTCTGGGTGGTAAGATGGGGTGGCTTAATCTTACCTTTGACCTCATGTCAGCAGATGCATTGTCTAACTGTGCTGGTCACTAATTCTTCAGGTGGTCTCCTGAATCTGGGTGGTAAGATGAGATCACCTTAGTGCAGTCACTAATTCTGGTGTTGGGTGAGGTAAGGGCCGCGGGGCCAGGGGCGGTCGCACCGGTTGCCATACCCTAGAGACGGCTCTGCCTACGACCACCAGAACTGAAGTCATGCTACGGGAACTGCTCCTGCTCTCCCTGTGCGATCGAATTATTGCCCTCAATGCCATCCGGTCACTAAGAGTAAGAGAGACAGAAAGTAATTCAGGCGGGGGTCTAAGTGAGTCAGGTGAAGGGAGACAAACAGATGGAATGGTGTTACGCACAAGGGTGAGGAGGCCACGAGCCTACCCACGGTACCGAGGCAGGGTGTAAACAGTATAGCCGGAGAAGCTGAATGGAGTAACATCGTCTGTGACGGTTTCCTGAAGTACAACTACATCCACTTGATGGGAGAGCACAAACTGGGCGAGGTCTGTCCAGCGAGGTCTAAGTCCCGGTATGTTCCATTGTAAGGAGAGGAGGGAACGGCCTCCGGTGTGAGATGAAGAGTCGGTGGGGTTAGACAGGACTCCGGAGTATGTATCAAATTCTGTTGAGGATATTGGAGAGGGAGGAGTGGGAGAGCGAGGGATGGATCCTCATCTCAGGAGAGAGAAAGAGGCGGGTAACCAGAGCTGGCAAAGTGCGCCCCTGTTGGGTCAGGGTGCCCAGAATGAATTGTTGTTGCCTCTGCAATGTCGCAATTGTCTCCACAAACGAGTTGAGTTGGGCAGAGAGAATGTTGATTTGCTTGGAGTGGCGATTCAGAAGGAGAGTGATTGTTTTCATAGAACCAACTTGGTGTACCTGTGCAGGAGTTGGAGGTGGCATCGAGGATTGGCGAGGGCCCGACTGGGCAGGTGGTGGTGGTAGCGACGGAGAGGGACGGTGAGGGTTCAGGTGAGCAAGAGGTGGTGGTGCTGGTGCTGGTGAGAGACAGCGGGGGTCCGGGTGGACAGGAGGTGGTGGTGACGGGGAGGAAAGGTGAGGGCTCAGGTGAGCAAGAGGTGGTGGTGCTGGTGAAAGACAGCTGGGGTCCAGGTGTGTAGGAGGTGGTGGTGACTGTGTGGCAGGGCAGGCAACGACCTTGTTCCAAGAACGGTAGGGAGAGGGAGGGAGGGGAGAAAGGAAGGGTGGTACGGGTGATAGGGGGGGTAGTAGGGGAGCGGAGATTAATGGGAAATCCTTGGTGGATGGAAATGGCGTTGGTGGATAGGAGTGAGGTTTGGTTGACAGTGGCTTCGTCAGAGACGAGGCCGGTAGAACAAGGTAAGTTTTCCCTGGGCGAGTGCCAGGACGCTGAGGGCAGTTGGCATTCCAGGCGCGGTGACTGCCATGGCAGTTGACACACCGGGGAACAACTGGGATTTTGTTCTGAACATACGATTTGCATTCCAGTGTGTCGTGAGGACCTACACAGAAACCGCAGACGACCATCCTCGCGCACTCCCAGGTGCGTTGTTTCCACGATTGACAACCACCACAGATTTTCGGGGTTCCGATAAATCTTTCGAGAGGACAGTTGTGAATAGGTATTACATTCACCTTCGGGGGGAGGGAGCCAACCCAGCAGCCGATGAGTTTGTTGGATGGACGTTTGGAGGCCGGGTTGATGCGGCGTTCCATGTCCAGTAGTTGTGGGAGAAGAGGGCGAAGATCGTCGATAGGGATCTCCCAGGGTACGTGGCGAACCATTACTTTGGTACGACGAGTTTCTGAGGTGATGATGGTGAACTTCAGCATCACCTCCCCCTGGGGAGCAGGAAAGCCCATTTGTGTGGTGACTATTATGACTGTAGGACCTCGGGGGGGCGAAGTGTTGAGTCATGAAGTGGAGAGCAGTGACGGAAGAACCAGGTCGTCCATGTGCTCAGAGGCAAGTCCCGAGGAAAGGCGAGATTACAAAGGCGCGACGGGGCAGGGAGACGAAGGGAATCCCCTAAATCCATCGTCGGTGGAGGGTCGGTCATTGAGCCACATCTAAGGTCACTTGGGGACCCCGACGGCAGCTCCAGAAGGGGTGAGAGGGGGAGCCGTAGCCCCTGTGGGAGACCCTGACTTCTGAGGTTTCTTCTTCTTAGAACTGTCTTCAAGATGAAAGTCGTCAGCATCACTGTCACCTATTGCCGCCGTCTCCAACGAAGGGGAGCGTTTAACGGCGGGCATAGGGCACGTTGGCAACACTGCAGTCAGGTAGATAGTTTGGCTGGTTTGAGGTGGAGTGGTAAAGACGTCACTGCTACGTGACAGTTCACATTGCGCATGCGCAAACTTGAAAATCTTCGACCAGAGGGACCGGGTGGTAGGACCAGATGTTTTTATCAAACAAAAATGACAAAGTCCAAAACTTAAAAAAAAATAGATGCCACTGTGCTCATAACTGGGTCTTATTATTGTTCTCTGCATAGACTGGGATTAGTAGACTCGCTGAATTGGTCAGAAATACGACTTTTAAGGTGCAGTCTCTTACAGCCTTTGTTGACACCCGCGGCACGCATGCGCGTTCTTCCATGACATCCTGTGTCTCTTGCACTAATATTTCTTGCTATCCATTTCAGAATTAAGCTTTGCCAAACACATTTTTCCGTTACCGGTGGGGCTCACACTTTTTTTTTACGGGGAATAGCCCACACGGGCACAGGTCATCGACTCATAACGGGGCCTGAGGGGAGAAAAATAAGAGGAAAAATAAATTAAAAATAGAAGAGTAAAAGACTATATCAATCCATACCACGAAGATGCCGAAAAAAAATTGAAATGAAACAGATTGTAAGAGTATGGAAACACAGAAGAAGGCAGAGCATGCCACAGTTTGGCTGTGTGGGGAAAGAAGGATGTTCTATGACGGGTTATTCAAGTGTGACCGACATCCACACAGAAACGGTGGGCACCGCTGGCAAGACGAGTGTTACGAGCGGTACACAGGCTGCCAAATCCACCTAACATTGCCCGTTAAAGCATCTGTAAAAGAGAGAGAGTGAAGCAACGTTGCAGCGAAGAGAAAGGGAAGAGAGATTATCAACTAAAAGTGGAGAGTTAATAAGACGAAATTCCTTTGATTCCACCCTATCTAACAGTTGGAAAGAAGAAGAGCCACCCAGATATGAGAGCAGTATCCCAAGTTAGGTTGAATGAATCCCTTATATATTTGAAGCAACTGCTCAGGAGTGAAGTAGCTACGGCATCTGTACAGCATTCCCAGCTTTCGGGAGGCAGCTTTAGTAATGCTGTGGATGTGTGGCATCCATGACATTTTAGAGGAAATGGTGAGGCCTAGCATATATATTCTAGAATTTGGCAGAATGATTGCATCTTGAAATGTGATTGGTTGGAAATCTTCTATTTTAGAAAGTGTAATTGGTAAATACTGTGTTTTTATCAGGGGGAGAGTTGGCTATAGAGTTATCAGGTCGGTAGAGAGGAGGAAAAGGAGTGCAAAAGTTAAGATAAGATATTTTTGGTTGAGGACCACTAGAATTTACGAGAAGAAGAGTTAGTCAGGTTAGCGGCATTATTTTTGTTTATAAAATTCAGCTTGGCCCTACGAAGAATAACCTTACAACGATTCCTAGAAGTAATGAAAGAGGAGTGGGTAACAGGAGATGGAGATAGTTTCATAATTTGATTCACCCTATCTCTCACCCTAAATGCAAGCAAACAGGAGCGATGAAACCATGATTGTAAAATGAAAGTTTTGGTAGAAGATGGGATAAATGCACTCATACCACCGAGTATAACCCCAGCAATGCTGTCAGCACATACCGAGACGTCCCGAGTGGAAAAGCAACATTCATCCCAGGGAAACTCGGTGAAGAATTCTCGCAGAGATTGCCAGTTTGCCCTCCGATAGTGTCATAGTTGGCGTTTAGAGGGGGTGAGGGAAGTGGTCATGCCCAGTTTGATTTAATAGAAATAAAATTGTGATCAGAAGACCCTAAACGGGCAGAAATACTGTTTCGTTTAACCCTAAGAGTGAGAGAGACGCGTTACCACTTAAGTACCAAATACGTTGATGTTTCCATCATTGAGTAACCATTTCATTCCCATCGCAGTATTTTAATCTAATTCCTACACACAATGTCTCATTTATTCTCTCCACCAGGTGTTGATATTAATGTAAATCCATCACAGTTACAAGTAAACTTAATAATTAATAAAAATTCGAGACATGATCAAATCATTGCCGCTTTTCCTTATGATTATTAATTTTCATATGTGTTGGCAGATGTCAAAAAAATGAGTGGTGGGCCGCACTCTGGCGCCTGAGGGGCCGCACGTTGCCCGCCCACCACTGGACTCTGCACAGACTCGATGGAAGTTATGAAAAAATCTCATCGGCATTTTCAATATCTAGTAGTAGGATCTCTGAGTTACGGTTTTTGGGGTATATAATGTAGTGTATTTGTCTGTCGATTGTACTTATGCTTTTCAATGGCAGAGAGTGTATTTAGTTCTCGTGAGTGTGTATAAAAAATGAAGGATATAAATTATGGATAAATGAAGAAATTATAAAGGAATATGTCTGTTAAGTACATCAAGGACAATATTTAGTAGAGTTATTGCGGAGATAAACACCAAGTTGTTAAGTTAGGAAGGAAAGGTGTTCACTGGTCTGAATAATGAAGTAAAATATACTATGTGACTCATTGTCTGAAACTCTCCCTTGCTTCCAGTAGCAGAATTTTTAATAAAATCCTGAAGCTTAAGCTGAGTTAATAGAACGATAACGCTAACGTATTACAGTGATAACAAAAACATGATAAATTTGTTAAGTGTGATAATAACAGTGATAATAGAAGGAGGGACGTTAAGGATAAATGCGTTGGTAAACAAACTTATGAGGCACAAAAGAAGGAACAGTTCCTCACCACGGTCCTGGTATAGGACTTAATGTTACACACACAAAAAAAATAATTCGATTACATTAGTGGCGTGAAGCCAGCGAACGGAATATTATAAACGTTTCTTATTCGTAAAATTCTGTAATGTAATGGAATGTGATAAAATATTCAACAAAATGCCCAGTAATAACCGAGACCAAAGCCTATAATGTCAATATACCGTAATCAATATTACAGGCAGTAGCACATATGAGTGCCAGTTGGGTTAACGTCAGTGATATTATTACTTTTATTATAAAATCAAGTTTCAAGTTTCAGCATCCAAAGCTTTTATGAAAAGCTGTTACTATTATCGGAAGTGTTTTGTGGTCCTGTGCTAGGCGGGACGGTGCTGGTGTATCTGGACCCTGCCATCCCCAGAGACACCCAGCAGGCAATAATGACTCTGGAGGCGGTGCAAGAGACGGCTCACCTGACTCTAAGTCTTGGTGTCAACGAGACGTGGTGGCCACACCAGCAAGTCCCGGCCTTCATCCATGGCTCATCCTTGCTCCATCTTGTTCTCTTTCTCACACACCAAGGCAAATTTCTCCAGTCACTGTGGCTAAACTGAAAGCCGCACAACCTCCTGCTCTTCAGCCTGGTGCCCTCCTGTGACGCCCATATCCTCAGCGATAATGTATTCGACAGTGTCGAGAAGCTAGCATTAATCTGTGAACTGCCAGGTGAAGTGTATGGAAGACGTAATACAATGGGTGTATTCACTCTCCTGCCCTTCTCATCGAGCAACCCAAAGTTCTTAGGTGAGTGGAATCCTAAAGCACTACAACAAGCGGGATAACTTATTTATTGATCGATTTCCGACGTTTGACGACTACACGTTTCTGCTGGCCACCTGGATGAATGCCCCTACTTGTATCAGATAAATGTTACTTCTGGCAAGCTAGGAGCAGGGGTCTCGGTGCGGATGTTGGACGCCCTGTCATTAAAGCTGAACTTTACTGAAATGGGGCAGCCTACAGAACGGTTCCTGGGTTGGTTTATTGAGAATGATTCATAGACGTGAGAAGAATTTCACAATCAATGATTTTTTTTCGAACGTTCGACCGAATGAAAGCTTTTGATGCATCTGTAACCTACCTGATGGACAGTATTGGAGTTTTTCTTCTAAATCCACAGCGGCTGCCTGAGTGGCTGAATATCTACCGACCCTTTCAGCCCTTCCTGTGGGTCGCTCTCGCCACCACTTTTGTTGTCGTTGTGTGCATCATGATATTCCAGGTGAGTCCTCACTTGTCTTTACATACACACACACACACACACACATGCACATGCACTCTTGCATGCACACATGCATACACACGACTACTACTACTTTGCTGTCACTTGGAATGCAGCTATGAGACAATGATATGAGTTATTAAGAATGTCACTTTCGTTGGTGAACTCTGAGGTGACTCGATTGGCTGATACATGACCGGCTGGGCCGTCCACAGATGTTGCACGTGTGGAGGGCTACATCTAGTGCAGGAGGGACAGCAGCAGCGGCGTTCCTGCGCTTGTGTTTGTCTGCCTCGGTAAGCAGTCTTGCTAACTCGAAAGTATTGGTACCTTCTCGCTTGGTACTCCTCCAAGCGTTACGGTGTGGAGTGATCGTCTCCCAGGTGAAGAGGTCGATTTTACACTTTTTCAGGTTTGTCTTAATACTATCCTTATGCCTTTTCAGTTGCCCGCTGCTGTTGCATTTACCATTCGTTAGGCGACTGTAAAGCAGCTGCTTTGGCAGCTTACTGTCGCCCATGCGGGTAACATGACCAGTCCAACGTAGTTGTTCCTGGTTAATGGTAGCCTCGAGAATACTGGCATTTTTTTTCTTGTCTTCCCAGCAAACTCGGTGGATGGAACGTAGGCTACGTTGGTGAAAATTTTCAAGTGTCTTAAGGTGCTTCCTGTATGTAACCCATGTCTCGATCGATATACATGCAGCTTTGTAGATAATTTCAGATCCCTACAGCTGAAAACACACATACGGAGTCTGCCAAAGGCTTGTGATGCACATCTGATTCGATGTTGAATCTCTTCATCGATGTCCACGGTGGTGGACAGGTAAGATACTGGAAGTAAGTACATTAGAGAGGCAAGTACCGTTAAACTGGATGGATGGATGGTGGAGGTGTGGTTGAACCAGTGCCAGACTGAAAGGGAATGTGAGTCTTACATACATTTAGCTCAAGGCCGAGTGTGCATACTTATCTGTATAGGTGTTCACGATCTCCTGTAGGTCGCATTCAGTGAGAGAGGAAAGGGTGAGGTCGACTGTATGCTGAATTTCAGTAATGGAACAGGGCGACACATTTGTTCTTGCCTGGAGTCGTCTTATCATGCAAAGTGCCTTCATCCGGTACTGGATATCCATCTCACCAGCTAAATTGGCACTGGCACGAGTACGAAAGGCAACCGAGAAAATGTAAAAGAGAGCTTCTGCCAGTACACACCTTTGTTTTACCCCCGTTGGGATGGGGAAGAACTCAGACTGGGTGCCATTGTGCAGAACACTGCCGTTCATGCCATCATGGTTTTGCTTCACAATGGCGATTAATTTTGGTGGGCAAGTCACGACACTGTTCTTGGCACTTTTCCTGTATCTGGCGAGCAGCAAAGATAAAGTCAGTGGTACCACGTAATGGTCTAAAGCGACATTGAGATTCTGGGAAGAAGTTTTCCTCCACAGGAAGAAGTCTGTTTAGAATGACTCGGGCGATATTCTTGCCTGCTAAAGACAGCAGCGAGATTCTGCAGTAGTTGCCACAGTCTGATTTATAAATATTGTCTATAGAGGCGTCTTTATGAGCTTGGGGATGTCCTCCTTCTCCCATAAATTCTCCAAGAGAGAATGGAGATAGCTAGTAAGCAGAGATCCTCCTGCTTTTTATACCCTGGCTGGGATTCCATCGGGCTCTGCTGCTTTGTTATTTTTCGTCTGTATCATTGCAGCAGCTTCCTGAGTCAGGGAAGGAAAAGAGCTGAGGTAGGTCAAGTCTGGGTGGTAGGGGACGTGCTTGGTATTAAGAACATCCGCATCGGTGTTTCGGTTGAGCAGCGAATTGTAGTACTCTTTCAAGCGCTGAAGGGTCTCTTCTTTGTCTATAATTAGGGAGTTACGTCAGGTGAGGAGAGGGGGGCTGCGCCATGAATAATTGGTCCATAGAATGTTTTAATGGAATTGAAAAATTCGCACTAATCTTGTGCTGATCTGAAATTTTTTGCGTTTTTCAGGCTTCATTTTTAAACCATTTGTTCTTTAGATTGTGAAGTTCCCACTGGGCTGCCGCTTTCATTCCTATGGAAGGTATCAGCTTTGGTCCGAAACTGAGGGTTGTTCTGCCAGTATGTTAAAGCTGCACGTTCATCATGAACGAGTATGTTGATTTCCGGGTCATTTTCATCAAACCAGTCCTGGTGTATTCTTTTGATCTGGTCGAAGGTCTCGCTGTAGTTTTTTGTCAATACCGTGTCAAGGATACCCCTTTCGGCACTCATATTTGGGTTGTTTGTTGTCGGGCTGCTTATCAGCCCATGCTCGAGCTTCTCTCTGAAGGCATGTCCTACCGTTGGATCCTTGGATGCTTGTTGCCTTCGCCGTTTTAGGGCGACGTGAAGTGAAAGTTTGGCACTGACGAACAGGTGATCCGTGTCACAATGGTCTGAGTCACGTATGACTCAGATGATAAGAACATCTCTGCGATTTCTTTTCTGACAATGATGTAATCAGTGAGACGCAAATGCTTGGATCGTGGGTTTTGCCATAAACTCTTAAAAGATGTCGGCCTGCCTTCTCAAGGTTTTGGTGAAAGTGAGGTTGTGTGCAGCACTTGCTAAGGAGGAGCAGACCGTTAGGATTACACTTGCCTACTCCGTTTCTTCCTATTGTTCGCTCCCATATGTCAGTATCTCTGCCAACTCTGGCTATGAAGTCACTTAGGATCACAACCATATATTCTCAGGGGATAGAGGTTAACACACTATCAAGGTCGGCGTAAAAGTCCTCCTTGATACCATCCTCTGCATCCAGTGATGGGACGTATGCATTGATGAAGAAAGCATGACATGAGTGATGCAGTGGGACTCGGAGCTTCATGAGGATCTCGTTGATCCCAACAGGTATTTCAGTTAGTCTTTGTAGGATGGCAAACCCAACTCCATAAATGCGGCTTCTCTCTGCAGCAACCTTACTCTTCCAGAGAAAGGTAGAGCCAGACCCTAGTTCTGTGAGTCGACCCTCGTCTAGGAACCGGGACTCACTAGACAGATCTTTCGCCACAAGGGCGTTATTTTCTTTCAGGACGCTCATTTGTGCCAGTATCCAGAAGGGCCCTGACATTCCATGCAGCGACCATAGGGGGTTTTATAATTTGTTTTTGCTTCTATGTGTGATTATAATTATATTTTTGACTACATTACGATGACTTTATTGGGTGTGGTTGTTTTTTACAGGTAGGTTTTCTTTAGGGCACCTTTTCTATTCCCCTCCCTATGTGCATTTAGCAGAGTGGTTCCTGGAAAGGACTGCTCAATCGCACGGACAGAACTGGGTTGCATAAACGTCCATCTTCTCCTGGCAGTCCTCTCTGTTTGTCCCCGTTGCCATTCGTCTGCCGTCATAGGACTTGTGGTGGTTTAGAGGTTTAGCTGATGATGAGATGTATGATGAGCTGGATGATGGCTGTGCGTGAGTTGATTAATGTGGTGAAGCAGCAGGGCAGGCTGCAAACAAACATCCTGGCTCTCCCATTTCATGATCCAGTGGTGCAAGTGTTACAACGTGTGGGGAGAGGGAGAGTTGCAATGGCCTGCCGATAGCCCAGTTTGTTGGGTTTCACCTTAGCGGCTTGTACATCCTACATTGCCTTCTTCCGCCAGTCTAATCGTTGAGTTCTCATTTTGGTCACCTATACCACCTATTCCACTGTTTCCGTTGTTGGGGTCTTATTGGAGCTTCTGTAAGCATGTCTTCCTGATGCGGGGCTCCACTGCAGATTTTTCGTTCGATGTTTACTCCCATAGCCGTATACTTACCAAGGCAGTAGGGCAGTGGTTGGTAGGCGCCAGGGCGTGTCCACCTGTCAACGGGCCTATGTGCCTTCGCTCTGGGGCTCACTGCTGCGCCGAAATCCCCTGCTGATCTAGCTCTGGGCCGCGAATCACCCAGTTACTGTATGTTGCCACGAGGAGGCACAGCAGGAATCTTGATGTTGAAGAGGCTGTGTTCTGACAGGGCAAGTCTTGCGCAAGGCTGCTTTCCTGTTCACCGCAAGGGCTAGCCAGCCGTGGTACCTGAAAGAGAGAGGAGGCAAGCAGTTGGCTGCCCTTTAACACTAACATAATGTTGCAACACTAGACGCATTACACCACCTGTGTGTGCGCCCACACACACACACACACACACACACATATATACACACACACACACACATGTGACCTCATCAGTAAGTTTCAGGAGAAACTTTAGCACCAGTCTTGCACCGTCGCCTGCTTCCACTCAAGACCTCTCGTCCGCAGAGTGCTGTTCGACACTAAAACCTCATCCAGCCCATACGGCCACAAATTGATCGCTCTAAGAACAGGCCGATTCCAACCATTGTAAAAAAATTCAACATCTCATAGTTAACCTCTGTGATCACTCCCTACCAATTTTACTTTTGTACTTTTGTACTTTTGTACTGTAATTGTACTGAAAATCCTTGTAAAATGAGCCTTCTCTCCCTTGTCACTATATATTGCATATGTACCACTCATTGAATTTGTATATCTTCAGTTTAAGCCGGCTGTATTCGTTGTAAACCATTTATTATTATTATTTTTATTATTATTATTATTATTATTATTATTATTATTATTATTATTATTATTAATACTTATGTGTTGTCTTGTTATTGTTGTTGTTGTCCTTTTTGTCACTATACACATACAATCATAATACAGTTCCTCATTTCCTAACATTAATAAGCATTTGATTTTTGTGGGTATGTGAAAAGGTATTTTTTTATGTAATAATCAGATTAGGCTTTGTCGTCAGTATGCCTCTTTTTGATTACTGTTACATGGATGCAGGAATTTCAATGGGGCATAGAAGCTGATTACATCTTGTATCTTAATATTCCTTACTTGACTCCCCTCCCCCCACCCCCGGAAAAAAAAACAATTAATTTATGCACTATTTCTGCTGCATAACATAAAACGCCCAGCACACGTCGGCAAGACACAGTTTAACGCACTTGAGAGTAAAAAAAATAATGAGAAACAGAAGAATTTAGCAGAAAATTAATAGTCAACCTAACTAGAGATGTTTACCAACAATTTAACCACTCATATGTATCTATATCAATTAGAACTCAAGGTTGAGAGTAAAACTTAATAGTTTCACCCATTAATCATTTTTACAGAATGATACAGCTCATTTTTTAGAGATAAATAAATCGTCCAACGCCTAATTTTGATAAACTTGATTTTCATATTAAATAGACCACGTTTAAGCTATTGGAAGGTTTTCCCTGTGCAGGAGCAGGTCCAGGGGCAGCTGGTCATTAGACAGTGAGAGTTAACGGTGGTTCCTCCCTGTGCAGGAGCAGGTCCAGGGGCAGCTGGTCATTAGACAGTGAGAGTTAACGGTGGTTCCTCCCTGTGCAGGAGCAGGTTCAGGGGCAGCTGGTCATTACACAGTGAGAGTTAACGGTGGTTCCTCCCTGTGCAGGAACAGGTCCATGGGCAGCTGGTCATTACACAGTGAGAGTTAACGGTGGTTCCTCCTATGCAAGAGCAGGTCCAGGGCAGCTGGTCATTACACAGTGAGAGTTAACGGTGGTTCCTTCCTGTGCAGGAGCAGGTCCAGGGGCAGCTGGTCATTACACAGTGAGAGTTAACGGTGGTTCCTTCCTGTGCAAGAGCAGGTCCAGGGGCAGCTGGTCATTACACAGTGAGAGTTAACGGTGGTTCCTTCCTGTGCAGGAGCAGGTCCAGGGGCAGCTGGTCATTACACAGTGAGAGTTAACGGTGGTTCCTCCCTGTGCAAGAGCAGGTCCAGGGGCAGCTGGTCATTAGACAGTGAGAGTTAACGGTGGTTCCTTCCTGTGCAGGAGCAGGTCCAGGGGCAGCCGTTCCTGGGCGGTGTGGCCGCCACCTGGCTGTATCTGCAGCGTGGAATCTTTAGCCAGGGCGTGCCAGCTCTCCCTCGAGCACTGTGGCAGAGGATGTTCCTGGCTGCCTGGTACCTCTACTGCCTCGTCGTCAGCGCCGCCTACACCTGCAACCTCATTGCCATCTTCACCTGCCCCGCTTACCCGCAGCGAATCACCACCCTCCAGCAGCTGGCTGATGGTGACTACAGGTACAGTGATCACCATCCACACCCTCCAGCAGCCGGTTGATAGTGACTATAGGTACAGGGATCACCATCCACACCCTCCATGAGCTGGCTTTCTCCCCTGGAATTTTATGGTGAACGTGGCTCATACTGTTCATCGTCAGTTTTTATTTATTTTAATGATGTAAACACATTGAAGAGCTCAGGGTAATTGAGGCTGTAACATGTATTCACAGGACTTTTCCAACCTAACAAAGACTAATTATGAAAAGCTTACATGAGGAACTTCCACAGATTACAGCACGTATTTGTGTCAGAGAGTACAAATCAATGTTTTATGTTAAAAAATCAGACTATCGCCGACTTTAAATTGGCAGTAAACAAGAAATTACTACTTTTGATCACAACTTTCTCAATTTATTCTAAGTGACTCAGATCAGACTTGTGAGGTACTTAGGGTCTCATTATTATGTCACATATTACAACCTTAATTATTATTATTATTATTATTATTATTATTATTATTATTATTATTATTATTATTATTGTTATTATTGTTATTATTGTTATTATTGTTATTATTGTTGTTATTGTTATTGTTATTGTTATTGTTGTTATTGTTGTTGTTGTTGTTGTTATTGTTATTGTTGTTATTGTTGTTGTTATTGTTATTGTTGTTATTGTTATTGTTATTGTTATCATTATTATTGTTATTGTTATCATTATTATTGTTATCATTATTATTGTTATCATTATTATTGTTATCATTATTATTGTTATTATTATTATCATTATTATTGTTATGATTATTGTTATTATTATTATTTTTATTATTAATATTATTTTTGTTGTTGTTTTAAAACACATACAATCATGATACAGTTCCCTATTTCCTAACATTAATAAGCATTTGAGTTTTGTGGGTATGTGACAAGTTAATTTTTATGTAATAATCATATTAGGCATTGCTGTCAGTATGCCTCTCTTTGATTAATGTTACATGGATGCAGGAATATCAATGGGGCATAGAAGTTGATTACATCTTGTATCTTAATATTCCTCACTTAATCCCCCTCCCCCCAAAAAAATCCCAATTAATTTATGCTCGATTTCTGCTGCATAAAACGCCCAGCACACGTCGGCGAGCCACAGTTTAACGCACTTGAGAGAAAAAAAATAATGAGAAACAAAAGAATAGCAGATTGCCAGAAGAATTAATAGTCAACCTAACTAGAGATGTCTTCCAACAATTTAACCACTCATATGTATCTATATTATATATTTCTAGTTAACAGTATGGTGACTTCCTTCAATACTTTCAATGGTTACTTGATAAATTAGAGAAGTACGAAACTCTCCAGAAGTTTCAATCGTAACTAAGGTGTAATATTGTTAATATTATATATATATATATATATATATATATATATATATATATATATATATATATATATATATATATATATATATATATATATATATATATATACCCCATTCAAGATAGTACATTGTAGGGTAGTTATTAAGTTTGGTTGAGAGTAGTTAAAACGAACAGTGATAGTTTTCTTATAATTAAAACTTATTTATATACAGTTTATATACAAACGAATGTAGTAATCAAATGATCTAGGAGCAGGTCAGAACTTAACACGTACTGTACGTCTTCACTAACGTATAACAAATAAGAACAAGAAAAGGATCACCTGAAGAATCATCGCCCCAGCTTATTTCACCTGAAGATTAACTACCTTAATGCTAACTTAACCTAACCTAAACCTATTCTATCCTAACCTAACCTCATCCCCCTAATAGTTTTAGGGTGGTTTAATCTTTAGGTAAAATAAGCTGGGGCGATGATTCTTCAGGTGATCCCAAGAAAAGTAATGTTGACACTAAATAATCACTTGTAAGTCTTTTTAAGCATGTTTCTGAATTGTAGCTCAAACCCACATAAAGAGTTCTCGGAAGATTCTCGCTTATTGGCGATAGAAGCACATAGGTACATATGTAAATGAATATATAGGTAAGTTTGTCTCATCATTGGTAATCACTAAGTAATTAAGATCAGCGTTGTACATAACTGGGAAATATTGTCACACTGGTACAACTAAGGCTGAATAAGACCCTAAGACAAAAGTAATAAAATACTATGAAATAGATTTAATTTGATAGCTGAGCCGGTTGACCCGTATCAGACCAACTGACACTGAAAAGCACTTCATAAGACTTTTAGATTTACTTGAATCATTGTGACATAACGTGACAGCTTATGACACTTTACGACACTTTATACCACTCTTATGACACGCATAGGTGCTTTTGGTGCCCCCTATTACTTTGTAACATTTATAAGTCTTCATGACACAAACACTTCACATCGCTTGTGAAACTTCATAACATAAGAACATAAGAAGATAAGGAGTCAGCAATAGGCCGGTTGGCCTGTGCATGGCAGCTCCTGTCGAGAGTTACTACCACTCTCTACCATCCATGAATCTATCTAGCCTCCGTTTGAAACTTTCCAGAGTTCCCGCACTTACTACAAAGTTGCTAAGCTTGTTCCACTTGTCCACCACCCTATTTGTGAACCAGTTTCTTCCTATCTCCCTCCTAAACCAAAACTTATCCAACTTGAATCCGTTGCTCCGAGTCCTATCCTGCTCGGATATTATAAGAACTTTATCTATATCCCCTTTATTGATTCCTTTCACCCACTTAAATACTTCTATCATATCTCCCCGCACTCTTCGCCTTTCTAGGAAATGCAAGTTAAGTTTCTTTAGCCTATCCTGATATGGAAGGTTTCTAAGTCCCGGAATCATTTTTGTCATTCTTCGCTGCACCGACTCTAGTGAATTTATATCCATTCTATAATAAGGGCACCAGAACTGAACCGCATACTCGAGGTGTGGCCTGACTAGCGCAAGATATAGTTGTAATAAGACAAACACAAACACTTTCAACATTTAATAACATTTTACATTATTTATGAACATTACTTATGAAAACTGTATGACATTTAAAATCACTTTTTGAAACTTAAGACCACTTTGAGACACGTATAAACACTTCATGGCAAACAAATGACGATAATTTGCAGCCCTCACCTCAACTCACCTCACCGGCTGTTTGTTTGACTATAAGCCGTCGTGTACTACCTTACCGGCATTAATGCAGAGCCAACACTGCGTATGTATTGTCTTGTTAGAGGACTCGGTTGTTATTTTCATAAATCCGAAAACGCGAAACGAGGCAGATTCACGATTTGGGCGAACCGGCCAAGGCTTGTCCCAGTGCTAAAACAGACTGAGTTTGGGCGTGTTTTATTGCCTAATGTCTGGTATATTGTGTGGTTTAATAATTTAGACAGACTACAAACAGACCAAAGAAAGTAAATCACCTTGAATTCAATTCATGAAAGGTGTTAAAAGACAAACTGTTGGGCGTATCATAGTTTACCTGTAAAATTTATCAAACTATTTTAACTACTGTAAGGCAGTTTGTAGCATTAGTTCACCTTGCAATTTATTGTCAGCAATGGCAAATATTATGGGGCCGGGAGGGAATGGAAATTCCTCTGACGGAGAGAGGGGAGGAAAAATCATGAAGGATGTCAACATAAATTTCGGCACTAAACTGTCCATGAATCTCTGTGACATCCCCAACGCCGTGGATAGCCATCCAACCCCACGCATTGGGCCATTCTGTTGTTTTTCACATAAATTGCGCTGATCATATCTCCGTAAAATAATGTAGACCTTATCACTCTGCTATATTCTTGAATTTCAAATCAAATTATGATTTGTTATTTCCTGCAGGATATGTGGGAATTCATAAAGTAATTTTATATACAATATACTAAAATTAACCATGTTTCAGGTTGCAAACATAACTTTCTAGGTATGCTACCTTGTGTTGTTTCAGCACCACACATGGATACGGCCATGGTTGTTGGACGAAAATGTTTTTTCCTTACGTGATCACAACTCTTGCCTAAAATTCCTCCTCCTTAGCTACAGTTGTGGAATATCCGGTAGAAATGAGCAGTGGCTTGTTTCGAAGCTCGATTTATTATGATATATATTGTTACGAACCACGCTACCAATTGTCATGATCTACCTACCCAGCACTACGAACCACGCCATCTATTGTCCTGTCACGGTCGCCATTTGTTACGAGTTGGGGATTTAGAATATAGTTAAAACTCTACCCAGATCCCAACAGGCAACAACAATAAAAAAACAAAGACAATCAGACTATAAAAGGGTAGACAAAGGATGCGAGTTTTTGTTGTGTATAATAAAGTACCATAAATTCCTTAACAAAATATTCAGCTTTCTATAATTTACCCTTAACCATACTTAACCTAAACATTAACAGTATATACATATTTATACAACATACAATAATTTGAAGCAAGGTGGACGCGGGGAGGCAATATAGGATAACAAATACTTAAGTGCGGAGCTGAGATGGCTGACGAGTAAGGCTGAGTATTGTAGAAGACGGTAGGTAGTCACTGTGCCGTAGGTTTCCAGAATAGGTGATCCTGTGGTCAGTTCCCAGAGTGAACTCAACTCTCCACCATGTTCGTAAATAAACAAATGCGTGGATAGATTTTAGAAATAGAAAGAAATTAATTTTGTTAAATTTATTTATCCATGCGAACGTGTTCGGGGGTAATGTTTGGCTGAGTTTCGATTGATTGCCTGGTTTGTATGTTTCTGGAGGTGGGGTGAGGGAGGAATGCTCTGTTCCCGGAGAAATTGAAGATTAAGAACGTGGAGTGTACAGTACATGGCTTTTTTATAAGCTCGTATTGGGGCGTAGCAAATGTTACGTCACTTTTCAATTGATGAGTAGTTAATAGTTCACATAACATCGAACATCTGGCGAGGTGGGGGAAGCGGGATTGGAGGAATAGATACGGGTGCAAAATGTGTCCGGTGCCTCCATGTCGCTAAACGTGTTGAGCTCATGTGATGAGAAATTTTCCTTGGCTGTGCTATTTTCTTTATACGTGACACTGATAATAAATATATGAGTACAAGTAATTAGTAGTTTTATCTACCAGTTAAACGAACATGACACAAGGGTAGGATGACTCAGTAACAAGCTTATTGTCTTAGAATGGCGGAGGCAGACCTTGGAAGTTTCTTGCCAAATGCATTGAAGGAGTCAAAGGACGCCAACTACCGGAGGCTGGGGAAGAAACTGGACCTCCTCCCTCAGAAGGATGATACCTTGGCCGCCATGTTGGCAGGCACCCCTGCCGTCTTCGGTGGGGCTGTAACCCGCAAGGTTATCTTGGGTGTTCATCACAAGGTAAGACGATGCATTATCTTTTCCTTTCTCTCGTGTTAATTTTCTATATCTATCATCACTCTTGGAAGGGAGCGTGTGTGTGTGTGTGTGTGTGTGTGTTCCTCTCGCTTTCAGCTACCGCCGCTGCCTAGCTCTCGTGGTGAACAGTGAGGCAACCTTGCGTAAGTCTTCCCCAGCCAATACACAGCCTCTTCACAAGAAAGACTCCTGCTGTGCCTTGCAGCCCCAGGCTAGACCAGCAGGGGATCTAGGAGCAGCAGTGGGCCCCAGAAGGACGGTGCTTAGGCCCACCGGCATGTGGACACGCCCTGATAGGTATAAGGCTACTGGAGTTAATCCTGAACGAAAAATTTGTGGTGGAGCCCCGCATCAGACAGGCAAGCCTACAGACCTCCAGTTAGATCCCGATGGTGGAATAAGCAGATGTGAACCAACACGGGAACCCTAGGATTACACCGATGGTGGATCAAATCAATGCAAATTAGTCAGGCTACTAAGGTGAAACCCAACAAACTGGGCTATTGACAGTCCATTGCAGCTCCCCCTCTCCCCAGTCGTTGCAGCTACCTGCATTAATTGATCAGGCAGAGGGAGTGCCAAGATTTATGGTTGTTGCCTGCACTCTTGCCTCACCACCTAAATTAACTCACTAACCGCCATCATCCAGTTCATCATACTTCTCATCATCAACAAAACCCCTATACCCACAAAAGTCTTATGGTGACAGACGAGTGGTGATTGGGACAGACAGAGGTGATTGCCGGGAGCTTCTAGTCATTACTCTGCACATGGGCGGCATATAAAAGATGGGCGCTTATGCACTGGGATTTAAGCAGCAGTGTAATCTAGAGAGGGAGCTAGAAGAGATGCCCTAAACATAGCAACCGCAGCCAGTAAGGCCACCATAATTCGGTCGAAAACACAATCCTAACTACAGTTGAAATCATAAACAAACTATATAACCTCGTATGATCGCTGAATGGAATGTCAGAATCCTTCTGGATACAAGCATAAATGAGCGTCCTAAAAGAAGAACCGCCCTTAGGGCAAAAGAGCTGTCTATGTATAACATCGACAAAGCAGCCATTAGTGAGTCCCGGCTTCCAGATTAGGGTCGACTTACAGAGCGGGGGTCCCTCCATACTTTTTCTGTAAGCCTGCTGCAGAGAGAAACAGTATTTATGGAGTTGGCTTTGCCATTCGCCAATCCATCCTACACAACCTAACTGAAATACCTGTGAGGATCAACGAGTGCCTCATGAGACTCCAAGTCCTATTGAATCACTCACGTCATTCCTTCTTTATCAGTGCATACGCCGTCCTTGACAGAGTGCTAAACTTTATCTCCAGAGAAGATAAGGTTGTGCTCCTTGGTGATTTCATTGCCAGAATTGGCAGAGATGCTGCACACAACCTCACTATCAGCAATACCTTGTTTAGGCAGCCCGAAGAGCTGAAGGGTTTGTGGCAACACCCAAGATTCAAACACTGGCATCTCATTGACTACATCTTTGTCAGAGAAAGAGATCGCCGAGATGTCCTCATCACCTGAGCCTTGAGTGGCTCAGACCACTGTGACACAGCTCATCGGCTCGTCAGAGCCAAACTCTCCCTTCACGTTGCCCAAAACGACAAAGGCAACAAGCCTCCAGAAGAAGTTTAAACACCAAGCGACTGGAGATCCAGTGGTAGCACATGCTTTCAGAGAGCAGTTCAACGACGGGTTGATAAACAACCCGACAACAAACAACTCAAATCTGAGTGCCGAATGGGGTCCCCTCAAAGCTGTCATCACAAAAATCTGCAGCGCTACCCTCGGTCAGATCCAAGAAATCACCAGGATTGGTTTGATGAAAATGACCCGTTGACGTGTTGCTTTCACTGACTGGCAGAACAACCCTAAAGCTCAGACCAAAGCTGATACCTCCCACGAGAAGAAAGTGGGTGCAGTGCGAACTTCGCAATCTAATGAACGATTAGTGGAAAAACATAACGTGTTAAAGAAAAAAAATAATCTATGGCCCAATTACTCTTGGGGTGACCCTCTTCCGGTCATATGAAAACTTCCTAATTACAGACGACGAAGGCATCCGTCAGTGCATGAAACAGCACTGCCATATGCTGCTCAACCGCAATACCGATGTGGATGTCCTGACTATCCAGAAGGTCCCCCAGCTTCCAGAGCTGAACCACCTCACATATCCTCCATCCCCGGATGAGGTAGCTACTGCCATCAAGCAGATGAAAAGTAGCAAAGCGGCAGGCCCTGATGTAACCCCAGCCGAGGTGTATAAAGCAGGAGGACCTCTCTCCACTCTCTCCTGTAGAATATATTAGAGGAGGAAATCTCCCGAGATCTTAAAGGCACCTCCATCGTCAATATTTATAAGAACAAGGGAGGTATGGTCAGACTGTGGCAACTACCGAGGGATCACGCTGCTGTCCGTAGCTGGGAAGATTATCGCTGGAGTCCTCCAAAACAGACTTCTTCCTGGGGCCGAAAACTTCCTCATAGTATCTCAATGTGGCCTTAGACCCTCACATGGTTCAACAGACGTGATATTTTCTGCCCACCAGATACAGCAAAAAGTGCTTAGAACAGAGTCATGACTTAATTGTCATTCAAACGGGAGTATAACAAGGATGTGTAGTGTCACCAACTCTCTTTCACTTTTTCTTGGTTGCCTTCCTTACTCGTGCCAGTGCCAATTTAGCCGGTGGGGTGGACATCCTGTACCAGATGACAGGACCTTTTAACGTACGACGACTGCAGGCAGGAACAAATGTGTTGGCCGCTTCCATCACTGAACTTCAGTCTGCAGACGACCTCACCCTCGTCGCGACCTACAGGAGATCTTGAACACTTACGCACATGCATATGCACACTTCGGCCTTGAGGTGAATGTGCGGAAGACTCAACTTCCCTTTCAGTCTGCCCCTAGTTCAGCCACACCTTTACTATCCATCCAATGTTACCGGTACTACCCTATCTAATGTTACCCACTTTCAGTTCCTTGGCCTCCACCTGTCCAACACCGCGGACATCGTTGAACAGATTCAACATCGGATCAGATGTGCATCTCGAGCTTTTGGCAAAGTTCATACCAGTGTCTTCAGCTGTAGGAAGCTGAAATTATACACAACGTTGGAAGTATCCCGAGCAGTGGTCCTCCCTACCCTGTTTTCAACGAAACATAGGTCACATACAAGAGACACTTCAAGGCACTTGAAAACTTTCACCAACGTAATCTACGTTCCATCCTCCGAGTTCCCTGGGAAGACAAAAGAGCAAATACCAGTGTTCTTGCTGTCACCAGCTGTAAGATCATCGAGGCTACCATTATCCAGGAATATCTACAATGGACTGGCCATGTTATCCAGTTGGACAAAAGTAGACTACCAAAGTAGCTACTTTGCAGTTACCTAACGAATGGTAAACGTAACGCAGGCGGGCAACGAAAAGGGTATAAAGATAGTCATAAGACAAACCTGAAAAGTGCCAAATCCACCTCCTTCACCAGGGAGACGATCACTACACACCGTAACGCTTGGAGGAGCATCAACGAGGTGTTAATACTTTCGAGTTTGCCAGACTGAATTACGTGGCAGAGAAGCACCAGTGTCGGAGAAACGCTGGCGCCGCCCCTCTCTCACTCCACACGTGCAACATCTGTGGACGGCCTTGCCGCTCCCATATCGCCCTCTTGAGTCACCTCAGAGCTCACCAACGAAGGTGACATCTTTAATAACTCATATCATATATCAGAGCTGGATGATCATCATATTCGATTCCGAGTGGCAGCAAAGTAATAGTAGTTGTAGTAGTAGTAGTACTAGTAAAATTTATAGGAGATGGAAAGCAAAACACCGATGACGTTGCAAGAAAGTTTGGAACTAAATGCGTGTGGGAAAAGTGTCTTTGGCGGTAAGATCTCTCACAGAAGAATCCTCAGTTGGGGTTCTGCCAATAAACAGAGAGACATTAAAACAACTGAAGAAAAAACATCCCACTGCAAGTGAAGACGAAGGCATCAGGTTCCAGGGAGACTGTAACCCACCAAATGCTGTCTTGTTCGAGAAAATAACAGGAGGGATAGTGTGGAAAAAGGCACTGAAAACTCAGGGAGGGGACCGGCCCTTCAGGTCTGGATGCAAATGGTTGGAGACTCATCCTCAGCACTAGCCAGTTTGGCCCCATAGCAAGTAATCTCTGCACTGCCATTGCCGCCCTTGCAAGAAAGCTAGCAAACTCGTGCTTCCAACACCTCCATGCTCTGGTGGCCTGACGCCTCATTTCCCTGAATAAAATTCCAGGATGTAGGCCTATAGGGGGTGGGGAAGTGCTGAGGCGGATCATCGGAAAATGCATAATGGAGGTAGTAAAGGATGATGTCAGGACAAGAGCAGGGAACCTGCATGTTTGTGCTGGCCACCAGGCTGGAGGGGAAGTTGCCGTTCACGCCATGAGAACGATATTTGAGCAGCGTGTGAGGCCGTTCTCCTGGTTGACGCTTCCAACGCATTCAACATACTTAACCGCACAAGGCTGCACTGCACAACATCAAGATCAAGTGTCCAAGCCTTGCAATGTATGTTGAAAACACCTATAGGAATCCATCAGACATCTATAGAGTAAGCACCAAGGCTCTAAGAGGTGATACCATCATACAGTCAACTGAGGGAACAACGCAGGGGGACCCTGTTGCAATGGCAATGTACGCAATAGGCCTATCCGAGCTCTAACACACAATAAAATTTGAAACAGCCGAGGTCAAGCAAGTGGTATATGCTGACGACCTTACAGGAGCAGGAAAAGTGGAGGACATCAAAAAGTGGTGGGACCTGGTAACATCACGAGGTCCAAAAATAGGGTACCACCCAAACGCCAGCAAGTCCTTCCTCATTGTGAAGGCAGAACATTATGAAAGGGAAATGGAGGTATTCGGTGGAAGTGAGATCAAAATAGCAAAGGATGGTCAAAGACACCTAGGAGAAGTCATCAGCACGACGGATTTCAAGACCGAGTACGTAACGGGAAAGGTAAATGAGTGGGTTACGGAAATCCAAGCTCTGTCTGATATTGCTAACACAGAGCTACGTGCGGTTTTTGCAGTATTCACCCATGGAGTCAAGCATCGCTAGAACTACCTGATGCGCACTATCCCTGATATCGGACCCCTCCTCCACCCTTTGTAAGAAGCAGTCAACGTCAATTTCATTCCCAAATTAGTGAAACATCTTCATTTAATCCCAACAAAAAGATCGCTCCATGCACTACCACCGAGACTGGGAGGAATGGGAATCCAGAGGAGATTGCTACCACCGAACATCAAAACTCATTTAAGCTCATGGCAGCCCTCACCAACCACATAATAACTCAGAACGCAACAGGCATGGTGGATACCATTGAAGTAAACAAGATTCGATGTTCCATTACGACAGAACGACAGCACGGCCGAAGTGATAAGTTGCACCAACCGATGCTGCAAGTACCAGAGAATGTGAAAAAAAAGTAGCTATAGCGCAGGAGGTGGGCGCCTCGAACTGGTTAACTACATTACCAATAAGGGCAAATGGTTTCAGTCTCAATAAACAAGAATTTACAGATGCCATTGCTCTAAGGGGGCTTCATATGCATGAGGCATGACGAAGTAAGGGACCTCACAGCAAATATGTTGAAGGAAATCTGTTGTGATGTCAAGGTAGAACCGACCTCCTTCCATTGGACGGTGAGAATTTCCAATATAGGACTTCAAACACATCCAACAAAGCCCTTGTTGATGTCAGTGCTCGAGGATTCTAGATGCGTGGCCAGCGAGCCTTCTTCGACATCAGGATTTTTTACCCCATGGCAGCATGTCACCGTAACTTAGCTCTCGATGCTGCACACAGGAGAAAAGAGAACGACAAGATAAGGGCATAGTGGGAGAGAATTAAGAACGTTGATCAAGGCAGCTTCACTCCTCTGGAGTTCACAACCTCTGGTGGGGTGGGACCAAGTGCAAGCTGCTTCCATGCCAGACTCGCAGAAGTGCTATCGTAACAGAAGCAGCAGCCCAGAAGTTATGTTACAGCCTGGATGAGATGTCGACTGTCCTTCTCTCTCCTTAGGTCGGCTTTGCTCTGCCTCAGGGGAACGAGAGCATCGGCCCCAAAGCCGACAACAGTTGCAGATATTGTCTACGAGGCAACAGTCACTGAATGCTACTTATGTATTAGGATATTTACTTTTAAGGTAATAAAATGGCGGCGAAGGTGTGGCTATTGGGGGAGGCTGGAGGCCACATTAAAAAAAAAGAAGAAAAAAGTAGTAGTAGTAGTAGTAGTTGTTGTAGTGTGTGTGTGTGTGTGTGTGATGCCAACAAATTTGTCTGTCTCAGGCGCGTGGATTATAATCCACGCGAAGTGGTCTTGTCTTGGTTGCTGTCTGTCTGTTTTTTCTTCCTTCCGTGTCTGACGGTCAAAGCAACATACCTCACTTTAAACAGATTTAAATTTATTAAATATCCAAGTTTTGTCTACAGTACTCTTAAATATGCCACACCTTTCTTGCCCACTAAGCAAAAGCATGTTCTAATGAAATAAACACACTAACCACTACAGTCTACACCATGTTGTAATTTATGCTGCCCCTTATGCGTGAACAAAGCATATCGCTCCTTAACTGCAGGTGGATATCACTAAGGGTACACCTTAATAATAATGATACTCAGCTGCTAAAGCTTGCCGGAGTGATGGTAAGCAATCCATTTTTTCATAACCATTAAATACTATAAGAGTGGGATTCTACAAAAGTTTCAAGAATTACTCCATTTACATACAACTCTTCCCCTCACTCCTTTTCTAGTCGAATTTCCTTTCTCCAGTATTTGGGATTTAATTTAGTTCAATCCGAGGATGTTAATCGCTTCTCTGGCGGTCCATGGATTCACCGGAATTTAGTCTTCTGAATAATAATTCACCGTTTTCACCTGACACTCCCTGGTATGCAGCTTAAAGGGTAAAAATAGTGACCCCAAATACCCTTAAGTGGATGGTCGACACTCATTGTTGACGTTGACTTTATTTTTAACAGTACCGAAATAACAATAAAACAAAAGGAAAAATCCTGGTTTTACCTCCTCTTGAGTTCAATGATTATGCTGACACCAAGATGTGGTTACTTTCATATTGTTTCTGTTAGTTACTAGGCTAAATTATTAATGCGTGACTGGTCTCCATTACTTGAAACTGGGAATATACTACGTTACTTACCTCTAATCCCAATCCTCAAGAAGAAAGATTATCAGTATTGTATCTCAACACCAAGTACCCATCAGGGTGTTCAACTGGTACATGGTAAAGGAGCAGGTCTTTCCTAGCCACGTGTCATGGATCTTCCCCAAATACACACCATGGAAGTACAAGTTTGACCAGGGCATCCAGCGACTGGTGGAGGCTGACTTTATCCAATACTGGATCAAGGTGAGACACTCAGGTATAATAACTACCTCGTCTTTGGAAGGTAGAATGACAGGTCAAGTATTCATTGTTTGCAATAAAGAAACTCAGTTTCAGATTCTTTTTACGCTAAAGGAATTTTACGTTCAGTTTTAGGAATAGGGGATCAGATTCTTTAGGTCAGAATTGATATTAGTCGAAACATATGAAAAATTTAGAGTATACGTATCAACCGACTGTTGAGAGACATACGATTGTGCAGAAGTGAGACCTATAGATCATAAAATTAACTGTATTGTTGCCATCTTTATGAGTCTTATTTATGTGATGGAACTTTAGATTCAAATATAGTAAACATTCCTATGAATGTGTTATGATATTAGATATGTAAAATATTTTTCAAAATACATGTAATTATCCTTTGCTTAAGGCATAAAAGCTCTGCGTAACCACAGATTGAGACATAGAATGTGTTGGGACGAAACTGGGAGCGGCAGCAACAGGGGCAGGGAGAGCAACTCAACAAGGCCCTCACCTTACAGGATCTCCAGGTCGTCTTCTACATCCTCCTCCTGGGCTGGGTCGTCGGTGTCACCCTGTTCCTGCTGGAAGTAGTCAGACGCCTTTAGTTTTAGAATAAAAAATTTATTGACAAAGCTTGGAGTACAGTTTGCCTATTCTGAGTAACTCAGTCAGGTCTTGACACTGAGGATGGTATCACTTTTCACTGCCACGCAGGACAGAGGTTCATACACATAGGAATAGATCCTATTCATTAACAGTATATATAGGTCAGATTCATGTGGGTGATGTCGCTCTTCACTCCCATGCAGTACAGAGGTTCGTACACAAAGAAAGAAATTATATTCATTTGCATTATATATAGATGTGGGTGATATCACTGTTCACTGTCATGCAGGACAGTGATTCATATACACTGGACGCCATATTCTAATTAAGAACTATCAGTGTGGGCTAGCAAATTTTGGATAAACAGCAAGAATGTCCTCAAGCACCCTGATTCAATGTAGTAATTACAAAGTTCATGATACACTAAGCCAGGTGGCCTGAAGTCTTTGACAGTGTCACATTCAATAATATAGTGTTCAAGTGTATGGTTTAAAGGTTTATCACAAAGTTTACTTGCTGAGTGCCGCTGTTCTTGTCGAAAACTTCAGGAACGCAGGTAACGGACAATCCTCTCTTTAGGACAGCGTTACACTGTCAAACGAACAAATACAAGATTATATCTGGGAAACGTCCATACAGATGTTAAGAGAAGGTTCTTAACTTGGTGGACATACTGTAGGTGTGTACTTGTCATTTCCACCTCTCTCTTCTCTCCTTAACCTTACTGGCACAATTCAGGTCTCCTTGATATTTTTCACATTGTCATTCTTTTACCTTCTACTTTCTCTTTTTTTTTTTCCTGAAAACCTTAAACTGAATATATTCCATCTTAAGACAATGAATCATGGGATGAGATAGTCAGGACTAGAGGATGTGTGATGGCTGCGGGTTTCTGGTTTCACTATTGTCTGAGATTTTCACCAGGCACCGTTGTTTCTGTTATATTAGTTATATTATATCTCTATTTCTTCATTGTTTATTCTCTATCAATAAAAATATTAAAATTGATCCTGGCCTGTCTCCCCCCCCCATCCCCCCGAAAATGTAAGTATTTCCCATAATATTTGTCCCAAAAATATTTAATTTTCATTTGGAATGAATACATGAAATTAAAAACTGGGTTTCCAGAGAGATAAAAAATATTGGAGCAAAGGTCACAATAGCCCGAAAACGTTTAGAGTGGAGGAGTTTGGTTGCTAACCCTCAGATAATGAGGACGGTACTCTGATTGATTGATTGTTTCCAGTATATAAGAATTGTATTATATCTGACAGAGGTGTTCTATATAGACCGTGATTTTCTGCTGTTAATGCCTAATTTCAAGAGATCGTTCTATTTTTCACACGGAACTGTTCCTGACGCTTAGGGCTTGATTGTGGTTAAAAGGCAGGCTCATTAGATGTATTAGCAAGCAAAATTTGAATGTGATCGACATGAAGTTGTAAATGTAAGGCTCTGGATTAAGCAGGCAATTTTTTTCATGTTTTGCTTGTTCTGTAATCCACAATATCTTGATAATACCATATATTGATGTCATCTTTATGTCCACCATATATGTATATATAAATCAACAACTCCATAAACTTTAATAGTCTGGCCGCATTAAACTATGCATCTGTTTCCTCATGCTTCAGGTTAGTTCATCAGTCCACTCACGTATCTGGCGTCATTTGGATCTAGTAGTAAATGTTGACCATGTGTGAGTTGATGTAACTATTTCTCTTTTATTTATATTGAAATAAAATGTATATTGACTGATTCATGGCAATTTTATTTTCATTATCCTGGAGACCTTGCCTGGGTGTCTGAGAAAGAGGACAAGATGGAGAATGGAGTTGCCTTGGATGATGGCCGGGACTTGCTGGTTTGGCTTTTTTTGCTTTCTGGGTGTCCTGGAGGTGGCGGGGTCCAAACGACACCTTTGATTGCACCTTCACCTTATTATGTTTGGAAACTGAGAGAAATAGTTGCATGTACTTTAAATGCATATAAATAAAACCGAAAATGATACTAAATTTATATCCATGCAGAAAATTTACAAATAAACACATTATTTAACACCAAATACACAGTGCTTCTACTTGACCGATTCACTACCACTCAGAAAGACCGGGAACCAGGGCCGGGATGCACTAACTTAATTATTTAAGTCACTTAAGTCTCCGTTAGTACTCTTAACTCTCTGCTTGTGCACTTAAGTCATCTGTCTTAGCCGCGTACACACTGAGATACATTGTTGGACAACATTGTCTCTGGACTGTTGCGCGGCTTTCTCAGAAAAATCAAAATTTGTTGCGCGACTGTCCCGCAACAGTCCAGAATACGATTTCGGATGTTTCTTGTTTCCCATCCCATATGGGAAACACGATACAAAGTTGCTCAATCTGGACTCATTTGACAACACGGAAGATCAGTTGAAGTTCAGCTTGTGATCTGTGAGGTGGGTTTCCTGACACTTAAAAACTACATGCATTATTGTTTGCTTTGCAAACAGTACTACATGTAGTTGATATCTTTTATTTTCAGCATCATGTGGACAACTGAAACAACACTTTCTGTAATTGAGATGCTACATGTTACTCCTTCTTTGTGAGATGTCACATGCCCAGACTATAAAAACCGAGGGATAAAGAAAGACGCCATACCGAAACTTGCCAATGAGCATATTGAAAACTTTGAAGGTATACATCAGGCTTGTAAATGAGTCCCCTCTGGCAAGATACCTTAATGTTACTGTCAGGGGTATTTTGGCAGGGATTGAGGCTCGATAGTTTGTATTTTGCTTTGTGATTTTGAGACCAACCATTTTCAGTAATATTTCAGAATCTGAAGCTGTTGTTCTTAAAAAGTTTCTAAATCTAGCTGCATTTTCTAGTTTCAGGTCTGTCATTAGTTTTTCTCCATATGTGGTTCCTTCATCAAAAAATTCTTCATCCACCAAAGTCTAGGTCTTTTCCTTACTCTCCTCCTTCTTTCTTCTAAGGAAATAACAACACAGACACCCGCAGCATCCATTTTTGCATCCACCGACATGACGACGTCGACTGCTCTTCCCGCCAATTCATCGCTCTAGCTTGATCTGGACGTGCAACAACGTTTTGGACTGTTTCGCAACAGTCGTTAGACAGTCCAGAAACAATGTTTTCGTGTTTCCCAAGTGTTTCTGGACTGTTTCGTGACAGTTTCTGGCTTGTCTCGCATCAGTCCAGACACAGTGTTTCGCGTCTGTTTCTAGACAATCTATCTTGGTGTGTACGAGGCTTTAGCTAAGAACACTATGCACAAAACAATTTAAGTGCGCTTGAGTCTGGGATCTTGGCCACTTAAGTCCACTCATGAGTTGTCTTAACGGAGCAAACCGGCCCTGCGGTCACTCGGGCAACACTGCTTATGCCGCAGTGTAACGGTCACTCCCCCGTTCACACACCATACTGCTCCTGTAAGAGACTGTAAGAGAAATTTTAATCGCTCATAGGAGCGATTTTGGTTTGTGTAGGACAATAAGACCCTTGACGTTGACGCGATGAGTATAATTCGGTCAAACTTGTTAAAGAACAACTCACATATAACAAATGCTGGTATATTAGGACACACAGTATGAATAGTACAATCAATATACACAGTACATAACCTATTAACCTCTTAAATATAACTCACATGTTACAACTGCTGATACATCAGGACACAGTTTGTATAATATGATCAATATACAGTACATGAATACACTATTAAAGTTATTTAGAGTTCTTAGAGGATTTAATAGTTCACAATCACATTCACGTTTTGGGGTCTAGGGTTTGACCAACGAGAACAAATATAATATCCTCTTGGTAGATGTTGGTTGAACGAAAGTTCAAGATGTTGTCTCTACGGTAGAAGGCGATAGACTGTGCCTCGGGCAGCCACACAGCTGCTACCAGCTCCATTTCGCTTAGTAGGCTATCCTGAGTTGTCAACAGTTTCTTTAATCAACATGTGGCCGGCACGTGGCGATAACAGAAATAATTAAAGAAAGATTAATAAAGAAAGAACTGTATATGATCGATTGAAAAAAAAAATAATACATATAATTACAGAATATAGTAGAGAAAGTGAATAAATAAATATAAAATAAAGGAATAAATAAATATCTGTTGTGATATTGTTGATTCGCTGCTAATATTGAGTGGCTGTAGCATTGTGGTCAATGTGGTCTTCCTCGTGCATTTCAAGTGTCTTGCTATTGCATAGCATCCGCTCTGCCATTAGGTGAAGGGACAGAAAAATATTTGTAACGTGCACTCTGATTGGTTAACGGATGTTAGCTGACGCAGCAGAATATAATCTTAGCCAAGACTGTCTTGCCTATGACAATCGTTAGTTTGTTTTCAGAATGCAAACTTAAGGTTTTACTTAGCCTTCACTTAAGATTTTCAGGTAAGTGAGCTATCACAGCAGACTTAAGTCAGTCTTTAGTGCATCCCTGCCCAGGACCTTCCATATCACTTGCGGTTGTGGGTGTATAGAGCACTTGTGTTAATATGGAGCACATGTATTAATATGGAGCACATGTATTAATATGGAACACTTGTGTTAATATGGAGCACATGTATTAATATGGAGCACATGTATTAATATGGAACACTTGTGTTAATATGGAGCACATGTATTAATATGGAGCACATGTATTAATATGGAACACTTTTGTTAATATGGAGCACATGTATAAATATGGTGCACATGGGTTAGTATGGAGCACATGTGTTAATATTGAGCACATGTGTTAGTATGGATCAAATGTGTTAATATGGAGCACATGTGTTAATATGGAGCACATGTGTTAGTATGGAGCACATGTGTTAGTATGGATCACACGAGTTAATATGGAGCACATGTGTGAGGCTGTGTAATGATTCTACAAATTTGAGAAAGATGAATTCGTGAGTCAATTGTAAGATAATTTGTCTGTGAATGTTCGGATTATGTGTCTATTACGGTTTGAGGTGTATGAGGGTGTGCTTGAAACTCATCTGTGTAAAGTAGAATGCTTGTGAAACAGTGAAGTGGCCATTAGAATAATCTGGGTGGTGTGTTTGTCGGTCGTGACCAAAGGCAGGGTAGCCACGCGAGTCACTGACTGTTAAATTAGAATTAACGCAGCATCGCCGCCAGGAAAACACAAAATGTTGCAGGGATTCGTCAGGAAAATGAAAATAGAAATAATACATATCAGACAAATTTTTATTACATATTATATTCGTTTAATAAGCTCCTTAATTATAAAAATTTTGAGCAAAGGTTAGGAATAATTAATTTTTATATAATGTGCATCTCTCATATAACATTCGTTATGGCAATGTAAACTATTCTTGATAGCAGTTAAACTATACTGCAAAAACCAGATAAAAGCAGAGTAGTAATAGAATAGATCACAAGGCCTTCTGATTCAATAATGTATGATAACTTCTGAACCAAGAATAACACCCAAGTGTGGCATAGGACATATTGCAGGAGTGGAAAACCCTAACTGATGTTGGGCCACGTGAAGATTCATCCCCCAAGGTTAGGCTCATCCCCCATTATCACTACCTCCCATTATCACTACTTTCCATCATCACTACCTCCCAACCCTCACTACATTACAACCCTCACTACCACTCATGATTACTACCTCCCATCATCACTACCTCCCAACCCTCATTACTTTACAACCCTCACTACCTACCATTATCTCTACCTACCATGATCACTACCTAGCATTATCACTACCTCCCATTATCACTACCTCCCAGCTAGCACTACCTCCCATTATCATAACCTCCCATTATCACTACCTCCCATCATCACTACCCCGCAACCCTCACCACTTCCCGTCATCACTACCTCCCAACCCTCACGACCTCTTAACTCTCACTACCTCCCATGATTACTACCTCCCATCATCACTACCTCCCAACCCTCATTACCTTACAACCCTCACCACTTCCCATCATCACTACCTCCCAACCCTCACTACCTTACAACCCTCACTACATTACAACCCTCACTACCTCCATTATCACTACCTCCCAACCCTCACGACCTCTTAACTACCTCATTACTACCTCCCATCATCCACTACCTCCCAACCCTCACTACCTTAGAACCCTCACTACCTCCCATTATCACTACCTCCCAACCCTCTCTACCTTCCAACCCTCTCTACCTCCCATTATCACTACCTCCCATTATCACTACCTTCCAACCCTCTCTACCTCCCATTATCTTTTTTTTTTAAATGGCCTCCAGCCTCCCCCAATAGCCATTCCTTTGCCACCATTTTATTTCCTTAATATTAAATATCCTAATACATAAAAAGCTATTCTAGCTGTGTTGAGTTAGTTGAGAGGCAGATCTATGCTGCATTCAGTGACTGTTGCCTCAGAGTCAATATCTGCAACTGTTGTCGGCGTTGGAGCCGATGCTCTCGTTCCACTGAGGCAGAGTAAAGCCGACCTAAGGAGAGAGAAGGACAGTCAACATCTCATCCAGGCTGTAACATAACTTCTGGGCTGCGGCTTCTGTTCGGATAGCACCTCCGCGAGTCTGGCGTAGAAGCATCTTGCACTTGGTCCCATCCCACAAGAGGTTGTGAACACTAGAGGACTGAAGCTGTTTTGATCCTCGTTCTGAATTCTCTCTCAGTATCTCCTTATCTTGTCGTTCTTGTTCCTCCTGTGTGCAGCATCGAGAGCTAAGTTACGGTGACATGCGGCCATGGGATAAAAAAATTCTGATGTCGAAGAAGGCTCGCTGTCCCAGCGTCCAGAATCCTCGAGCACTGACGTCAACACGGGCTTCGTTGGATGTGTTTGTAGTCCTATGTTGGAAATTCTTACCGTCCAATGGAAGGAGGGTCGGTTCTACCCTGACATTACGACAGATTTCCTTCAACATATTTGCTGTGAGATCCCTTACTTCGCCATGCCTCATGCATATGAAACCCTCTTTATTGCACACCATGGCGTGATCGACGTCATAGGAAGAGCCACACACGCATTGGGAGGGCAAACCTTCTACTGGCCTTCCTACCTTAGAGCGATGGCATCTCTAAATTCTTGTTTATTAAGACTGAAACCATTTACCCTTATCGGTAACACAGTTAACTAGTTCGTGGCGCCCACCTCCTGCGCTATAGCTACTTTTTTTTTAATTTCTCTGGTACTTGCAGCATCAGTTGCTGCAACTTATTGCTTTGGCCATGCTGTCGCTCTGCCGTAATGGACCGAGCTATTATGTGGTCAGTGAGCCTTGAGCTTAACTGAGTTTTGATGATCGGTGGCAGCAATCTCCTCTGGATTGGTCAATCCTATTCCTCCTAGCCTCGGTGGCAGTGCAAGGAATGATCTTTCTGCTGGGGTTAAGTGAAGATGTTTCACTAATTTGAGAATGAAATTGATGCTGTTAGCTTTTTCAGAGGGTGGAGGAGGGGTCTGATATTACGGATAGTGTGCATCAGGAAGTTCAAGTGATGCTTGGCTATATGGGTGAATGCCGCAAAAGCTGCATGTGGCTCTTTGTTAGCAATATCAGACAGAGCTTGGATTTCCCTAACCCACTCATTCACCTTTCCTGTTACGTATTCGGTCTTGAAGTCCGTCGTGCCGATTACTGCGCCTAGGTGTCTTTGGCCATCCTTTGTTATTTTGATCTCACTTCCATCGAACACCTCCATTGCCCGTTCATATGATGTTATCAGGTCCCTCCACTTTTTGATGTCCTCCACTTTTCCTGCTCCTGTAAGGTCATCAGCATACGCCATTTGCTTGACCTCGGTTGTTTCAAATTTTATTGTGTGTTGGAACACGGATAGGCCTATTGCGTACATTGCCATTGCAAGAGGGTCCACCTGCGTTGTTCCCTCAGTTGACTGTATGATGGTATCACCTCTTAGAGCCTTGATGTTTACTATATAGACGTCTGATGGATTCCGATAGGTGTTTTCAATATATATTGCCAAGCTTGGACACTTGATCTTGATGTTGTGCAGTGCGGCCTGGCGGTTAAGTATGTTGAATGCGTTGGAAGCGTCAACCAGGAGAACAGCCTCACAATCACGCTAATCAAATATCGTTCTCATGGCGTGAATGGCAGCTTTCCCTCCAGCCTGGTGGCCAGCACAAACTTGCAGGTTCCCTACCGCTGCCCTGAGATGATCCTTTACCACCTCTATTATGCATTTTCCGATGATCCGCCTCAGCACTCCCCCACCCTTATAGGCCTACATCCTGGATTCTTATCCAGGGGAATGAGGCGACAGGGCGTCAGAGCATGGAGGCTGCTAGCTTTCTTGCAATGGCGGCAATGGCACTGCAGAGATCACTTGCTACGGGGTCAAACTTGTTAGTGCTGAGGATGACAGCCTCAGGTTCAGATGAAACAGACGATGATAGTGATAGCGGAAGTGTGGAAGATCAGCCTGCTAATAGATTCCCTGTGAGGCAGAGGAGCCAGTAGTTAGAGTGGATTTGTATGACCTATAGTTCCAGAATGTCACGTCAATTAAATATTTTTGGCTACACTGTGTGATAGAGTTGATACGTTTCATGTTTTTTGGTGGGAGGGAGACAGTGATCAGGTGATTTGTCAGAATGCATATTGAAGATCAGCCGTTGTAGTGGTGTCTATATTGAAGTGAATTTTTGTTTGGGGTGTTGACTTCATCAGTTGTAATGAAGTCACCCCGTGTTGAAAATACCAGTTCTTGTGAACTGTGGTGTAGAAAATTATGGTTTGTATGTTGTTTTCTGGAAAATACCAGTTCTTGTGAACTGTGGTGTAGAAAATCCAGGTTTGTGTGTTGTTTTGTTAAAAATACAAGTTAGTGTGTTGTTTATGTAGAGGATGCAGGCATTCAAAGACTTTAGGCGGTCGAGGATGAAGTCATGACTTCGATTTAGCTGAGGTAGATAGTTCCTGGAGTAACAGAAGGTGGGAAGTGTGGTATGGATCTCCTGAAGAACGTTGTGTAGGCATTTTTTCTTATAGCCTGTTCTATGTTAACTTTAGTCAGCGTAAAAGCTTGTCTCACTACCGTGAGCAGAGGTAAATTTCTTAGTAGAAGGGTCTACCATATCCACACTTCTGATGGATGGGGTCCGTTCATCTTATCCTAACCTGAAAATTGTGTTATGTACAGTCACGTTCAAGATTCTTCGAACATTGCTGGAGACAGCTGGCAACTAAGGCCGTTTGTTTACTATACTACGAAGTAAAAATTATGAATGAATGTAAACGTGATCGATGATTGGTTACTTAGTTCCCCGTTGCTGAATTAATGGTTGGGCTTTGTTGTTCGCATTATATTATGCCTTTCTGCTAGTATATACTGTTAATTTGATTTTAAAATGGATAGAGCAATGAACCAACCTATATGAATTTATATTTAGATAAATAAACATAAGTAAAAATCGGTAAGTATGTTAAAGAACAACATGCATCGGGCACAGCTGTGTGCAGGCTGTTTATGAGGTTGCCTGTTTATCATTAATTTATACTAATATTGTCTTCAAACGTTTAATCCCTTTCGGGTAATTAATCCAGTTGTATGTAACCGAGGCTGAACAAAACTTCTTTCTAAAGACGCTGATTTCTTGCAACACAAACTGCTGTTTTACTTCCCTGTGTGTGCGTGTGCTCATGCGGAGTATGTGTGTGTGTGCGCGCATGTGGAGTGTGTGTGTGTGTGTGTGTGTGTTAGTCTGTGTCTGAATTTAATAATGACGTTGTTCAATTGAAGGTGATGGTAATTAATCTTACGAACCATCCATCTGATGGTGTGAATTAGTACTGTAGCCTATGCCTAATACTTTTACAAGCCATTATCTAGCAATATCATTGTCATTCCACGACTATAAATATTGTAAGCAGCAAATGGCATTTCTTTCGTTGAGCGACTCTTTGCGCCGCCCCCCCCCCACTAAATCTTTGTTTCTGACTTGTGTCGATTACGTTTAGTCTGGTGTCTTTAAAAAAATATTAAATTTTTTCCAAAAATGTGTATGATGTATTATAAATTTGTATCCTATTTATTTATTTATTTATTTATTCGTTTATTTTTTTTAAATTCATAATAAATATAAATACAACCCTGACGTTATTGGCGGGAAGGTGGCGGAGACAGGGGTGTTGTCAGTGCTGACTACCCTTCCACTCCCTCAATTGTAGAAGGACCCTGCCAACATGGAATACCACACGCAGAAACTCATTGAACGTGGAAGAATAATCGCATGAAAGAGGCTGGGTTTTCACCCGCTGAAATTGCACGAGAATTGGGGTTTTCTCGGTCAACTGTATATTATTGGATTAAGCGATGGGAAGAGGTGGGAAGTTTAAAGGACCACCACAGGACGGGAATGCCGCGCAGAACAACAATTGCACAAGTTGAAGCCATCCGGAATTTCGCTGAGGTCAACCCCTTCAAGACTTCATTTTCAATAAGAGAGGATTTACAATTAAATATTTCCCCTTTAACAATCAGGCGAAGACTTCACGAAGGAGGCATTCACCATAGAACTCCCACCACCAAGGAGAAGTTAAATGAGCGACATAGTGAGGGCAGGTTGCAGTTTACTCGACGGTATGCTGAAGAAGGCTTAGATTTCTGGGGAAGAATAATATTCACTGATAAAAAAAACTTTCTCATCTACCTCTCACGGAAGGTTGCATTGCTGGAGGAGGAACAACACCCGATATGCTAGACAGCATATTTATGAGGAAGCAAGGAGTGGGCATGTGACTTGCAATGTTTGGGGATGGATATATTTGCACGGAGTTGGAGAGCTGACTGACATGGAAGGAAGATTCACAGCTGAACAGTATTTAGAAATACTCGAAGAAGTTATGCTTCCTTCGGTGCGTGCATATGCTTTCCCGTTTCCCGAAAACATCATTTTCATGCACGATAGGTGTCCTATCCATACCGCACGGATTGTAATGCGGTGGTTTGCAGAACAAACAAATGTGCAAGTTTTAGACTGGCCAAGTAAAGGTTGTGATATGAACCCTATAGAGAACGTTTGGGGCAATATTGTGAACGTGTGGGAGCCAGCTGAAGAGAGAACCAGCGTGCAGCTACAGGAGCATACACACCGTGAGTGGGAGGTCCTGAGGCGGACACCGCAACTGATACACAATCACGTCGCCTCCGTTCCCAACAGGCTGCAGCAAGTGATCGAGAATGAAGGTGGCTGGACTAAATATTAATGTGTCAGAAATAATTTTCCTATGTAATCAAAGTCACATACTGAATGCATCTGAATATCTGACAAATTGTATAATAAATGTAAAGAAAACAATCTTCTTCTAATATCCCCACTTGTGCAGTACGTATTCAGGATGATTTAAGTCAAACAAATCCTAGCATTATACTTATAATTATGATGAAAGAGTACAGTATCATATTTGATAAATATATTGCATGTGAAATAATTACTATATCTACCACGTTAGTTTTTAGTTTAACAAATTTATTGACAAAGCTTGTAGTACAGTTTGCCTATTCTGAGTAATTCAGTGAGGTTATGACACCGAGGGTGATCTCACTTCTCACTGTACGCGCCAGGACAGAGGTTCATACACAAAGAAATACAACATATTCATTAACAGCTGGTATGAAACGCGAGGTACATATATATACTTCATTTTTAGTCCATATAACACGCGGACTTTGAACATATAATCAACGACCTCACCAGCAAGGAATCGAACTATATCGTTAATCCGCCTTCCTCGCTTAGTTATTATAATGGTAGCAGCGAACTTAGCAGCTAAACTTCCGCCCTCCCTCATTTTAGCCATAACACCAGACTCGTTGTTTGAGTATTGTTCGAAAGTGCGTGATAAGGAGTTCCTGCATAGTAGCGTGAAAAGTGTCCTAGTTTGTCACCGTTACAGCTCAAGTAAATGTCTCTCGTCGTGGTATGCGCGAATTTTTTTCTAGAAATATGTTCAGTGCTTAACGTGATTTCTCAGTGTCCCTCGCGATCTGTGACATTCTCAGTAGCCCAAGTGCAGTTTGATTGTTGGTCAGTGTTGAACGTAGAAATTGTTTCAGTTATGAAAGCCGTGTCTGTACTAACTGTTATAACTTAACATGTCTTTTAACCTACATCCTCCTCCCTGTCCTAATCCTCACCTCACCCTCCTTACCCTTCCTCCCATCCCTGCCCCGCCCTGCCCCGCCCCGCAACGCCGTTCCGTGCCCCGCCCCGCCCCGCCGTTCCGTGCCCCGCAAAGCCCCGGCCTGGCCCGATCAACCACGCCCCGGCTCCTCCCCCCACCTCACCCGCCTCGCCTCGCCTCGCCTCGCCTCCACCCGCCTCGCACCGTCCAGTGTGACCACCAATCCCCATATGTTTTGTCCCGTGAGTTATGCTTCGAAATCGGTGGTTAGTGTTACTTAATATTGCGATAATTACAGAGCTTCACTCAGTGTGTGTTTATGCTAGTATGATTTGTAGTGTACTCTGACGCGTAGTGATAAATAATATTCAATGTAGTGAGCAGAGCTTAACTCCCCGACCCAGCCTAATGAGAATATTGTCGTGGCGGAAACTATAGTTGCCAAACATTGACGTAACGTATAAAGTAAATATTTGTTTTTCTTTACGGATACACTTCCAACTAATCCATCATCCCTTTCGGATTGTTTCTGTCAAATGTCACACACAGTACCGCCCCATGGCTAGCCGGAATCCGACCACAGCACATATAAGAAGAGAAGCAGCAGCGTGAGGAATGCAGCACCACACCCGCCACACGCCACCCCACTTCTTTCAAGTCCTCCCTGGTCTAGGATTAAGAAGATTTTATATTTTTCTACTCTAGGAAGTTAAGGAGTGTGGAATGTAGCACCACACAACGAACCCTGGTGAGCCCAGCCAGGGAGGGATTCACCAGTGTGGAAGGTGTAAGACAGGACGGTCTTTGGTCTCGCCGACACTCACGTACGGAGGGCGAGCCCTGGTCCATGGAACCTGCCTTACAGTCATCTAAGGAGATGACAGCCCAAGCAGTGGACCGGCTTTCATCCCGGCCGGAGGGGGCCGACTGCAGATGAACAGAAAAATCGTCTGGAATATGTTGAAAATGATGATGTTGCAGAGAAGAAATACAGATGGAGCAGAAAATTCATCTGGAATATGACGGAAAACGAAGATGTATAAAGAAACGCAGATGAACAGAAAATTCATCTGGAATATGAAAATGCTCTAAACGTAGAGGAAACGCAGATGAGCAGAAAAATCATCTGGAATATTATAGAAACCAGGAGGAAGTGAGAAGAAGTCAGATGTGGTGACACGACCTACAAAGTACGGTATTGAAGAAAGAAAAACGTGCTATGTGAAGACAGAAGACACGCTGTGCTGACATCAGAAGAAAGTCGACGATGAAAAGGTGGATAATCAGAAGGACCAATCAACTACCGCTGTTGTGCTGCCCGCATTCCTTATTTTCAGATACCAGCTGGATGGAAGACTTGAGCCATGCTGGACCACACAAATGTACTGATGTTGTTGATGTTGCTGATGTGTAATAAAAAGATATAACACCCTAACATGTGAAGTAGGAGCATTTTTTTTTATGTATTTTGAAGTATTTAATTCTCTGATTTTTGTTAACATGTACTACAAAGAATTTTTTTATTAAAGATTAGTCACTTTTTCTATGATTTCATTTGATCAATGTTTTGTATTACCAAATGCAATGTTGTAGACATACTACTGAGTGGGACGAATTATTATTTTGACACGGCCTGGTTAGGCAATGTAATACCTGTTTTTGTTTGTAGAATGTGATTTGCAAGTTTGCCTCGGAGACTATGCTAGATATGAAGGATCTTTAGATCACTCTATGTTCACTTACTGTGTATGTATTTTTTTTTTCTCCTGTCATAGAAGCTTTAATCTTGGCGGGAGGTATAGTAAGCTTTGTCAGATCAAACTATGCCAGTAGAAAAACATACATCTCTAGGGTTATTATTTGTAAAATGTATGGATGCATTATCGCCTCAGGGACTATATTAGATACTGCACATGATGTTACTGTCTACTTTAAATGTGTCATCAGTTCTCTGAGCATGAAAGCTTTGGTCTTGGCGGGAGGTGTAGTGATGGGTTGTCAGACCGCAGCTTGCATATCAGAGACAGTCCAAACTTGACCCGACATTGGGGAGGTCAAGTGTAGGGTAACTCTCACGGTTGACCAAGGGTTATAAATCAGCCAGGCTCCCCTCCCATGTAACACGGCACCACAACAAACATGTAAGAAGGCACCGGCCGACTCTCTCCCAAAATACACAATAACCTACATCTGAAAAAGTCCAGACCTGACCTCACATTGGCCAGGTCAAATGTAAGGAGACCCTTCGCCGCCCCCCCCCCGACCAGCTCAACCTGACGGCTCGCCTCCCAATATATAGGACGTCCTAGTCCTCCCTCAGACCGGAGCAGAGAGAGAGATGCCCGGAGACAGAGAGCGAGAGATACCCGAGACAGAGAGCCAGGAGGGACAGAGAATTTGTGTGTCTTGTAAGGAAGAAGGGCAGGCTACTACACCAGGCCTGCTCGAGAAGTCAGGGGCCGGAGGCAAGCCGCCCTCGGTCGCCTCCAGTCAGGACCGAACTTCCTCCACCCAGCTAAGCAGTCTCCATAGAGACAACCCAGGACCACCTGCTAGGCCCCCCCCTAGGTCACGTGAGTCATTTGTCAAACTTTCCAAGGGATGAGTTACTTACGTGGGAGATGTATTCATTTTCATGTTCGTGTCGAGAATCAGAGTGTCTAGTAACGTAATATGATGTCCCTACTAACGTAAATATAATGTCCGATAACTTCAATAGAAGGTGTTATAATGTGTCCATGTCATGTTCATGGTAATAAAAAGTTGTAACGAAAGCGGTGTTTGAAAGTCGCCCTTAAGACGTAATAGATGTGTATTGGCGTGTAAAGATACGATAGGTGTAAATAACTATCACGTACACGCTACCAAAATCTTCCTCTCTTTTACTCTCTTACTAAATATTCTATATATATGTAATCATCTTCTTGTCTCATTTTGTCTCATTACATACAGTAACCACAAGGAAAGAAGAAAACACGAAGTTCCCAAGCACTTTCGTGTAATTCACATCTTCAGGGTGAGTACAGACTAAAGAGAAGTACAAAACAAGGTGTATATATACAGAGGAGGGTGACATCAGGTCCACAATGGTCAGGTATTAGGTAATGACCCTACTAATCTGTAAATAGCACGGCAAGGGTCGGTAGTCAGGTCAGACGGTAAGGTGACCCAACCTTCTCACCTGGTTACAAATCTTCTTAATTACAAAATTGTCCAGTTTGTACATGTGGGAGACCCAGGTGATACTTCCAATCAGGGGTGAAGGAAACACACTGGTGTCAAGTTCGTAAGTTCTATTTCTGGGACAAACACACAAAAGGAGTTAAGACAGGGGAAACAGCGTCCTGTCTTGGAATCTCTCCGGGTATCTCTCTCTGCGCATGCGCGTACAGCGCGCATGTGCCTAAAACATGAACTAACATTCAGTGACAAAAGGGAGTATGATTATAACATATAATACAGAGACCTGAATCAATAATGGTAAATAGTACAGTTACATATTACAGCATATTCGTCTCATATATCTACACCTCCCTCCCCCTCACGCTCGTAGTGCAATCTCGAGCGGACTCTTTTTCCATGAGCCTTTGAGAGTGAAGTGGGAAAACTGGGGGGTCACTGAATGAGGACTTACTTTTCTCGTCCAAGCAAGGGTTCACAGGGATATGGGGGAGGGGTTCACCACTAGGGGACGGTACTGAACGAAGGAAGCGGCGATTCCGCCACCATACCCGACCACTAGGGAGACGGACCTCGTAATCCCTGGTCTTGCCGCAGCCCATGACAACCCCGACCTTGTCCCAGCGGTGAGACGTCGGGTCTTGAATCCGAACTGTTTGCCCGATACTCAACCTGGGAGGGGGTCGGGCGTGCTGATCGTACTGTGCCTTTACCTGGTCAGCATGGGCGGCTGCACGACGATCGCAGTCCTCGGTCTTGGCCTGCCACTCCCTCGAGAAGAACTCAGGATGGGCAGAGACACATGACCGTAGTGGGTGGCCGTATAACATCTGTGCTGGGGAGCGACCTGTGAAGTTGGGGGTATTCCGCAATTCCAATAAACCCCGGTCAAACTTCTCACAGTCAATGTTGCCTGAGGGTGTCGTCTTGAGGATAAGATGCATGACGGACTTTACGGCAGCCTCGGCATGTCCATTGGACTGGGGATAATGTGGCGAGGACACCACATGATAAACTCCCCATCGCTCCATGCAGTCCCGGAAGTCGTTGCTGGTGAACTGGGGCCCGCCGTCAGTCCTCATGCGGAGAGGGACACCAACTTCCCGGAAGTAGAGACAGAACATACGTACTGTATGAGAGGCAATAGTGTTGCCTCCGCAGGGAACGACAACAGGCCAACCTGAGAGCCGGTCGGCGATGACGAGAAAGGACTTTCCCGCCACAACGAAGAAATCCGCAGAGACGGACTCAAAGGGCCTCGTAGGGTTGTCGTTGTTGACATGTTTTATTTCCAGAATTGGCTTAGGGAAGTCTGGAGATATTATGGCCAACTCTTGACAGTGGCCATAAGACAGTAGTGGCATCTGAACACCTTTGTGGACCTGAATCCTGGCAGAACATGACTGCTTACCTAGGGTGAGGGTAGCCTGAAATGTACCCAGAGCAGGTGCCATTGTAGAACCGTCTGCGGTGAGCGTTGTAGAAGTTGACGGTGGCTGCAAACTGCTCCTAGGGATCCCCAGAATGTCGAGGTGTCTTGTGCCGATGACTGTGACGTCCGCACCTGTGTCAGGAAGCATCTGGATACGGGAAGTAATGTCGCCGTATGACAGGTGAACACAGATGGGCTGAGGTGTCTTGCTGACAGGAGAAGAAGAGGATCCCACGCGACAACAGCGCTTGTTCTTCACCGCCTGAGACTTGCAAGTAGTATCATTCTTCTTCCGTGACTGACAGCATTTGTCATAATGTCCAATGCGGCTACAGGAGCGGCACTGAACGTTGTTGGCAGGGCACTTCAGTGTCCTAGCCCAATGACCACGACGTCCACAGTTATTGCAGGTGCTGTCAGCGGCAGGGCATTCAGAACCATGCCGACGAGCACAATACTGGCATGAATGACCTGGCGTCGAAGTCTGAAGTGATGCTGAAGATTGATGTGAAGCTGAAGTCGGATGTGAAGCTGAAGTCCCGTCACGTCGTTTGTTCTTCTTATATGCGGAGATGGCACACAGCTGGTTAGATGGAGCACGAATGGCAGAAGTCGCACTTCTGGTGGCTTCGTAAGAGCGGCAGGTGGTGACAACATCCTGTAGAGAAGAGGCAGTGTCGAGGGAGATAAGCTTCTGAATAAACTCTTCGTCCCGCACGCCCATGAGGATAATCATCTTCAGCTGTGTTTCCTCACAAGTCGACGAGTTCCCAGGACAAACGTCAACCTCCTCAGCGATGCGTCTGAGTCGTACGTAAAAATCGGCAAATGACTCACCCTCCAGCTGCTTACAACTGAGAAGTTCTCTCCTACGCAGAGCTTCGTTGCGGAGGCCCTTGATATGCGTCTGTAAAGCATCCAAGACGTCCTTCACACTCTTGTCTGTGTCGTGGGGAATTTGCAGGGCGTGCTCCAGGATACGTTGCGTCTCTAGGGTGAGACACATCCTCATCTGGATCAGCTGTTTCTCCCTAGGCAACCTTGATAAATCGACCATCATCGAATAATCGTCCCACCTCCGACGCCATTCACGGAATACCTGGAACGAGGCATCAGCTTGGAGTGGCGGTGGACTCTGAGCGAGTGCTTTCTGTGGGGGGGGCAAAGAAGTTGAAGAGGACCCTGCAGGTGCACCTGTGGACGAAGAGGCAGGTGTAGTAGCTGCTTGAAGGGTAACAGGTGCCAACAACTCGATAATGGCACTGAATCTGGCATTTTCTTGTTGACGTCTGTGATTCTCTTCACGTCTTCGTTCATCGTCTTCCTGTCGCCTCCTGATGTCGTCTTGTCGTCGGTTTTCTTCCAAAAACTGAATTAAATGAAGGAAGTCGACACCTGTGGCAGATTGCGGACGTGTGTAGTGGGGGCTAAGGGTGGGTGGGGCCGCTTGATCCACTTTGAGCTCTACTTGGAGACCACTTACTGCACTGACATCCGTCTGAAGTTGGGCTTGTTGGGTATCTGAAGAAAACCCAATAAATTCTTGATCTTCCATATGGCCTGGTTTATTTCTCTCACAATTACTGTAATTAATAAGTGAGCAGAAAAGCAATCGTCTTTAAATGGAAGATAACTGCGAGCGTCTGTGAGTGTGTGTGTGCGCGTTCGTTCGTGCGTGTACTCGAGCAGGCTGGCCAGAGAGCGGGTGGCTGGCGGTTACAGCAACCAGAGTTGCCAACTTAGCGACTTTGTAGCTAGATCTAGAGCTTTTTGTTTTTTTCTAGCGACATTTTAGAGCGATTTGCGACTTGTCGCAAATCTAGAGATATCCACAGAAATCTAGCGACTTTCTGGATACTTTTGGACTGTCCATGAAAACTCAGTTTTCCTAATTTCGAGCCATAATATATAGCAACGGGGTTACAGGGACAATAAATAATAAGAAAAGTTTAATACATTTGAACGGGTCGTGGTACAGAAGGAGGGACACGTCTATTTCCTGATCACTTGATGTCAGCCCGTCCATGCATCTAACACCCTAAAATTGTGGTCAGAAGTGGCAAATTACAGAGATGCGACAGGTGAAAACCCTTACCATGATCTGGCTGAAATTGCACTCGCTGCCTTATCTCTTCCGCATTCAAACGCAGATGTAGAGCGCACATTTAGTAATATGAACTTTGTGAAATCAAAATTGCGCAACAAAATGAAACTATCGACATTAAAGGCAATTCTTACAATAAAGTATGGGTTAAAAAGACAGAACACCTGTTGTGCAAGTTATGAACTTCCTAGTGATATTTTAAGAAAGATAGGGACTGTGGAGGCATACAGTTACAAGATATCTGCACGAGAACCTGAACCAAGCACTTCACATGCTTCCAGCTCTACAGTTGTTCACACTACCAAGAGGACTGGGATGCAATTACTATTGAATAATAGGTAAGTGTGCACATTAAACTTAAAAAAAATAATATTTTTATTTTTACATAATGCATTTTATTTATACTGAAGGGGGGGAATAATAGCTAGCGACTTTCCATGGAAGATTTAGCGACATTTAGCTACTTTTAGGTACCAGCCTAGCGACATTTGAAAATCCGAGTTGGCAACCCTGACAGCAACTCCTCTCGCCAGTGCCATCCGAGACGTGAGCGGGGAAGGATGTCAAAACTTGAGCTCTCCCATAGGTCTTAAATAGGCTTCCCTCTTTTGCAAATAGTGCAGGAACACGGGGAAACACTTTAAAGACACAAAAGGGCACACACAACACTGAAAAAGCACTTCACAACACTGCACTGTAAATCCAGGAATATCTTGTGAGGTACGCGCCGAGATTCACTCGACAGGAGGAGTTGACAAGATGGCAGCTCCGAGAGAGATTCTGTGTCCACTCCAATTCTGAATAATGTGATGTCCCAGCTAAACACTGCGCCATGTGGGAGACCCAGGTGATACTTCCAATCAGGGGTGAAGGAAACACACTGGTGTCAAGTTCGTAAGTTCTATTTCTGGGACAAACACACAAAAGGAGTTAAGACAGGGGAAACAGCGTCCTGTCTTGGAATCTCTCAGGGTATCTCTCTCTGCGTATGCGCGTACACCGCGCATGTGCCTAAAACATGAACTAACATTCAGTGACAAAAGGGAGTATGATTATAACATATAATACAGAGACCTGAATCAATAATGGTAAATAGTACAGTTACATATTACAGCATATTCGTCTCATACATCTACAGTACATACCATTACTCAAATTCATGTTGAATGCTTCGGTATGTTTAATGAGACTAGATTCTATGATGTTCCTACTATCAATTGAATTACAAGGTAATATTGAGGAGGCATTATCCCAGTCAATGCAATGCTTGTTATCCCTCAAATGAACAAGCAGAGCATTGGATTCCTGGCCTGTCCTAACACTATATTTATGTTGTTTAAGTCTAGTTACAAGATCTTTACCTGTCTGGCCTAAGTAAAACATATTACATTCCTTGCAAGGAACTTTATAAATGCAACCAATTGTGTTGTCAATGAACATGATGCATCTCTTTGTGTACGAACCTCTGTCCTGCATGGCAGTGAACAGTGACATTACCCACATGAATCTGACCTCTATACATATATAGCTGTTAATGAATATGATGTATTTCTATGTTTATGAACCTCTGTCCTGCGTGGCAGTGAGAAGTGATACCACCCTCAGTGTCAAGACCTGACTGAATTACTCAGAATAGGCAAACTGTACTATAAGCTTTGCCAATAAATTTGTTAAACTAACTAAAAAACGGTGCTGGGTTATTGTTATACTTTTATCCCCTTCAACACTGATCGGCTAGTTAGCCGCTTGGGCGATCGTTCACGTCTCTGTTACATTTCTCTTTCTTTTATCCTTTGAACCTTCAGTGTTAAGTTTGGAGTGTAGTACCATTCGCAAAGATGATTGCGTTTCGTTGGCTAAGCATTATAAAGTAAAGATTAAGTCGAACTGGAAAAAGGCAACTGTCAAAAATCCGCAAACTTGCTTACGTCACTGCTGATCTCAGTATCTAGATCGCTTATGTAGATTATGAACGAGAGCGGGACCAGTACTGACCCCTGGGGAGCCCCACTAGTTACACAGCCCCACTCAGATTTAAAATCATCTATGCTGACCCTCTGTACTCAGTCGCAGAGACAGTCGCACAGATTGCACTGCTGCCTAGATCCCAGTGCATAAACGACCATCTGATTTGTGCCTCTGTGCAAAGTTATGAATAGTGACTCCCGGCAGTCATCTCTGATTGTCACCATCGCCACTCGTCCATCGCCATAGGAATTTGGGGGGTATACTGGTTTTGATGATGAGGTGTATGATGAGCTGGATGATGGCTGCGCGTGAGTTGATTTATATGGTGAGGCAGGAGCGCAGGCTGCAACCCCACATCTTGGCACTCCCATTTCCTGATCTATTGGTGCAAGGATTGCAACGAGTAGAGACAGTGAGAGTTGCAATGGACTGCCGATAGCCCAGTTTATTAGATTTCGCTTTAGTAGCTTGTCCATCATGCATTGCCTTCGTCCGCCGTTGTAGTCGTTGGGTTCCCATGGTGGTCACTTCTTCCACCTACACCGCTGTTGGGATCTTGTTGGAACTCTGTAAGCATGTTTGTCTCATACGAAGCTCCACCGTAAATTTTTTGCTCGGTTGAGCCGCACGGAAACGAGACAGTGGTTGGTAGGTGCCAGGACGTGTCCACATGCCAGTGGGTCTATGCGCCGTCCCTCTGAGGCCCACTGTTGCTCCAAGATCCTTTGCTGGCCTAGCCTGGGCCCACGAGGCACCCAATTACCATGTGTCGCCACGAGGAGGCACAGGAGGAGTCTTGATGGTGAAGAGGCTGTGTTCTGGCAGGGGAAGACTTATGCAAGTTGCTTCCCTGTTGGCCACGAGGGCTAGTTAGCGGCGGTAGCTGAAAGAGAGAGGAAGCAAGCAGTGCTTGCACCTTAACACTAACATAATGCTGCCACACTAGGCGCATTACACCGCCCTGTGCACACAAGCACACACACACATGGCATAACAGCTGTTTTATTATTGTTGTTAGTGACGTCATTAAATCAAGTAGTTGTTTTATACTGATAAAGTTGAATATAGTTTTGAAGGTCTATGCGACCACCCATCATAAATCACCGAGTCTCTTTGAATTTATTATTTCGAATCACCGTCCATTCAGAATTTTCAAACTTGGCTTTCGTTTGACTGACGTTGATTTAATATTATTACTGCGCTTCAAGAAATAAAGTCTTTAAGCACGAAATAAGGTTAATAATTACACTAGTCCATCAATAGTTATACATTATTCTAACACTGTATAATATCAATGAGATACTGTAATACTTTTAAACCCGTGTTGTATTAAAAGGTTAAAATAAAGGCTTAGCCCTCGAGCTGACGTGTAAGTCGTTTTTGTTGACCGATTAATAATAATAATTAATAATAATAATAATAATAATAATAATAATAATAATAATAATATTATTATTATTATTATTATTATTATTATTATTATTATTATTATTATTATACTAGCAGTAGTAGTATTTTATATTATTATTATTATTATTATTATTACACGACTGTTTTACATCGCGCTGGTAAGTCTCGACTTTTCAGGATCGAACCTCGATGTAAACACTTCGGGCGCTTCAAAAGATCCGAACCAATCTAGACCCTCAGATGATTCAGTCTTTGACAGTCCACACTCCACCGTCCACGGCGCATTCCCTTCCGTGATGCATCCATCGTACTGTAGTCTTGTGAGCCAAGACCTACTGATTATTTAAGTAGAACACTTTACAAGTCTACGACTGGAACACCGAGGCATCAGAGTTCTGTGAGAGTTTTGAGGTAGGTAACATTTGTGGATCAAGGCGCCGCCTTGTTGTTCGCAATATCCTGACTAGGTCATTATTGATATGTCCGTGTAACACATATGATACATAGCTTTGATTACCTATAAACTGAGTGTAAACATTGCAGAATAGAATTTGATTCTCCCTGGAAAGTGCTGGTTTTGTAATCTTACAGCCGAATAAGAGACTACATCTGTTTCCATCTGACAACACACGGAACTAACCCACGAGTAAAGGTGTTGTTTCCTTGAACCGGATATTTTTTTTTTATTTCTTTATAACGTCGTTTTTGCAAATTCACATTTTTTGCTACAAATTTAGAAATCATATTTATTTTTTAATGTGGTTTCTTTGGGATTTTCACTAAAACTTTTGTTGCAATGCCTTGAATGCAGATCCTGTGGCGGAACAAGATACAAAATGACGTTGGGTTTACATTGTAAAGAACAACTATGATCTCAAGAGTGATATTTACAAGAGTGTGGCAGTATTCTGCAGTCTTTCCTAATAAAACCATACAGGTTTAGGTCAAGTTTTACAATTCATTTGAGACTTTGTATGTTATTATTAAAACACAAATAAGTTTACTTTTCCATAGCGCGGTAACTATTTTATTTGTTTAATTCAGTACTGGCGGATGAGACGGTTATCACGAGAAGGACTTTATGGAATTGCACCATATTTTCAGATGATGCTGATGGATGATACTAAAAGATGAAATCGAAACGACACCATTGTAGTATTAAATTTGTATTTATTTATTTTTGTTATATTTTTAGCCTATCCTTCGATCATAAATTACTTGGTAGTGGACAGGGCATTAAAGGAGGGAAATAACGGGGTAACCGGTACACTGCGGACACTAATCACATGACAGTAATTTATATTCTCTACGTGCTTTGTAGACGAAGAGATACATTATATTATTTTCCGAAACGGTGCCGTCGGATCTCCCGTGACGACCATTTTGTGGTTCACTATATGGGAGTGTCCCTGGTCTCTGTCAAGAAAGAACGAGTATCTCATCGGGCGTGTTTATTACGATTTATATTGGATTGAATAGGTAATTTTTTTTTCTAGAGATGTTATTTGAATGATAGTAAGGGAATCGGTATTGACAATGAACAACAGATTAGGTCAGGTTCTAATAGGTTTTGTGCATTGTTGTTTCCATTTTCGTTTTCAGTATCATGCAAATAGTATATCCAGAAATTCTGGTTCACTTCCTTAAGTTAATCTAGGCGTCGAAAAATTTTAATATTGAAAATTTAATATTTTTTGATGCATTGTTTTTAAAGTTGAAATGTCCTTTACCGGTGGCCATATTGTGTTCCAATATTAAAAGAAATGATGCATATTAGGTATGATGTCTCATGAAAGATGTAATATACTGCATCATTTCTTTTAAAATGGACAAAACGAATCTACCTAATTGGTAAAATATTAAGACCAAGGTACTGTACTAAACCGTTATCACAACACCATAACTCGTTGTTTACACAACTTTGGGAAATTGAATCATTCGACAAGTTCATTGAAATTAAAACTCAAGTATCAGAGAAAAATGTTCCTGGTCACCCAAATTAATTATTTAAAAGATATTTTGTAGTCCAACACCACATAGCCACCACCTAGATTACATTTACTAACAGTATTTTTTTTTCATAAGGGATATTTCAATTCCACCAGCAGCAGGGTTTATGCCACACTCCAGCTTAGGGTTGTGGTTCAAGTAGATAGAGCAGTGATATTTGATATATATTATAATAAGTCTTAGTTAATTTTGAAAAATATTGTTTATCATTTCAAAATTTTGGGTCTCTTCCGTTTGAGGGCTAGTAGTGGATTTCAATGATAATTGGTACACTGGTACAGTTTTTTACGCTTATTCCAAAAATATCTTAAATTTTTTTGAGAAATAAAAATCAAAAAAGTTACAGCATATTTGTCATTTTTTCTCCACCAATCGTCACTGGGTATTGGGTCATCGCTTCAACGCAAACCTGGAGGAATAGATGGAGAAAGGTAGGTTAGGTTAGGTTAGGTTTTGGAATCCGCAAAAGCTGCATTGGTATACCGATTTTCATTAAAATCCGCTGCTAGTCCCCAAACGGAAAATTTCCGAACTTAAATATGCTGTAACTTTTTTGTTTTTTATTTCTCCCCCCCAAAAAAAATCGTTATTTTTGGTGTAGGCGTAAAAAAAACTGTATTAGTGTACCGATTATCATTGAAATCCACTGCTAGCCCTCAAATGGAAGATATCCAAAATTTCTAGTGTTTCTTCAACATTTATTAAAATATAAAAACAAACAAAAATAAAGACTATCACTTTACTAAAATCAAAGCTTTGGACCTCAGTTCGTCACTGTGTAATATTCAAGAACAGTTGCTCTGGTTATCCAGCCATCTATTATTGAATCTCTTTTCAAGAAAATGCATTTCTTATCCCTAGACTGAATGGAATCTGGTGGAGGAATACCATTTTTCTAATCTAGGTATTTTCACTATTTTTTTTTGTCGTAAATAATGATAAATGCTGCTGTCACACGCCCGCTAAGACGCCATGTTGTACGTGACAAATGAAAAACTCGATGCTCGCCATCGACCTACCGATGAAATTTCCCTCCAAAGAAAGTTTTTGTGTCGTTTGCCCATACGAACCTTATTGTAACCTAGATATTAAAGATAACGATATATTTATATTTACAAGAAAACTAGGAAGATAGGCTACTGTAGAGACGTCAAGACATCCTTAGCATATTCCAAAATTTAGGTTCAACAGAATAGATTGTGTAGGAGTGCAAACATATTCAGCTGTTTTTTAAGTCGTTCAGGAGCTTGATGAACACATTCGGGAGCTATCTCCCAAATGTGTTCACCAAGCACCCGAACGATTAAGAAAACGTCTGAAGGTTGACGAGGTCATATTTTGTGTGATTACACTAGACATCAACAAATAGAAATTATGAGATACATGTCTCCGGTAAGATCTGAGGTTTGGTCTCTTCGATCGCATATTATATATTTGTATTTCACATTTTTTTTTTTTTTAATTTATCGCTGTTTGGCGTATTGCTTCATATTGTGTTTTGTAGAGGTCATTAAAATCGTCTTTTCTGTATGATATATTAAATTTACTGTTCAATTGACTACTCTCAGTATCGTGACTGAACTCCAGGTATTGTAAAGTCTCATTCAAAATTTTTTGAACACTGTTGGAGACAGCTGGTGATTCAAGGCCATTTGTTTACTATAGTACGTAGTATAATATAATACAAAACAACAAAGCCCAACCAAAAATAAAGCAACGGGGAACTAAGTAAAGAATCACAGATAACCTTTTACATTCATTCATAATTTTTACTACGTACTATCGTGGACAAAAGTTCGCTCCTTCCCAAACTGAAGCAGTATCGACCCGCACAGCACACCTTCACCAGATAACAATCAGGGTACGGTAAGTCAGTTCGGAGACTCATTCCCGTGTCTTGGTTTCACTACAGGGAGCGAACTTTTGTCCGCGATATTACGACAGTAAACAAACGGCCTTGAGTTGCCAGTTAACTCCAGCAGTGATCGAAGAATCTTGAACGAGACTGTACAGTACGTCATCACGGTCATGGTCAATGTAAAGCTGAGGAACACTACTTCATTATTGGAGTTTCGGATTTAATTTTCACTAGTGTGTAATGCTCTTCCAATTCATCGTTTCCAGTGGAAGAAATCAATTTTCTCTATATTTTTAAAATTTAACTACGCAATTTAGTCGCCAATTAAAGTGGCCAAACTATGAAAGTAGAAGGAAAACGTGAATTTAATATGACGAAATGAAAGAATTCGATCTTTATAAGGCTGAAATTTATATTAATGGGAAATATTGTGAAAATGATGTTTCATGATTCCGCTAATTTGTATTTAAGAGTACAGTGGTCTGTCCTCACTCTTGATTAAAGCATTATATAAGACATATAATGAGTGATTATTCTTTTAAATAGTTACTACTTATAGAACCTTATAGTCAGCATTGTGATTGGTATGTATTGGTGTGTTATGCGGAGGCATAATTTGGGATCATAATTTTGTAAGCTAGGTGTTTTGATTGTTTTCTGTCCCATGCAGCAGTTGTTTTGGCAAATTTAGTGAAATTTTCGTGTATAAAGTGATGTATTAATTATGTTAGAATATTCTAGAATGTATTGCATATTTTTGTTATGATTGTAAGCCTCGATCAGAGTAGAACGTTCTAGAATCTCCCAGGCGTCACAGGGTTATTCTAGGATGTTCGAGAAGCGTCTGAGGAGGCGTATATAAGCGGACGTGGGCAGCCTACATCTATAGCACACATTATAATAGGCAATCACAAAGGCCCAAGCTTCGGACTTTATAGTGGAGTACCACAAGGAAGTAATTTATCCCCAACTCTTTATACAATCTACACTTCAGACATGCCGCCACCAATTCACGGTGAATACATCGCATATGCTGATGATGTCACCCAGATCATCCGCCATCCAGGCAAGGCCAAACAGATGATGGCATTAAAAACAGCTCGCGCCATAATACAAATAAATAATTACGAGAAGAAATGGAGAATAAAAACTAATACACAGAAACTAAAGATCATACACATTTCAAGGATAAACCCAACACCAATCACAGTAAACAACGAAGAAATACAATACTCAAACGAAGGAAAAATACTGGGGCTGACAATAACAAGAACCGGAATAAAGAAACACATTACAGAGCGCAATAGACTAGCCCAAATACAGCTTACCAAATTAAGAAGATTCGGCAAAATGGAAGAGAAAATACAACTACACCTATTTAAAGCACTTGTCCGCCCCCATCTTGAATACCTGCCAATACCATTAAACACGATCAGCCTTACCAACCAATTAAAACTTCAGGCAACACAGAACAAAGCCATCCGCAGAGCCTCCAAACAACGTCCCCCATACACAACCAAAATTAAAGAGCTTCACGAAAAATACAATATTTTACCACTGAACATAAGAACATACAGCCAAGCACAGGCAGTATGGTACAAACTAGAAGTAATGGAAGACGAATTATACCATCGACTAACAACAGAGGACACCAGAAGATCACACAGCTGGTGGCCAAAAAGCCTACTCCATAACCCTCAAGAGCCAGAACTATTGTACACTAAATAGTGCACAAAAGATGAGAGTATTCTACTAGTTACACAAGGACCTAGCAGACCTCTCCAACTTACACAATTATACACCACAGCATAAATAACTTCTTGACGCCAATAAGATAAAAGATGAGAGTTTTCTACTAGTTACACAAGGACCTAGTAGACCTCTCCAACTAACACAATAACAAACAACCCCTTGCTAGCTAGCTTAGCCTCCCCCTCTCCTGTTCCCTTGAGCTCAGGCAACCTCTTAGTGCGGCCTTCACCACAGCCAATCAAATCGTCTCTGCTAGGTGGATAGCCCACCTGCTCTTATTCTCTACTACTTTACTTCCCGTTTCATAACTTTCCTTCTATGTTACCTCTTCTCTCCCTTCCCATGGCAAGCCATTGCCATTTTATCTCCATGATCATCATCATCATCACATCTATAGCACTAAACAAGGTCTGGCACCTAGGGCTCAAATACAAAATTACCACCCAAGAACTTCCCAACAACTTTACTTCCTTTCTTTGTAACTTCCTTGACAATAGAGAGGCCAAAATTATCATTGGTAACCACATAGGCCCAAGCATCAAGTTATACAGCAGAGTACCACAGGGAAGTAACCTCTCGCCCACACTCTACACAATATACACGGCGGACATGCCACCTCCTACACACTCCTCCTAGTCACAGGCCTGGCATTTGACATTATTAGGGACCTGCCACTCTTTGCCATAAACAGATAAAATGTACCGGGAACTTTCCCCCCACACACTCATCATTCTCTCACTTTATGTAACTTGACAAAACCTATGACCCTTCAGGCTTTTACGCCCTTAATGTACGAGTCATAAAGGCAAGTATGAACTTTTCATACTTCCCTGTTGGGCGCTATAAACGCTTCTGCGCTTCACCTTGCACAGGATGTAAGGGGGTGCCCAATAAACTAGCCCCCTCGGGGGCAAATCTGAAATCTGACCTCCTACACACGGAGAATACGTAGCTTATGCTGATGACGTCACCCAAATCATCCGACATTCAGGCAAGGGCAAACAGATGATGGCACGAAAAACAGCCCACGCCATCGAGCAAATCAACGAATATGAAAAAAAGTGGAAAATACAAACCAATACACAGAAACTAAAGATCATACACATTGCCAAAATCTACCCAGCACCAATCACAGTCAACAACGAACCTATACAATACTCCAACGAAGGCTAAATTCTGGGACTCACAATAACAAAAACAGGCATAGCAAAACACATAACACAACGCAAAAAGCTTGCCCAATCACTACTCACGAAACTACGAAGATTTAGCAAAATGGACACCAAAATTCAACTACATCTATTCAAAGCACTTGTCCACCCCCACCTGGAGTATCTACCAATACCACTCAGCACGATCAGCAAAACCAGCCAACTTAAACTTCAATCAGTACAAAACAAAGCTCTCCGTAGAGCATCAAAGCAACTCCCCCCATATACCACCAAAATACAAGAGCTTCACGAATTATACAATATCGAACCACTGAACACACGTACACACAGCCAAGCCCAGAGAATATGGAGCAAACTTGAAGAGTTGGAGGACCCATTATTCTCCCTGTTAAAAGACGAGGTAACTACTAAAACACACAGCTGGTGGCCCAAGAGCCTCCATGCTAACATAGAAGAACAAGACTACTTTAGACATATATGTGAACAAATAACACCACCATCTAACAAACATAAATTAACACCCATTACACTAATGAATACCTCGCTAGCTTATCCTCCACCTGCCTCTCTTGAGCGGGCGGGCGTCTGCTGCGTGCGGCCACCACCCCAACTTATCAACTCGTCTCATCCAGGTGGACAGCCCACCTGCTATCTTCCCCTCCTACTTTACTTCTCTCTCTCCTCTCCTATCCCAGTGCAAAGTCATTTGCCACTTTACTTCATTATCATCATCATCATAAGAGTGAGTCGCTCGCCTCCGTTCATAGTGTGAAGATTAAGCCTAGCAAAACAACTGAAGACAATTGTTGCGTAAGTATTGTGGAATTGTTGTGATCGATATAAAGTGAGAAGACTAAGGAAATATTCACTGGCACTGTGCTGATTATATATTCGAATTGTGGAGTTAAGCTGTTAAGACATTACCCTGTTAACAGTGTTGTTAAGAATTGGTATTTCTTAAAATGCACAGGTGTGTTTCTGTGACCTGGTGGAAATCTACCTACCTGCCTGCTGTTTGTTTGTACACTGATACCGATCATCGGGAAGTTACCGGGAATTGGCGGGACAGCCAGTGGCAAAAAGACAAATCTTGTGAGATATCTACTGCTTCTGTACATACGACCATAGCCGCTGGTAACTAGTGGTGAAAGCTGGGTAAGCGGTGAAAGAAGGAGAGTCGTAACAGGTGTTATTTCTTATGTTGGGTTGTGAACCGCTTCCACCTTATAACCTCTCCCCCACACAAATATCCCAGTTTCGTCACTGAGTAAGTAAAATGTTACTAAGTGGCTCATATTTTCAGGCGTTTTATTCCTTGGGATGGAAAGACCTCGGTACCCACTGAGGAGACAGTGTCATCTGGCCGCTATCAATGATCGTATTTCCTTCAGCAAGAGTTCTGGCAAACTCTCAGACGTAACCATCGTCTTTCCCGGTGTTAAGGAGATCAAGGTACAGTATTTTGGAAAATATTTAACGTGTCTTAGTAAAGTAATTTTGGTCTTTACACCGTTTAACATTGCTCGCGTTGATTATATTTATATTAATGAAAAGTCCCTCATAAAAATCTGTGAGCAGAAAAACAAATGTTCCTTTTTTCATTAATTTTTTACAGAAATTTTAGTTTACAACCCAACCGTCTGGCTCGTCAAGACCATAGATTAGTGAGAAAGTTCTATAAAAACTCTTGCATTAGTGAAATCCCATCTTTTTTTTTTTTTCAGTAATCTGGGTATATCGTAATTCTTTCCCATTTCTTCATTCAAATTTATTTAGATACGAATCGACTAAAACTTTGAAATTCTCTTTGATAATGTCTGGAAGAATAATAGGTTTGATTTTTCATTTGTAAAATATTCGGAATTAATTTTGTTTTATAACTATGATCATCTTCTCCATTCAGAGTACATTAGAACAGGCATAAGAGGATTCAAACACAGGAAGAATAACTTTTTTTTGTTTCTAAAAGTTGTAATAACCTGGTTCACTGAAATAACTAAATACCATTATTGTGTTCTCTTACAGGTCCACCGTTTGATCCTGGCCATAAGCTCTCCCGTGTTCGAAGTAATGCTGTACGGTCCTTGGGGAGAGAGAGGAGTCATCACCCTGAAGGAGGACCCGCCTGAGGCCTTCGAGTGGATGCTACAATACCTGTATAACGAGCACACCAAACTACCTGGGATAGTGATGGCCCTTCAGGTGTATCGCCTGGCCCACATGTATCAAATGGAGGAAATAACTAAAGTGTGCTCAGAGGTATAGTGGGAGGAGGACAGGTAGAATGGGAGGACAGGTAAAATGGGAAGAGGACAGGTAGAATGGGAGGAGGACAGGTAGAATGGGAGGAGGACAGGTAGAATGGGAGGAGGACAGGTAGAATGGGAGGAGGACAGGTAGAATGGGAGGAGGACAGGTAGAATGGGAGGAGGACAGGTAGAGGAGAAGGACAGTTACAGGAGAGAGACAGGTAGAGTAGGAGAAGGACAGGTAGAGGGAGGACAGGTAGAGTGAGAAGGGACAGGTAGGAGGAGAAGGACAGGTAGAGTGGGGAGAAGGACAGGAGGAGAAGGACAGGTAGAGTGGGGAGAAGGACAGGTAGGGAGGGAGAAGGACAGGTAGAGTGGGAGAAGGACAGGTAGAAGGGAGAAGGACAGGTAGAGGGGAGAAGGACAGGTAGAGGGAGAAGGACAGGTAGAGTGGGGAGAAGGACAGGTAGAGTAGGAAGGACAGGCAGAGCAGGGAGAAGGACAGGCAGAGGGAAAAGAAGGACGAGGGGAGGAAGGAGAGGTAGAGGGGTGAAGGACAGTAGAGTAGGAGAAGGACAGGTTGAGGGGGAAGGACAGGTTGAGTGGGGGAAAGACAGGTTGAGTGGGGAAATACGGGTTGAGTGGGGAAGGACAAGGAGTGGGGGAAAGACGGTTGAGTGGGGGGAAGGACAGGTTGAGGGGAGAAGGACAGGTCGAGTAGGAGAAGGACAGGTCGAGTGGAAGAAGACAGGTAGACTGGGAGAAGGACAGGTAGACTGGGAAAAATGAGGACAGGTAGAGTGGAGTAGGAGGACAGGTAGGAGGTGGTAGGAGGACAGGGAGAGTGGGAGCACTGGGGAGGGAGGACAGGGAGACTGGGAGTGGGGAGGACAGTGAGACTGGGAGGGGGAGGACAGGAGACTGGGAATAGGGAGGGACAGAGACTGGAAGTAGGGAGGACAGAGACTGGGAGTAGGAGGACAGGGAGACTGGGGAGAGGAGGACAGGTAGTGTAGAAGTAGGGAGGACAGGAGAGAAGGACAGGTGGAGGAGAAGGAGGAGGACAGGTGTAGTGGAAGGGGAGGACGGGTGAGGAGTAGGACAGGTGGAGGGAAGGAGGAGGATAGATGGAATGGAAGGAGGAGGATAGGTGGAATGGAAGGAGGAGGATAGGTGGATTGGAAGGAGGAGGACAGGAGTGGGAAAGAGGAGGACAGGTGGAGGGAAAGAGGAGGACAGGTGGGAGGAAAGAGGACAGGGAGTGGAAGGGGAGGACAGGTGGAGGGAAGGGGAGGACAGGTGGAGTGGGAAGGAGGACAGGTGGAGGGAAGGAGGGGACAGGTGGAGTGGAAGGAGGGGACAGGTGGAGGGAAGGAGGAGGACAGGTGTAGGGAAGGGGAGGACGGGGTGGAGGGAGTAGGGACAGGTGGAGTGGAAGGAGGAGGATAGATGGAATGGAAGGAGGAGGATAGGTGGAATGGAAGGAGGAGGATAGGTGGATTGGAAGGAGGAGGACAGGAGGAAAGAGGAGGACAGGGGAGGGAAAGAGGAGACAGGTGAGGGAAAGAGAAGGACAGGTGGGAGGGAAGGGGAGGACAGGTGGGAGGAAGGGGAGGACAGGTGGAGGGAAGGCGGAGGACAGGTGGGAGGGAAGGAGGGGACAGGTGGAGGAAGGAGGGGGACAGGTGGGAGGGAAGGGAGGGGACAGGTGGAGGGAAGAGGGGGACAGGTGGAGGGAAGGAGGAGGACAGGTGGGTGGAAGGAGAAGGACAGGTGGGAGGGAAGGAGGAGGACAGGTGGGAGGGAAGGAGGAGGACAGGTGGAGGAAGGAGGAGACAGGTGGAGGGAAGGAGGAGGACAGGTGGGAGTGGAAGGAGGAGGACAGGTGGGGTGGAAGGAGGAGGACAGGTCGAATGGAAGGAGGAGGACAGGTGGAGTGGAAGGAGGAGGACAGGTGGGGTGGAAGGAGGAGGACAGGTCGAGGGAAGGAGGAGGACAGGTCGAGTGGGAAGGAGGAGGACAGGTCGAGGGAAGGAGGAGGACAGGTGGAGTGGAAGGAGGAGGACAGGTCGAGGGAAGGAGGAGACAGGTCGAATGGAAGGAGGACAGGTTGGAATGGGGACCGACAGGCTAAGTAGGGGAGGACAGGAAGAGAAAGAGGAGACAGGAAAAGAGAGAGGAGGAGAGAAAAGGGTAAGGGAGGGAGAGAGGAGGAAAAAGGGAGAAAGAGGAGGACAGGAGGAAAGAGAGGAGGACAAGAGGAGAAGCAGGAGGGAGAGAGTGGAGGACAGAGGAGGAGGACAGGAGGAGAGAAGATGACAGGAGGAGGAGGACAGGAGGAGAGAGGAGGATAGGAGGAGAGAGAGGATAGGGAGGAGCAAGAGGAGGACAGGGAGAGCGAGAGGAGGACAGGAGGAGCGAGGAAGACGGGAGGAGAGAGAGGAGGATGGAGGAGAGAGAGGAGGAGGAAGGAGAGAGGAGGAGGACGCGAAGAGGACAGGAGGAGAGAGAGGAGGACAGGATAAGAGAGAAGAAAGGAGGAAAGAGAGGACTGGAGGAGAGAGGAGGACTGGAGGATGGAGAGGAGGACTGGAGGATGGAGAGGAGGACAGGAGGATGGAGAGGGAGGACAGGAGGATGGAGAGGGAGGACAGGAGGATGGAGAGGAGGACAGGAGGAGGGACAGGGAGGACAGGAGGGAGGGAGAGGAGGACAGGAGAGGGGAGAGGAGGACAGGAGGAGGGGAGAGGAGGGCAAGAGGGAGAGAGAGGGGGACAGGGAGGGGAGAGAGAGGAGGACGCGAGGACAGGAGGAGCGAGAGGAGGACAGGAGGAGCGAGAGGAAGACGGGAGGAGGACAGAGGAGAGAGAGGAGGAGGAGAAGAAAGGAGGAAAGAGGAGGATGGAGGAGAGAGGAGGACTGGAGGATGGAGAGGAGGACAGAGGATGGGAGGAGGAGGACAGGAGGATGGAGAGGAGGACAGGAGGAGGGACAGGAGGACAAGAGGAGGGGAGAGGAGGACAGGAGGAGGGGAGGAGGAGGGACAGGAGGAGGAGAGGAGGACAGGAGGAGGGAGAGGAGGCAAGAGGAGAGAGAGGGGGACAGAGGGGAGAGAGAGGAGGACAGGGAGAGAGAGGTGGGGAGAAAGGGAAGACAGGGGAGAGGGAGGGACAGGGGAGAGGGGAGGGGACAGGGAGAGGAGGACAGGGGGGGGAGGGGGAGAGGACGGGAGGGGAGGGGAGAGGAGGACAGGGAGGGGAGGGAGAGGGAGGACAGGGAGGAGAGAGGAGGACAGAGGGGAGGGAGAGGAGGACAGGAGGGGAGGGGAGAGGAGGACAGGGGGGGGGAGAGAGAGGAGGACAGGGGGGGAGAGAGAGGAGGACAGAAGGAGAGAGAGGAGGACAGGAGGGGAGGGAGAGGGGAGGACAGGGGAGAGAGAGAGAGAGAGAGAGAGGAGGACAGGAGGGGAGGGGAGAGGAGGACGGGAGGAGGGAGGAGACAGGAGGGGAGGGGAGAGGAGGACAGAGGGGAGGGAGAGGGAGGACAGGAGGGGAGGAGAGGAGGATGGGGGGAGAGAGGAGGACAGGGGGGAGAGAGAGGAGGACAGGGGGGGAGAGAGAGGAGGACAGGAGAGAGGAGACAGGAGGAGAGAGAGAGAGAGAGAGAGAGAGAGAGAGAGGAGGACAAGAGGAGAGAGAAGAGGAGAGAGAGGAGGACAGAGGAATGGGATGAGGGAGAGAGAGGAGGACAGGAGGGGAGGGAGAGGAGGACAGGGGGAGAGAGGGAGGACTGGAGGAGAGAGAGGAGGACAGGGAGGGAGAGAGAGAGAGAGAGAGAGAGAGAGGAGGACAAGAGGGAGAGAGAAGAGGGAGAGAGGGAGGACAGGAGAATGAGATGAGGGAGAGAGAGGAGGACGGAGGAGAGAGGAGGACTGGGAGGGAGAGGAGGACAGGGAGGAGAGAGAGAGAGAGAGAGGAGGACAAGAGGAGAGAGAAGGGACAGGAGGTAGGGAGAGAGGAGGACGGGAGGAGAGAGAGGAGGACTGGAGGAGAGAGAGGAGGACAGGAGGAATGAGATGAGGAGAGAGAGAGGACAGGAGGAGAGAGAGGAGGACAGGAGGTGAGAGAGGAGGAGAGAGAGGAGGACGGGAGGAGGACGGGAGGGGAGATGAGGACAGGAGTGGAGGGAGAGGAGGACAGGAGAGGGATGCGAATCGGAATAGAGGGAGGGAGACGAGGAAGAGGAGTGGCATATTAGGAAGAGGAGGAAGATATTTATGGTGGAGGGAAGACAGTTATAGTGGGAGGAATATAGTTATAGTGGGAGGAGTATAGTTAAGGTGGAAGGAAGATAGTTGTAGTGGGAGGAATATAGTTATGGTGAGAGGAGTATAGTTATGGTGGGAGGAATATAGTTATAGTGGGAGGAATATAGTTAAGGTAGGAGGAAGATAGTTGTAGTGGGAGGAATATAGTTATAGTGAGAGGAAGATAGTTATGGTGGGATTAAGAAAGTTATGGTGAGAGGAATATAGTTATAGTGGGAGGAATATAGTTATGGTGGGAGGAATATAGTTATGGTGGGAGGAATATAGTTATAGTGAGAGGAGTATAGTTAAGGTGGGAGGGAGATAGTTATAGGAGAGGAATATAGTAATAGTGGGAGGAGGATAGTTATGGTGGGAGGAATATAGTTATAGTGAGAGGAATATAGTTAAGGTGGGAGGAAGATATTTATGGTGAGAGGAATATAGTTATAGTGGGAGGAAGATAGTTATGGTGGGATTAAGATGGTTATGGTGGGAGGAATATAGTTATAGTGAGAGGAGGATAGTTATGGTGGGAGGAAGATAGTTATGGTGGGGGGAAGGTAGTTATGGTGGGAGGAAGATAGTTATAGTGGGGGTGATGAGGACAGGTATGGTGGCGGAGGAAGAATAATAGTACATTTTATAGTGAGACAGTTATATTTGACATATTATATGAATGACAGACATATATCGAATGACATAATATTGGTGCTCATGCTAACAGAAATGATTGACAAAGGTTATGAAATTGACAGACGTGAACAATAAACCGATAATCTATATGCAGACTGTCGGTTTATTGTTCACGTCTGTCAATTTCATAACTTTTGTCAATCATTTCTGTTAGCATGAACGAAGAGTTATTTTAGAATGTCATTCGATGTGTTCTGTCATTCGTGTATGAAATATGTCAAATAGGTATATAACAATGTCTCAACGTATATATGAAAAGGTGTAATAGTAGGTGGAGGAGGTGAGATATGGCTTGAGGTTGTACAACATCAAGGTTTATTTGTGATGACGACAATGTCCAGATACAGAGCGCAAGTTAATGAAGTTGTTATGCAGATCATCAATTAAAAACCGAACTCTTTTGATAATTTACTACCTTAGAAAAAAAAACGACAGAATGAACCAAGCCAGAATCTAGAAAGTAATTGTTGTGTCTTTTCTTGCAGTATCTGGCGATGGAGGTAGACTACTACACATACCCCAGCGTGTTCGACAATGCCCTGCTGCTGGAAGACCACACGCTGCTGGAGTCCTGTAGTGAGGTCATTCTTGTAGTAGAAAAACCCTGGTGTTCCCCCTAAAGTTCTCTGGAGAATAAGTTCACACACCTACCTACCTACCTACATTTATCCCTGTCCACCTCCTCCTCCCTTCTATCAATCACTTTTTGCCCATCTACTTCCTCCTCTTCCTGCCCACCTACATCTCTCTCTCCTTGCCCACGTACCTCATCTCGCAGCCCACTTACCTCCCTCTCTCCCTCACTTTCTGCCCACCTACGTCCCTCTCTTACCACCCTCCTACCTTCCCCTTTCCTTCACTTCCTACCCACTTACCTCCCTCTCACACTGCCCAAACACCTTCCCGTCTCCCTGTCCACCTATTTCCCTCTCACCCTGCCCACCCTCCCCGTTCACCTACCTCTTGCTCTCACTGTACACCTCCCTCACTTTTTGCCCACCTACCTCCCTCTCTCCTTGCCCACTTACCTCCTTCTCTCCCTCACATTCTGCCCACCCACCCAACTACCTCCTCTCTCCCTGCCCACATGCCTCCCTATCTCTCCCCCTGTCCACATACCTCCTTTTCTCCATGCCCACCTACTTCCCTCTCTCCTTCACGTTATTTTTTTTTTGGGGGGGGGGAGGGGATAAATTGAAAAAATATATATCAATAAATTAGATATTTTCTATTTTAATGTGCTATGTTTATTTATACATAAACATGTGTGAATCCAAGACATTGTTTTCAGGTGGTGGCGGCGTGGTCGGAGAAAGTGTTGTCGTCCCGAGAGCTGGGAGGACTGAGAAGGTCGTCCTTGAAGCAACTACTCACTCATCCCAGACTCAACGTCACATCTGAGACCTTCATTTTCCGTGCACTCCTACACTGGTAAACTATCTTGATGTTAAACTACTGTACTTGTAGATTGCTAGAACTTTAAAAATTTATCGCAAGATCGGTCTTCTTACCTACGAGAGTTGTGGCTCTGCCTTGTCCGCTGTTCCCGCCTTGTGGGTTGGCGCTGGCAAGGTCATCGAGCCGTACAACTTTGCTGCAACATGCCTGATGGCAACCGGGTCACCAGAGTCCGCCCCCCTGGTCGCTGGTGCCCTGTGGTTTTCTATGGTGAGCAGGGGAGGGGTGGCAGGGATGCCCCGTTCTGGTTTTACCCAACAATTGCCATCAGGTAATTACGACTAACCCACGCAAGCGTGGAAAAATGACCGGAAAACGTTGATGATGATTTTTTTTCCACGTAGCACACTTAGGCGAACAGTGAATGATAACGATGCAGTAATGAAACGCCTCTATAGGAATTATTGACTTTTCAGGGGCATGGAGAACTTGGACCTGTATCACGAGAATACCTCACAGAGGACCTCTGCGACACGAGCACCAGCCTATAATAGTGAAGAAAACCCTGTGGATAAGGACAGACAGAGAGTACAAGCAGAGGGAGGTCTAAAAGGTGTGGTGGACACGAAGGCTAAAGGTAACATATATAAACTGAAGAAAGTGATAGAGGAATTCCTGCCATTAGTACAGTTTCTCAACATGACAGTGGAGGAGCTAGTGACGTGTGTTGTGCCTTCAGGTCTCTTCACTGGGGATGAATGCATCGCCCTTATCCAGAAGAGCAGAGGGATACACACATCTGCACTACCCTCCTTCGTCTCTCAGATCAGTCCAGTTACACGAGGATCGGTGAAGAAAACTACCACCTTACGTCAACCCAATTTTATCACGGAGACTTCCCTTACCTTCACGTACTATGAGAGGCTCAATCTCGTATTACTTCAGAATTTTCAGGTGAATAAGCCACTTTTCTTAGTAGGAGTCGCAACTACGTGTGTAACAAGTTTCAAAGACGGTCGAGTGAACATCTGGAATTCAGCAAACGATGTTATTGGAGGAGGGATTTATAAAAATTTAAAGTGTACTTTTAAACACCCAGTTAAGATAATGACTGGACAATGGTACACAGTTGTGCTCAATCAGCGTCAAGCTTGGTGTTCAAAACATCAGTCGACAATCTCTTTGGTCCACAAAAACGTTTCCTTCGTAGGCCAGACAGACTGTAATGGTGAGGTTGTCATTACTTACGTCGTTGATAGTGTGACAGGAGAAGAACGATGATTTATATATGACACACCCCGAAAACAACATTTAGGTCCAATAAGTTGTAAAGAAAGTTAACAGGACATGATGGCAGTGTTGACATAAATTGACTCTCTTGTAAAGTTATATGAAGTTGTAAATTTGCTGTCTACTATACAGTATTAGAATGAACCTGATCTTCGAATATAAAGAAGTGAAGGAAATAGATATAAATTTAAGCAGACATAGACGAGCAATGGCTAAATTTACACGATCTGTGTATGATATTCATGATAAAATATTTTGATAATATGAACGTCATTTGTGAAGGTTGTATCGCCAACTTACGAGTTTGAACTATTTCTTAATTCCTGACAATGGTGATGATCCTTCCGACAAATGACCTCCAATGACTTTTAACTAGACGTTTCTACGATAGGAATAGAGTTTTAGAATTTCATTGAGATTTATATTGATAATTAAGCTACATGTTGTAATACTTTAACCAATCTCTGTTACTGATTTTCTTATATAATAAAATATGAACAAATCGTTTAGCTTGTTTAATTTCTTATTTTCTATATTATGCCCACCATCACCCCTATCACCATCCCCACCATTACCCCCACCTTCAACACCACTATCATCCCCACGCCCACCATCCCGCCCACGCCATCACCCCCGCCATCACCCCCACCCTTGCGCCCACCATCACCCTCACGCCCAACCCTATCGGCACCCTCAACATCACCACCCCATCACCACCCTCACCATTACCCCATACCCCCACTCCTACGTTCACCATCATCCTTACACCTACCCCCCACCCTACACTTACTCCTACCATCACCCAAGATTTAACCCCACCCCACAGTTACCACCATCATACACCTACCATCATTACCCTCGCAATCACCCCAACCCTTATGCCCACTAAAATCACTGCAAAATCACCACCACTATAACACCCATCCTCCACCATAGTGACAAACACAACTATATAAACCACCCAAACTACCTCAATAATCACTAAAACCATGACACACAACATACGAATCTAATCATCAACTCGCCTATCACTACCACACAGTTGCTAATAGACTTCCAACAAAAATACGTTAACAAAAAAATAATCACAAAGGGAAAAGTCTAAATCCTGACATGGTGGTTATGTTGCATCCCCCTGTGACATATAGGCTTGACATGTTCCGGCCACAGGTACTGTACAGTCACAATCCAAAGTTTTGACACCTCCCCTGGCTGGCAGGTTCGCCGAGCCAGGCTTGAGAAGGCTGAGGATCGGATACAGTTCAGCAATGTGGTAACGAGGCAATTACGATGCTCAGGTGCTGTGAGTCTCGTAGTGTTGTGGTGTGGAATGTCTGCGTCCGATTACCCAGTTACTTTAACCCTGGCCTCGGCAAACACCCATAGAAACCTGGAGGTGTAAAATGGCAATCGGGGAAAGGTTACCGGCAAATGGTTCATATGTGTACGATTATATATAGATACATTTAGTTCTGGCGCAGGTAAAAAAGGTGAGTAACATCGACGTTCAGTCAATAATTCATTTATTGCATCTATAGTGGATGAACTTGAAATAACACACTGATGGACAAATACAAGGGAACTAATGTATTCTGATAAATACGCGTTATTCCGCATTTAATATCACGGGATAACTTAGTCATCCTTAAAGTCACTTTGCGCAATCAATAAGTGTTAAGACCTTGGCTTAGACAATTTATTGTTACTGTAACCAACTCTTTCATCTTTATACCCAGTTTTATAAATTTCTGTTTGGGGGTCTGAGCATACATTCTTCCGATACCATTCCGCATTACACTCTTAATTTAAAATTCATGTCACTCGTTTGCATAAATGCTAATTTTATTACAAGGGTGTAGCGTGCCCTGTAAAAGCACGTTGGTTACACTTTAATTCAACTGTTAACTTACTTACAATGCATGGTTAATCACTTTGAACTCTTGCACCGACAAGTCATATATTCAAAAATCTTCCCAGATGGCGAGTCTTGTTTCATTAGTTCTTGCAACAACCCTTGTCTGTGTTTATCCAAACAGGTTCTTCAGAGGGAAGGAGCAGCTGACCACATACTGTAGTGTATGAAGCCTCCACAAACACTACTTCTAGTTTTAAATTTGGATATGTTGGCTTCGATTGTCTGAGGAAGGAGGGAGACTATCATTGTGATTTATATATTTAGAAACGAATATGTAATTAAAATGGTTACGCTCACAAACCCTTTTTAGTATCCTACTATCGCGTACACACACACACACGTCAGTCAGCCCTCAGTGAGACAAGACGTGTCCTGTAGGTGCTCCTGATTGGCTGCCAGGCCAAGTCTGTTTGGCTCTGCTCCCCTTGCCCCAGCCCAACTTCCTACCTACCTCATTACCCCGGGATTTATCAGCAAAACATTCAAGTGATCCAACAGTGTATTCCAAGGAAAAACACAAGAGACATGCGTGATTCACAGCAGTGTAATACCAGACCGTTGGCACTTGGTCACTCACCTTCAAAGTGCCAGTGACAAGGACCACCATGGAATTTAAATATACCGTGGGTACTGTGTCGGCGACCCTCAAGTGTCAGAGATAAGGAGTCACGGTGTTTACGAGTAGACAAATATTAACAGATGTTTACTGCTTGTCAGTGGCCCTCAAAGTGCCGCCATTGACTTTATGGCCACCACGGACAAACACTTCCATCCGTCCACAATAACAGATATCAACAGATGTCCACCAGTGACATGCTCCAGGCGCACCTTGTACAATTTAAAGTACGGGCACGGATATCCTGGCGGCAATGTTATCACGCGATTAAAATCACTGAACATATTCTATGCTCGCAGCCGTAGTCAAGGATGTCATAAGCAGACCGTAACAATACATTAAAGTTCCCCTAATATGGTACGCTCCCCTCCCCCCTCCTTACTGCTCTCCAATGTCACTTTATTCGTTAATGAATTTGACGAACTGGCAACTATAGTCCGCTCAGTCGCTGCCAACGTCGTAGCCATATACGAATCTTGGCAAATTGTTCCCGAAACGTGCCACATTGAGCGATATCAACTATTTCATTACCTTCGTTTACATGGTTGTGGAGGGGCGTTGACCTCTTCTGTCAAGATAAAAATAACGCCGGTCATGCCTGGATGTTTTAGTCCCTGATGATGAGGAGACATTATGGGTACGTGTTGTGTCATATGCCCATCCGCGCCACACTGCTTCTATTATACAGTATACTGTGTGGAATACCATCCACCTCGCTCACCCACCAGAGACACTCTTATCAATCACCTCATTACCACCTCATTATCACCTCATTACCATCACAAGCCACACACGGTCAAAATACCCTTGACCTTTTCTTAACTGCTGTAGTGGATCATTACCAACCACCCCAACCAATGCTTCCTATCGGGTGTAGCACACTCCTATCAGGGTTCTGGTCTCCAGCTCCCACTACCAACCATATGCAAGGACCTTACATCAAGACATACATGCCGATTACTGACTCTGCAGTGCGTCTCTTTGGGTAGTGGATAATTCACCATCTTTGGATTGAAGTACACCAAATGGATAAAATACATGAACATCACCACGGAAACACGTCAGATCACACCCAGCTAACTTGAGCTGGATCACACGTCGGATCAAAAGACTTGTGCAACAGAGAGACAGCGCCTTTTATCTCAATGACCACACCGCTACAGATCCCTTCTCAACCAATTCATCTGCGAAATATGCACTGCTAAGAAGTACCAATATCCAACCAAGTTGAGACACCTGAAGCAGACCAACATCAGTCGGTGGTTGTAAAGGCCTGGGACTTAGGGATAGAAATCCCTTGCCAGCCTAATCAGGATCTTATAAGAGTAAAGTCAAGAACCATGGTTTTCCGAGGGGTAACAAACAACCGTTAGAGATTGACATATCTTTACTATGAAAATAACAAAAACTGACACCACTCACACAAATAACAATAACGGGAGTCAAACAATTAAAGAAGTCAAACAAGAGAATAAAACAATTACGGGAGTCAAACAATTAAGGGAGTCAAACAATGTACACGATTTTTCCTACAGCGACAGCCCGGTGGAAGGTTATGGTAAAGAGGTGATCAGCTCTCTCAGGGGAGGTCAAGGCAGCTTCCTCACTTGGCCGGCAGTGATGTCTTGTCACACAGGAAGCACAGCAGGGCACAGGCGGTGTGAGTAAGGCAATGGTGTGGCAGTCGCTGTAGTAGCCAGGGTAGGTGTCGAAGATTGACAGCTTTGTGAAGGTCTGGGGAATCAGCCACGTGTCCAAGACCTCAGAAGAACAAACAGAATTTGAACGAGCAGCTGTGGTGCTGGCTGGGTTGTGTCTGATGTTTGAGTCGAGGCAGCAGTAGCGTTCTCACCCCTGTCTACCCCCCATCCTACTCATTACAGCCCCGACACGGCTGCCCCAACAAAAATCTACTGTAAGGTAGATTAAAACTTAAGATTAGTACAACAAAACATAATCATCCTACAACAAATGTTTAAAACTACAAAACAAAATAAAAAAGGTGACATTAAAAGAATAAGCCGTAACTTGATGTCCAAATATCGTAAGGCCGTATGAAGGAACTGCACGTGGGATCCACTTCAGTCCAGGTTTAAGTTTGGGCCTGTTGCCAGTCGTAGAGGATTCTTCTATCCCTTCCGGTGTTATTAGTAACTGGCAACCGAGATCATCCGAGTCTGGTGCCTGAACTTTACAGGAACTCTTACAGGGTAGTGCCTCGACTGACTCCAGCTTGGGAACACCGTCAAGGACACAAGCAATGAGGGTCCTGCAATTATAGTTCCTTAAGAAATTAGCTTGATATAATTTAGGCTTCTTAGAGGAAGGGGGTGAGAACGGTCCTACAAAATCTATGGCTACCCGAGAAGATGGTTCTGTAATGATGGGTAAGGGTTTAAGTGGAACAGGACGGACTCTACCCTTGGCGGACATACGTGGGCACTGATCACAACTACAAAAGGCTCTAATATCCGCTCCCATACCTGGCCAGTAAAACTGATCAACAACCTTCATATAAGTCTTTCTACGCAAACAGTTCCTGCTAGGGGCTCTTGTGAGCTACAAGAATGTTACTACGACAATCAACAGTAAAAACCGACCTACTTTGGCTGGTTGCTTGGATGACCACAAGACCTATGTAACAATTAATAGAAATAAATTTGTAAACAGACCCATCTCTAGCCTGATCCTCCTCCCCGAATGCCTTCTCCCTTACCCACGTCAGAGTGGGACACGAGGCTTGAAGCTTGGCAAACTCCTTGAGGCGTCACAGTCAGTGGCAACAATTTCGGCAGAATCAGGGATGCAGTCGTTTCACCTTGCCGACCGATCTCCACAGCTTGGACCTTTGCTGGAGGTGAGGTGGCAGTGTGAGGTGGCGGCGACGTCGGCAGGTGGCGAGCAACGTCGGCAGGTGGCGAGACTGGCGCTGGTGTGAGACTGGCTGGTGCGAGGAGAGTCTTAAGGGTTCCTGGTCGTTAGGGTCACGAAGTCCGGGAACATTACCAATGAGAACACTAGCAAATTTAATGGGAGCTCTTACCACATTAGACCAACCAGTGAAATAGGGGCAACGCAGGTAGCACCTAACAACAGGGAACTGGTCAACACGACCTAAATAATCGGCGATACTAATCTTCGAGCAGCTGGAGACGTCAGCGTTAGGCAGGGCTTCCTCAGAGACAATAATGCACGAGCGACCAGTGTCCCTGATGATAGTAGATGCCAAAGACCCATTTATTGTTCCGCTGACAATGTGGGGCAGCTCCATCTTCCATACAGAATCCGACCTTGTAGCTTGGCTGATGAATGTCGGTAGATTTGAAGCGGGGGGATTCCTGGGACAGCGAACGAATGCCTTCTCATAGTTGTGGCACCTCACGGCGGTGAACTACTCTTCTCTACTCCTGTGAATGGTTCCTGGGAGGAGGCTTCGTGTTCTTTATTGAGGGGGAGATTTGGGGTAGGCGTTGCGGGGCCCAGTTGTCAGCAAGTTCTATAGCCTCTCCAAGCATCGCTGGCCGGCGTTCCTTGATGAAAATTCTCAAGTCTGGCAAAAACTGATCCAATACCATGAAGTTAGTGAGGAACTCAAAGGTTTTCTCAACCTCTGACGCCACTAGCCATTGCCGAAACAAACGACCCAGGTGGATTGAAAACTGCTGGTATGTTTCCCTTGCTCTAATCTTTGTTCTGTGGAAATCAACGCAATAACCACCAGAAGTCTTGTTAAACCCTCGCAAGAAAGCTTGATTCAATAAAGAGTAATCTCTAGTGATGTCTGCAGACAGGGGCATAAATCTGTATCGGTTTACCACTCAGTGGCTACCCAACCTTACAGCATAGCTGTCTTGGTCCCACCCAAGCAGCTCGGCTACCCGTTCAAACCCACAAAAGGTAAGAGGCGATGTCTTCTCCTTCACTATAAACAGAGCAAACTAGGTTTACACAATTATCTTGTATATGGCCAGAAGATTCTGGTCTACTTGAAGCTTATTAATCCTAGCTAGTTCTATGTCCTTTTTCTGTCTCAACTGCTCGCTCTCTCTCTCTCTCTCTCTCTCTCTCTCTCTCTCTCTCTTCTCTCTCTCTTTTCTCTCTCTCTTTACGCTCCTCTCTCTCTTTGTTGCTCTCTCTCTCTCGTCTTTTGGATGAACATACTGACCAACCTCAGTACCTGTCAGCCCAGGGCCACCGCTTGACCTTTCAACTCCTCCAAAACTAGATATAATGATGAAAGGCCAAGAGCAAAATTAACAACTTACCTGCAACTAACCAAAAGTAGCTACTTAGTGGCTCAATCAAACCTAAATGATTTGATCCGGCTGGAAACCTTGTTTTGCACCAGTCCCGTTTTATCACCTCAGGGAAAAGAAACCTCACCAGGTGAACAACAATAAAATGCTAAGACAGCATCCACAGTGCACCCAAACTAATTAACTCCCTAGTGGAGAGCAACAAAATTAGCACAACAGAAGGAAGGTAAGCACGGAACAAAACTTACTTCGGACCTCAGACAGCAAGGGGCGCACACAGCGACTTACAACAAACGGAACGAATGTTAGCCCTCAGAAACCAAGGTTAGAGACAATCCTGGTAAGGTCGCCAATTGTAAAGGCCTGAGACTTGGGATAGAAATCCTGTCAGCCTAATCAGGATCTTATGAGGAAAGTCAAGAACCATGGTTTCCGAGAAATAACAAACAACCGTTAAATTGACATCTCTTAACTATGAAAATAACAAAAAATATGATACCACTCACACAAATATCAAATAACAATGACACAGAGTCAAACACTTAAAGAATCAAACAATTCAGGAGTCGACAATATGGAGTCACAATTAAGGAGTCAAACATTAAAGAAGTCAAATAATTAAGGAAGTCAAACAATTAATGAGTCAAACAATTGCTGGAATCAAACAATGAACAGATATTTCGGCGGCCCTGGAAGAAGGTTCTGGAAGCTGTGATCGCTCTCAGAAGGTCAAGTCAGCTTCCTCCGCCTTGGCCGGCAGTGATGTCTTGCTACACAGGAGAAAACGCGGTAGCACAGGCGGTGTGGAGAAGTGGCGATGACGTGGCAGCCGCTGTAGTAGCTGGGGTAGGTGTCCGGAGATTGACAGTCGATTTGTGAAAGTCTGGGAATCAGCCCACAAGCGGACACATCAGAAAACAACCAAGAATTTGAAATTTGAGCAGGCAGCTGTGGTGCTAGCTGGAGTAGTGTCTGATCTGTGTCGAGTCAATGAGCAGCAGTGGCCTTCTCACCTCCATCTACCCCACCAAGTGGGGATCTGTAAACAAGCGGAGACTAACAACCATCCTGCTCATTATCCTTATATATATATATATATATATATATATATATATATATATATATATATATATATATATATATATATATATATATATATATATATATATATATATATATATATATATATATATATACACACACACACACACACCATGCACCACTTAGCAGTCAATAGAACCAGAAGGTCGTGTTAAAATAAATCGCGTTAAATGAACAACAAAGAACAATGGGATTAACCAATAAAACACCCGACCCCCAACTCCACTTTTTAAGACACACAACTATTTGTAGTAAAAATAACATCTTAATTTACGATGGTACATACACAATTAATACTTAAAAAAATAAGAAATACAGTCGCCAGGTAATGTCCATTCAAATAATGGACTCAACTCCCCCCCTCTTCTCACACTACACTCCTGTGGCTCTTCCCTCTCTGAAAATTTTGAGAAAAACCACTAAATTTTAATAAATAATACCTCAACTAAAGTTAGGATAATACCAATTGACATTGCTGGATTCATGCAAGACCAAAGGAATATTTTGAATAACATCATCATATATTTTGCACAAAAGATAACATATTTAATAGAAAACATTTTATCTAAATTTGTATGTAATGCAAAAATATATGATATTTTATTAAAATAAATAAATAAAAATTCCAGCGTAAAATTCTACTCTGGCAATTAATTTGTATGAATTTTATGAGCTAAAACAGGCAGGAATTGGTGGGGCAAATCTAAAAAATAGCGTCTCAGCAGGACACTCCGGCGTATATGCTGAAAAATCAGTGTTAAGTGAAAGTTCAGCTCTGGAAGAGAGCACCGTATACTAATAAAACGCATTAAGTGAAACCCACTTTAAGCTAGAATAATACTGCATATAATATATATATATATATATATATATATATATATATATATATATATATATATATATATATATATATATATATATATATATATATATACACACACATAATACATTAATACTCATAGCAGATCAATTAAACAGAGGTCCACAGCGTTAAGATGAAATCCGGCGTTAAGCTGAACAACAAAACATATGGGATTAATTCCAATAGAAACCGCCCGACCCCAACTCCACTTTTTAAAGGCACATAACTATGTTGTTGAAAATAACATCTTAATTTTATGATGATACATGCACACAATTTATACTTAGAGAAATAGAAATACGATTCATAAGTTAATGTCCATTCAAATAATGAACCCAACTCCTCCACTCTCCACACACTCCGACTCTTCCCCTCTCAGAAATTTTTGGAAAAACCACTAAATTTTAATAAATAATACCTCAAACTAAAGTTAGGATAATACAATTGACATTGCTGTGGATTCCTTGTAAGACCAGAATATTTTTGAATATAAATGTCATATATTTTGCACCAAAGATAACATAGTTACCTAGAGAAAAATTTTTATCTAAAAATTTGTATGTTTAATACAAAAATATATGATAATTTATATTCAAAATAATCCTAAATATAAAATTCCATGGCTAATTCTCTTCTGACCAAGGTAATTTACAACCTTGAATTTTATGAGCTAAAACAAATATCTTCAGTTAATAAAAATAAATACTAAAATATATCTGTCCAATCAAAAGTACCCCCACCTTGCCTCCCCCCTCTTCTAG